>NC_141920.1:46556569-46856700 GCF_057802395.1 Ceratotherium simum simum | reverse complement strand
ATGCCCTGAGGCTGTTTGTGGGACACACGCTGCTCTCAGCCAATGACTGAGTACAGGTCTGTTTCTAAGGCAAGTCTGTTTCTTGAGACCCAGGCAATTTTGGCTTAAGGATTCTCCATTAGACTTGTTGAAGCCTTTAAGAATGACAGTGCAATGACTTTTCCTATCCAGCCTTCCTTCCCTCTCTCCTCCACAGGGGTCAGCCCTGCATCTTGGTGTGAGGGCTCTGCAAGCCTCCTCTGGCTCTCTCCCCATTTTCTCCAATAAATCTCTTAGAAATCTGATTTCACTTGCATCTGCTGCTGGGAGGGCCTGGACTTATACAATCAACAAGAGGAAGTTATTAGAAGAATACAGGGTACTCTATAAACTCTAAGGCCCACTAAGGCTGCCTGTAACGGAGGAAAATAGAGCTCCCCAAAGGAAAAGTGGAAAAGAATGAAAGGCATGCTGGATGGACAAAGACAACAAATGTTCTTACAATACCTGGTCTGGAATGTTCTTTGCTGAGTACTGAAGTGTCAACATTGAACCAAGCTCCACTGAGTCTGTAGCAGAGTCTGGTAGTGCCCTGGCCAGATTTACCTTACCTCTTTGCCTGCCTGAGTTTCAACTGCCTTCACCTGCTTCTCTTTGTCTAAGAGCTTTCTCTGTCACCAGAGCTCCCTTTACCTGTCCCCCAGCAGGCGGGGAGAGCCGGGGAATGAACACAGCCCACCCCTTAGCCAGCAGCCCTCAGCCAGTGACTGAAGGGAGTTGGGGTATAAATAGCCCAGCCCCCTCATCCCTCTGGGGCCTCTCTACATTGTCTCCCAGAGGAACCAGCGAGACTCAGCTCCCATGGCCCAGTGTGGTAATTTATCTGATAGCACAGCCATTATTGGCTGCCTTCCTTCTCTTGTCTCACTTCCTCATTCACCTACCAGGGCTTCCTTCATCTCTCAAATAAACTACTTACACTCAGATCCTTCTCACAGGCTATTCTGGAAGAACCCAAAGGAAATCGTGTGATACGATGTTACGTTGATACAATGCAACACTATCTGCAATGATAATGAATGATCTACAACTGCCTACAGGTGACTCTTATACACAGAATGTGAAGTGAATGAAGCCAGAAACAAAAGAGGACACAATTCCACCAAAGGAACATCTGCTGACATCAGAGTCTCAACAAGAAGGAATAAGAAACTGTATTTATATAATAATTCTAGAACAAAAACAAAAAACCCCCACACTATATGATTCTACTTTAAGTACCCAAGAAGGCCAAGTGAATCCATGCTGTTGGTGGTCACCTTTAGGGTGGGTAGTGACTGGGGGGGGGTACAAGGAAGGCATCTGGGAATGTGTTGTTTACAGAGGTGAGCTTAATTTGAGAAAATTCATCAAGCTGTATGTACAGTTATTATTTTTTCACATTTATGTAAAGAAGACAATATGTTTTAAAAAGATAGTGAGCAAAAAAAAAAGATTTTGTCATTTATTTGTTTGTCAATCTGTCCATCTATCCATCCATCCATTCGTTCATCAAATAACCAAATCTGAGCTCCAACGAGGTATAGGTACTTCCCCCCCCCCCCCCCCCAGGAAGCTTACAGTGTCAGAGAGTCGTATTTTAACGTGGAGATATTTTGTTCTGGGCAATAGTTTCCATATGCATAGTATTGAGAGAGGATCCTAGGGAATAACACTTTGTCACTTGAGAAGGCAGATATAAAAATAAATTCTGGATTTGATATAACTTACTTAGCCCCTTCAATTTTAAGAATACGCTTCTTTGCCACCCCGTAAGCAAGATGGGATTGAAGAGGCAGAAACCCCAGGTGGTGGCAGGAGCTGCGCTTCTGTACTTAGTGACTAATTTATCACCTGGCAACAGCGACTCACCGGTGGCAGGGCCAAGCTGTGCACCTGGCCTCCCTCCCCTCTGGCAGTATCAGGCTGGGTGATTCTCATCTTGGGCCCCTCCTGAGACCAGCCTGGAGGCAGAGTTCTCCCTGCCCTCTAGAATGTCTCCTGACAGCCCACTGCCTGCCCCTTTGGGGAGGTGCTGGGCTTTGGAGAGAGCACTGTCAATTCACCACTAGAAAAGACCAAAATCTGAGAAATACTCATTTCACGCCTTTAATAAATAGTTCTAGTTATCCTCCAGCAGAGGGCACTAGAGAAGAGCCAGCCAAGTGAGAAACGTTGATCCAGGTCAAATTTGATAAACCAACAGTGCAGTCTCACTTACCCAAGGCTTCTCCCTACCGACCTGCCCCCTCCCGATTTGCCCCAGACCTGCTCCTGCACATCTGACAGAGCAGGAAACAGACTCTGGAACATTTTCCTGAGGAAGAAAACGTAAGTGGTTCATAAATGATGACCATTGTCTTGTGGGTAAGGGTTTGAAGCTTTCTTGGTGCTCAGAGCATTTTACGGTGATCTGTGGGGAGCCCAACAGTCTTCCCCAGGTCACACATTCCTCTACACACTTCAGAGTGAACCTCCCTCCTTTACCAGCTCAGCCCTTTTTCTTGTTATTTTTCTCCTTTGAGAGAAAGTAGGGGGTCAAAAGGGAGGGTGGTTATGCAGGACAACCCAAAACACTACCATGAGAAGGATTATTCAAATCTCCACTAATAAAGTGAATTGTTTTGATATATCCAGAAAGTATGGATATATACAACTATTATCTCAAGTAGTAGTATTCTTTGAATTGATCCCTTAGCTTAAAGGTATCCAAATGACTGATAATTTTAGCAAATATTTACAAAAGAAAGGAATTTTTAAGAAATTAAGCACTGTTTTCTAATTTTATTTTTTCTTGTGTTTTTCTCTCTGGTGACCTGTAGAATATTCTAATACTGGTTATTGAAAGGAATGCAGGGTTACACCACCCAGATCCCCCTTGAGGAGGATTCCCCCAGCTGCTAGGAGAATCAGTTGCTCACCACTCACAGCTGAGACTCTCTCTGGAAATTGACCTCAACCAAAGGGAGCTGCCTCGTGACCATCTTAGAGGCAGCTTGCATCCAATGTCTGGACAACATGGAGGTAAAAGCCTGGGTCCCCTTGCCTCAATTCAGGCCAATGCTGAAGGGACATCCTAATCCTAGCTCCAGAGCTCCCTGTAGGATCACCTGAGGCTCTGCCTTGCCAGATGATACTTGTCCCCTGACCCCAGGATCTGTCCAACTTCCCTGCCTGTCTTCCAGAACAAGAACTAGAGTCAAGTAACAACAGAACCCAATGGGGGATGTGCTGGGTCTGCTAGATGAGGGGAGCGACTATTTGGAGCTGCAGGACCTGGCTCTCATGTACCAGCAGGAGCCAGGAGGCTAGTCAGGGGACTGTGCCCTGAGAGTGCTAGACCAAGGAGGGTAGAACAAGAAGTTGGATAATGGAGACATCACTAATATGGGAACACTCAGTCATGATGTGGTATTTAACACCCAGCAAGGATCACAGAAGGAGGTGTTAACCCACTGGTAGGGTGACATGGAAGCCTGTAAAGTGACGGCCCACACTAAGTGCAGTAGCAATGCGGGTACCAGGATCAGGAGGCTCAGTGTAGCGAGCATGCTGGAGTGTGTATACTATGTAAAGCCAGAAAACCCACTGGATGACGTGGGCTGTAGACCAGCCCAGAGGACATGCCATTTACCAAAGCAATGAGGAGTGTGCTGCTGAGAGGGGCACCAAATCTTTGAGAAGCTTAGTGACGGCTGTCTTCTGTAAGGCAGAGCTGATGGTAAGAAATGGTGTTACAGAACTGGACTCCCTGATAACAAATGAGGATGAGAGGATCCAGAAATAATAGAGGCCAGGTGGCAGCACTTAACTGTTTAGAAGCTAGGTGGGCACAATTATTATAATGAATGGCAAGATTGGAGGAGCAGCCGGGGTCCCTTGACCTATAGAGAGCTAAGGAGACGGTCAGTGAAACATGGTATTATGAGGGGCAAAATAAGTGGGCAGTTGTGTCAGTGGTCCACAAGGCCACCCTCAGATTCAATGATTCATTAGGACTCGCAGAACTCAGAAGAGCTGTTATACTCGTGGTTACAATTTGTTACAGCAAAAGGATACAGCTTAAAATCAGCAGAGGCAAAAGGCACAGAGGACAGAGTGTGGGAGAGACCAGGCGAGTTTCTAGTTGTCCTCTCGCAGTGGAGTCAGGTGGACAATACTTAATTCTCCCAGCAATGGTGTGTGACAACACATATGGAAGTTTACCCCCCAGAGAAGCTTACCTGAGCCTTGATGTCTAGAGTGGTTATTGGGGCTGGTCATGTAGGCATGGAGTGCCCATGCGGCTGACCTTAGTTACTTAGTCTCCAGCCCCTCTAGAGGTCAAACTGATATGGCATGGCCTAAGGCCCCCACCATAAGTCACATTGTTAGCATAAACTATCTGTGACCCAAGGCCACAGGTACAAAGACGCTCTTATCAGGCAGGATTTTCCAAGGGCTTAGAGGTTATCTCCTCGGAGCCAGTCAAGGACCAATTTCTTTGGAATGTACACGATTTGAGTACCCCAGACCTGCTGAGTTAACCCATTACTGCACATCAGCTAACAGATGTCTTGCTTATTTTATACGACCAAAAAGAAATCAAGGATGGGTGATTAAGAGATTGAGAACAGGTCCCCCAAGAAAGTTCATAATCCCTTGCCTGATTTCAGGACTTGAGCCAGTTCTGAATCCTGAAACCCACTGAGTAAAGGAGAGGCTGGGCCCCTGGGAGGAAGGCACAACCCTGCCACACTATGGCAAGTGGGTGTGGTAATTATTTGCCCAGACTTTCCCTAAAGAGATCTTTACAGTCACGTACTCAGGTAACTGTACACTGGGGAAAAGGGAATATCTAAGCTTTTCAAGGACTATTAAACACAGGGACTGAGTTGGCATTGATACCCAGGACCCAAAACATCTTCATGGCTCCTTGTTAGAGAGGGTGCACATAGGGGCAGGCAGCAAATGGAGTCCTGGATCAGGTCCAGCTCACAGTGCATCCACTGGGCTCATTGACTCAGGCTGTGGTCATTTTCAAGTCCCTGAAAGTGTAATTGGAGTACACATACTTGATCGTTGGTAGAAATCTCACACTCCTCCCTTGAATTGTGGAGTAAGAGCTATAGCAGTGAAAACCAAGGAGAAGCACTGAAAACTGCCCCCTCCCAGGCCAATAAATACATTTAATAAAAATCACATTTCAGTGATAATGACAGAGATTCATGCCATCCTTAAAGATCAACAGGGTGTGGTATCAGTGATCCTAATGAAATCCCCATTTAATTCATTGGTCTGTCCCTTACAAAAGCGGATGGGTCCTGGAAGATGACTGTGGACTAACATAAAATTAACCAGTGACCACAATTATAGTTCTGTGCCAGCTGTGGTATTTTTCCTAGAGCAAATTAATCCAGGCCAAGGTACATGGTATGTGCCTTTGATCTGGGGAATGTGTTCTTCTTCATTCCTATTCAAAGAAGGGTCAGAAACTCTGCATTCCCGTGGAACAAACACAGACATTTTTAGTCTTGCCCTGGGGCTATGTTAATTCTCCTGCCCTCTGTCATGACCATCCTCTGAAGGAACCTGGGAAATCTGGACATTCTACAGACCATCACATTTGTCCTTTATATTTATAGTTTCATATTAAGCAGACCAGTCAAGCAAGAAGATGGAGGCATTGGTAAGACATGTACACTTCAGAGGGTGATCAATAAAAAGTATGAAGAGTCAGTATCTTGCCATATCAGTAAAACTGTTAATGGCCCAGTGGTCTGGAACATGCCTGGACAGCCCTCCAAAATAAAAACAAAGTGTTACAACTTATACCCTCCACCTTCATCATCATCATCATCATCACCACCATCATCATCATCAAGGTGATGAAATTACAAAACCTTGTAGGCCTCTTTGGGTTCTGGAGGCAGCATATCCTACAACTGGTAATTTTCTCTGATCCATTTATCGAGAGACATGAAAGGATACCAACTTTGAATACAGCCTAGAACAGGACAGGACTTAGCAGCAGGTCCTATCTGCAATGCAAGCAACTCTGCAGCTTGCACCATGCAGTCTAGCAAACTTCATTATTCTAGAGATATTGGTAATGGGAAAGGTGCCATGCAAAATTCGTGTTAAGATCCCATAGAATCACAATGTAGACTCATAAAGTTCTGGTGCAGGGCCACCTCATCTGCAGCAGTGACTCATACATCTTCAAGTAGAGATCCTGGTGTGCAAATTGGCCCAGGTAGAAGTTGAGTGACATGCAACCTGAGCTGCTGACTAAATCTTAAGGTAGGGTGTTCCCAACAGCAATCCATTGTAAGGTGAGAGTGGTACATATGTGGGTGCATGCGTAGGAAAGAGGGCACAGGCAAACAGTGTAAGTGTGGCAGCCCACACTCACATGTCATCCATCACTGTTGCATCAGTACCCCTCCCTCAGCTCACACATAATGAAAGAGTCTCTTATCACCAACTGACAGAGAAGGGAAAAGGCTGAGCTTGGTTCATTGATGGAAGGGTTTGGAATGTGGGTGCAAGATGAAAATTGGCTGCAGATGTACTACAGCCCCATTCAGGGTGGTCTTGAAAGAAAGCACTAGGGAAATTCTCCCAATGGGCAGGGCTTCAGTCAGTGTGGAAAGAGAAATAGACTGAGGTAAGAATAAACATTGGCTTATGGCAATGTTGGATGACTTGGCTGGTTGGTCAGGGCCTGGAAGGAGGAAGATTGGGAACAAGAGGGTCTGGGGACAAGAGACATGTAGATGGACCTATGGGAGAGGGCACCAAGTATGAAGATCTTTGCATCACATGTTAACATCCACCAGAGAGCATCCAACCTAGAAAAGCACTGAACAGCCAAGTAGATAGAATGGCTTGGTCAGTTGATGTCACTTTCAGCCTCTGTCATTGGCCATTCTAATGCTAGCACAGTGTGCTCATGGATGGAGAGGACATGGTGGCAGGGATGGAGGCTATGCATGGGCCCAACAGCAAGGGCTCCAAATTACCAAGGCTGATCTACTGCCACAACCAAACGTCCAATTTACCAGCCATAAAAATCAAAGCTGAGTCCCCATTCTGGCACCATCCCTCAAAGTGACCAATGAGATACTTGGTGGCAAGTTGATTACACTGAACTCCTCACTCTGTAAGGAGCAGGGATTCATCCTGCCTGGAAGCAACATATATTCTGGGTATGAGTTTCCTTTCCTCTTCTGCAGATCCCCTTGGTCAGCACCACTATCCATCTTACATTATTTAGTCTACCAATGTGAAATACTGCATTACACCACCTCAGACCAAGAGATCTACTTTGCAGCAGTGGAGGGACACGATCATGGGATCCAGTAGTCCTGTCTGTACCACTCAGAAGCTGCTGGCCAAGTGATGCAAGGGCCTTTTGAAGGGATAGCTGAGGCTCCAGCTTGGAGTTGATGCCCTGCCACAATAGGATTCCTTTCTCTAGGATGTGGTATATGTCTTGGATCAAAGACCATCACGTGGTGCTGTGTCCCCTGTAGACAGAGCCAAGGGATGGATGTAGGCATGGCCCCACTTACTATCACTTCCAGTGATTAGCTTGTGGATTTTGTGCTTTTAACCCTGCAACTTTAGGCTCTGATGATCTAGAGCTGCACTGTCCAACATGGTAGCCATTATCCAAATGCAGCTATTTAAATTTAAATTAATTAAAATAAATTCAATTAAAAATTCACTTTCTCGGGCCAGCCCTGTGGCTTAGCGGTTAAGTGCGCGCGCTCCGCTGCTGGCGGCCCAGGATCAGATCCGGGTGCGCACTGACGCACCGCTTCTCTCGCCATGCTGAGGCCGTGTCCCACATACAGTAACTAGAAGGATGTGCAACTATGACATACAACTATCTACTGGGGCATTGGGGGAAAAAAAAATGGAGGAGGATTGGCAATGGTTGTTAGCTCAGAGCCGGTCTTCCTCAGCAAAAAGAGGAGGATTAGCATGGATGTTAGCTCAGGGCTGATCTTCCTCACAAAAAAAAAAAAAAAAAAAATTCACTTTCTCAGTCATACTGGCCAGGATTCCATTTTTCAATAGTCACATGAGCTTAGCGGCTACCGTGTTGAACAGGGCAGATATAGAACATTTTCGTCATTGCAGAAAGTTCTATTAGATCGCTGGTTAGATCTTAGCTCACTGAGGGACAGCACTTCTTCCAGGAGAAACAATAGTGAAAAAATTTCACTAAATTTAAGCTACAGTTGCTGCCTTGTCACTTTGGATTCTTTGTGCCAAGAGACCAGCAGGCGAAAAAAGATGTCACCACCCTGGCAGGAAAACTATGTGTGGTCATCAGGAGGCGATAGGGCTGCTGTTAGATAATAACACTAGGAAATAATATGTTTGGCACCCAGGTGATCTGCTGGAGCATCTCTTGGTTAGCCACATTCTGCCCAGTTTTGATGGTAAATGAACAAACGCAGCCATGCCTGAGAAAGACTCTGTGAACAGGGCTCAGACCCCTCAGAGATGAGGGTCTGAGTCACTCCACCAGATAAGCAAACT
The DNA here is from genome assembly GCF_057802395.1 of Ceratotherium simum simum. Classification (NCBI taxonomy): domain Eukaryota; kingdom Metazoa; phylum Chordata; class Mammalia; order Perissodactyla; family Rhinocerotidae; genus Ceratotherium; species Ceratotherium simum. The sequence goes on along the minus strand of NC_141920.1, from coordinate 46,848,147 downwards.
AGGCCAGCAGAGGTAGCAAGAGGTGAGAGTATAAAGAGGGTATAAAATACAGGAGGAAGATGATGAGAATCAGCTACAGCCTCAAGACCTGCCAAAGTGGTGGGGATGACCATTTAAATCACTATCCTTCCTCTTCTGATTTCCTAGGAAAAGCATCCAGCCAGAATCCTGGACAAGCTGTTCCCAGATGTGATGAACATCTACTCAAAGCACCTGGATTCAAGTGGCACAAGGGGTGGACCATAGTGGATGCTGTGGCACACCAACAGATCCCCTTTCAGAACTCAGGCCCCTGTCCCTGCCACCGGAAATATTGGTTGCTAATGGCCAACAGCTGAGTCCTTCTTCAGGAACTGCCCTTAGCTGAAGGGAGCCACTCACCTGAGGTTACACCCACTCCCTGAAGGCAGCCCATGTCCAATGACTGGTCAATAAAGGGGTACCAAAGTCTAGCCCTCTTGAAGACTTAATCTTTAACCTTGGAGCATTTTCATATATATATATTTGTGTGTGTGTGAGGAAGATCAGCCCTGAGCTAACATCCATGCCAATCTTCCTCTTTTTGCTGAGGAAGATTGGCCCTGAGCTAACATCCGTGCCGATCTTCCTCCCCTTTATGTGGGACGCCGCCACAGCGTGGCCTGACAAGCGGTGTGTCAGTGCGTGCCCAGGATCTGAACCTGGGCCGCCAGCAGTGGAGCGCACGCACTTAACCACTACGCCATGGGGCTGGCCCCTATATATTTTTTTTTCAGTATGTTCTTCCTTCAATTTTTTTTTTTGGTGTCTCTCTGGGCTAATATTTTGGATTAAATTTCTATGACTCTTATCTATGGTCCCATATTTTCTGAGGTTTTGTCCTAGGATCTGGAAGACTTTCTCCACTTTATGTTCTAGCCTGTCCATTGGACTTTTTATTTCTATAATCCTTTTTTAATTTCTGAGAACTCTTGTTTTTCTGATTGTTCCTTTTGCTCTTAACACTCTGTTCTCATTGTATAAATATAATAAGTTTGTTTTCAAGTTCCTTTCTGGTTTCAAAATTATCTGTTTCTTCCAGAATCAGTTTTCTCCTGGTTTGTTTTGGCCTTTCTCACTCACACAGCTGGTTTCTCTGCTTCCTGCTGAGTGGGCTGGCCGATATCTTGACCAGCCTCTCTCCTGAGTGAAAAGTGTGCCTGGACACTGTGAATGTTAATTGACAGATTTTCCATTTGTACTTTCCCCTTTCCCCCTGATCTCTGTCCTCTGGCTCCCAATTGTGTTTAGTCAAGAAGGCACGCTGGCAAGAGATGAGGAGGAGGGAATGGAGTATGGTCTGGGTAATGACTTTCCTGGCTTCCTCCCTGGGTTGCTTCAGGTTGTCTATGCCCCTCAACAGAAGGTCTCAGGTCTTTTCAGAATGACTCTCACACCATCCAGCTTTTACTGACTGCTCCCTGCCCCTCAAGGCAGGGCTTAGGACAGCCCTGCTGCTTCTGGCCTCAGGTCCAGCATCATCCCTGGTCTTCCCAGCACCCCACACTCACTTTCCTTATTAGGACGGGTCTTACCCTGACTTTCCTAGAAGGCAGAGCCTGAGGCGATGCTCTTAGGTGGGGTATAAGTAGAACAGTCTCTGTCCACAGGGAGAAAGAGGCAAGCATTTGTCCACCACCTCCCATCTCCCATTTGTCAAAAAGTAACTCCACATGTGTTAACTCCCCTGAACTTTCAGGTTGCACGTGGTGGTCTCTGTGCATGATCTCATGCTGTCCCATGACTCAGTTTGCTAATTAAACCCCAGGACAGGAGGTAAAGGGTGCGCTGTGCAGGTATGAGGGGAGGTGCTGGCAGATTGTACCAGTGTGGTTCTGGTAAACGTTTGGCAACTGGCTCTCCTATTTCTATGGTGTAAATACTCACCATGGCTTATTTCAGTGTAAACGTTGAAAGAGGTGCTTTATGTGGTATTTTCATTATAAAGATACAATAGGTGTAAATAAACTCAAGAGTATAAAGACTACTAAAATATGTAGACAGTAATGAGTTTTGAGTATTTACTACCTCTGTTTTTAATATAATTTATTTAATTGTAAGTTTATATAATTTAATTTTTTAGTAATGGCTGTGTTTAACCCTCCCAAGGCAGTAAGGACCAGCTCCGCACGTCGCTGAATTGCACCTGCAAAAAGGCAGTGGGAGCCCATCGAGAGGCCACTGTGGTGGTGGCTTCACCAAGAGGCAGGGAAGGCCAAAGGCCCTGAAGTGGTGCATCAGAGCAGTCTGGAACAGGCCCTCGTCATAGAGTCCCCTCGCGTCACTTTAATTTGAGCGTTGGGACCTGATGATACAGTGGAGAAGGTTTGGGGCAACTGTCAAGCTACACACTCTGCAAAGGCCAGAACTAGGAAGGCTCTACCTGAGAGGCACCAACATCCACCCCGGAGAACACACCTTTCCCTGGACACAACTCCTTCAGAGACGGCTCCCCAGGTTCTGTGGGGATTCTGCACGTGCGAGATCGGGACCCCCGGGAGCAGTTGTTGTATGAACATTCCTTCACTTCCACCGTTTTCAGCCCCACTCCTCACTCCGCCCCAACACCAGACCTGCCAATTCCAACAGGAGCCCCTGGGAATCCAACCAGCCAGCCCCTCCTTCCTGCAGCAGGCTCTCAAGGTAACCCTGAGTGCAGTTTCTCCCACTCTGTTTTGCCAGTCAGCACACTTCCTGTACTTTCCACTTCCCAGAAATTTGTTGGAATCTTCCATCTACTCATCAGTAACTCCCTAGGTCTCTTTATTTTTATGGGTTAATTTCTTTTTGCATTATTAAACTTTTATCTCAATTGGATGCTAGGAAGCATACAAGACAAACATATATGGTAGATCATTTGTCTTTAAGTGAGAAAAGTCTTATGTGTGACTAAGTAAAGCACATGAGTGAATGTCCACAAATGTGACTACTTATTCATGCCATTACTTATGAGGGAGGGAAAGTGAGCAGACGAATCAGTGACCACCTTTGAACTCTCAGTTGCCTGTTTCTCGGCAGAGAGGGTGATGAATAACTTGAGTCAAGGAAAGCATTTCAGTGCCCTTGAAATCTCAAACACTGGCTTGACTTCTGACCTACGGCAGCTCATTAAACTTGATGTTCGTACCATCTTCCTGGTAAATGGGCTAAGGGTTCTTATGAAAGTGGAATTAAACTCAGTTACAGAGATTGTTCCGAAGGATTTATTGAATATTTATTGTATATAAAGCCCTAAATTAGGACCTGACAAAAAGAGAAAGAGAGGGAGAGAGAGATTGAATTCCTGTCTATAATACTAAAAATGCCTATTTGGAATAAAGGGAGGTTGTGTTAATTGCCTGGTAGATGTTATGAAAGATAATAAAAAATGGCAAATTGGTAAAACTTTGAAGAAAACATTATGGGGGCCGGCCCCATGGTGTAGCGGTTAAGTATGCACGCTCCGCTGGTGGCGGCCCACGTTCGGATCCCGGGCGTGCACCTATGCGCCACTTGTCAGGCCATGCTGTGGCGGCATCCCACATGAAGTGGAGGAAGATGGGCACAGATGTTAGCTCAGGGCCAGTCTTCCTCAGCGAAAAGAGGAGGATTGGCATGGATGTTGGCTCAGGGCTGATCTTCCTCACACACACAAAAAAAAGAAAACATTATGAAGAGACATCATTAAAAGTTTAATTGCCTTGCGTTTTCATCCTATTTTTAAAATCTAACAAATCTTTGGGTTAGAGGGACTTTTAATTACCAACTGAACTTCTTTTTCTCTTTCAGTTTTTTAGGAAATAGGGCACTGTAGCTGGTCACTCAGAGTGCTGATCCACCCAAGGACTTGCTCTGTCTTTAAAGCAACTTTCATCTGCTTGATCTGGGGTTCTCTTAGCAGGGGAAGCTCAGGTAGACAAAAGTTAGCAGGCAGAGCATTCCTGGCGGAGTCGCTCCAATCACTACACTGTTTTGAAAGATCTTTCTCTTCCTGGGCACTGAGGCAATATCTTCAAATCATCATGTCTTTAAAATAAAGGTTCATATTTCTGGAAGGAAACTGACAAGTCCACCTTATCCAAGCTCTGCATCACTGCGGCTCAAAGCGATGGAGGGACTTGCTGGCGTTCAGCGGCAGCAGAGGGCAGACTCCCTCCTGCCTCAGTACGGTGCCTGTCCATTTTCCCTGACTCCTGGTGTATATACTTTGAAGATCATTAAAGAGCTTTTTAAAAGCCACCAAATGAAAAATATATTACTGCCTCCTGTTTATCTGCTCTTGTGTTAGGGCAAATTGAGAAAATGAGTCTGGGCATTTAAAAATGCAATAAAGTAGCTCGACGCTGTTGTAGGGGAAGAGGGAGAATCCCCCTCTGCCCTTTCCCTTAAGGTTCTTCTGGCTGGCCAAATAATTAACAAGACAGGTTAGCAGCAGAAAATAATGTTTAATAACATGTATACATGGGAGAAACCAGGGACACTGAGTTTCTCAACACAATAGCGGAGATTCTCTTCTTAAATTCCACCTTCAGCCAAAGACAAAGGAGGATGTTGGGGGTGAGGGGGGTCAGTTACGGGAGGTTACCGGAAAATCACAGTAAACAAGAGTAAGGTTATTATGCAGATTTAAGGCCTCACCTTTCACACTGATAAGTTTTTAGAGATGAGGTCATCCCCCTCTCCTCCCAGCACAGAGAGGGAGATACCTTTACTAATGGAGATTTCCCTTATAAATGTAAATGTTTGTCTGGCAACTCCCAGCAGGGCTACCCAGAGAATGTGGCCGGGAAGAGACAGAATTTTGATGAGAGAGGCTTGGTGCCTTTCCTATTGTAACATCTATTTTACATTATATTACAGCCATCATGATAGTAACTCCTTCCTGAAACAGATCTTTTATGTTAAATTCTTTAGGCAGTTTGGGAGGGGAAACTCAAATGTTCTTCCTGAGTTTTCTGAGTCTTTATTGTCTTCAGCTCGAAATAATCCGCATACCAGAGTGGTGCATCTTGGGGTGGCCTGCCCTGAGCACCATCACTGGCAATGTACACAAAGGTAGGAGTCACTGTTTCAGCATAGGCCAGAGTGAACAAGCTATTCATCTTAACAGGAAAATTATAGGCTAGCATCTATGAAAGCACACAAGTGTAGATTCTCTTATCAGTTCCTGGATGGTTTTCACGGCATTCATAACCATGTATTTTGTTGGGCTGATTCAAACATTTTTAGAAATTAAAATGCTCTCTTTTTTTCTCCCATCATTCCCAAATCTTAATAAACCTTTGCTCACCACTTTGTGGAAAGGAAACTTAAAGCAGAAAGAAATGGAGTGTGTCTCTTAAAATTTTTTCCAGTAGAATACCAACCTTTTGTGCGAATGGGGTTATCAAGTGCCTGGTCTGGGTTTCTAAGTTCAGACCACTGACTACTCTCCAAATTAGTGTAATCTGATTTCTTTCCTTGAGTGAGTTTGATACTTTCATTGCCCCCACAAATTGCTCAAGATCTCACAGGTAGTAAGAGGTGGAACCAGAGAGTCTGGCACCAGAACCTACATCTTTAACTATGCTAAAGGCTGAGTGGGGGAAGAAATCAGTCTTGATAGTAGACTCTCTCTAGTAGAAAGTAGAAGATACAGATCATGGGAACTGGCACGTTGATAACCTGGATGGGAATCTGAGATAAGTGCCTCTTTGATAGTCTCTTGAGTTAGGACTGAGAAATAAGGGATGCAAAAGCTGGAAAGGAAGATGGGAGCCAAGTCTGGAGATCCTGCAATGCCAACCATATCCATTAGCAGTTGAGTCAGCAACTATAAGAGATCCACAGTGTGTGGCTTAAATTTATTAGGTGGTAATTTGCTCATGGATAAGAAGTCAGGAGGTGTTGCAGCTTCACGGACCCAGCCTCCATGTGTCTTTCTGCTTCTCCATCCTCCAGGTCACCAGTTGGCAGCAGGAGCTTTAGTCTTCTTGTCCATGTTCTAGATCCAGTCCTGAGACGGAGGAGAGCAGAGAGGAAGAGCTCACACCCCGCAACCCAGTCAGCTCCCCTGAAAGAGCTTTCTTATGGAAGACCCAGTTACCTTCATGTACAGCTCAGAGGCCACCCCTGGCTGAAAGGGAGTCTGGCAAATGTCGTCTTTTAACAGGCTGTTGCTTCCTGGAATAAACTCAATGTTCTAAGACATAAGTGAAAAATAAATGGATATTGAGTAGGCATATTAAGTGGCAGTCTCAATGTCACCAGCATAAGGGGTACAGACCATTTTCTTAGGCCATGGGAAGTTGTTGGAGGATTCTGGGGAGACAAGTGGGGCGATTGGGTCAAGAAGAGGAAATTGGCAGAATTGTGGGAGCAAACAGAGAAGGGCAAGCAGAGGTTTATGCTGTGTGGATGTGCAAGGAGAGGAAAGTGGATAAACACACTCTAACCTTCTCACCATCCCCTGGGAAACTGAGGCAGTTGGATGGCATTGCTTTAAGAAATACCTTCCCTGCAGCGCTTGAAGTAACAGGCCTGACAGTTGACTGAATGCTTTTATATTGAATATGAAAAGTGATGTCAGCTTTCACGCAATTAGCAACTGTATCTCATTGTTATACTGGATGTCACATTTCTTCTTTAAAACAAATAATATTCTTTCTATAAAGCTACCCAAAAACACTTTCTCTACTGTCCTTTGCACTCATTTTGACACTAATATAATGTTTTATAATTGAATAATATTTCAAACCCTGTTCAATTGAACTATGTAAACTGGACTTGGGAATTTTGTCATCCTTAGCACGTTAGCACCAACTCATATCGACTTTGTAGCCACAATTAAATAGGCATTTGTATCAATGAGATGTTCACGAGCGTTATGACTCAGAAAACAAGGCCCAAATACACAAAATAAATACAGCAATAATAAAGAATATGGGCTAGTATGCACGTGTTTAAATCACAGTAGAATCTGTTGTCGATCTGATGTGACTTTTGAATACAGTCATTATAATGTTTACAGACTTCTTGCAATGGTTTACTATCTGAATTTGGAATATTGGGATTTCTGAGAAGTTTCAATGGTTTATGGAAACGAAGGGATGGAGTATTTGAAGTCAGAATTGTTCTGTAAGTGGCATTGGCTTCCTGCCTTGGCTATCTATACTATGAATATTCAAAATTGTAGGGTTTATGTTTGAACTGTGGGAATTTTCTTTCATAAAGGGACGCATAAGTGATATGATGTAGTTCATAGTCATCAGCTCTAAAAGTCAAAAGACTGGCACTATTGCAAGGAGTGGCTTGAAACAGCCAGGTTTAGGCCACAAAACTCTCTGAGGACTTTCAGGGACTGAGCTACATAAAAACAGGCAGCTCCATGTTGGCTGCTTAGAGAACAGCAGAAAATAACCCAATCCACGGGATAGCTCCCGTTTGCCCCTGACTCATTCCCTTACCTTAGTAGGACTTATTTGCTTAAACTCCAAAAAGGTATGTTATCTTTTGTGTTTTAAAATCTAGGGCTTTTGTGAAAGAACATGATTCCACTTCCAAAATGCAGATGTAGAAACAGAAAAGAATTCTTATCACCACTTCACAGGTCACATTTATCCCGAGGGGAAGTTTTGATTTCATCTGGGCACTTTGGCCTCTTTTTTATTTGCTAATTACCAATATTAAATGTTTCTTTTTGACAATGGATTTCTGGCAAAACATCTGTTTATTCAGTGAACTACTGAGAGTTATAAATTCTGCCTTCCCACAGATGGGTTAATGATGTGATAAACACGGTTTCGCAATTCAACAGATGGAGGCAGCTCTACGGCACCGCAGCTGGGGCGGCGGGGTCTGGATTGCAGGGCCTGGTTCAGGGGATTTATCAAAAATTATAACAGTAAAAACAACAGATCTTCTTCTGAGAGCAAGAGTGATGGTTATTCCTCCTATCAGAGACATAACCTGATTTGCCTACAAAAACACGTGCACTATTAAAAATAAAACTAGCAGAGGTCAGGTGAATTTTTCGTGGCTGAAAGTCAAAGTCTCCTTCTCTGGTTTTGCTCCACCCCTCATCACATTCCTACCAAATTCTATTTTAGGATATTCTGTTCATAAGGAATAAGGGGCCAAGGGATGGCACCCTTGAGCTCCCGTGTAATATCTACCAACCCCTCCATAGAGCCATCCAGATTAACATACAATACACGCGATATTGGGGTGCTTGCCATACTAAAGAAGCTCTAATACAAGTCCCCTAATTCCCCTTCCAACCAGATGGCTGCCCCTAAGCACCCCCTGTATGGAAATTTTGGATCAATTGCTGCTTAAGGGATTAAGTTTATCCCAAGCTGACAGAAGAGGCTTCTCTTGACATGGCTACAAAGCTGGTAAATGAACCTGCCTGAGGACCAGGCACCAGCCAGATATCTGGGCAGCAGCAAGTCTGCTCACTTTTGGAAACCCAAAGAGAACCAACCAGCCTTTAAGACCTTTCTGATGGCAAGAGTGAGAGCCCTTGTCTGGAGTGTAACTAAGGACCGTGCCTGACTCTGCTGAGATATCTAAAGGTTTGCTTCCTGCTAGAGCAGACGTGAAGCTGAACAGTAGCTCAGCCCGGCCTCACAGGCCTCCTGTCTCAGCATCCAGAGGGAAGGCCGAGAGTGGTTAATGTGGGGACACTGAATGGAATTCCTTGCCTACCCTCCCCACAGTCAGTGGCAGCAGGGGAAACTGTCACCTTATCTTTGGAGAACAATTGGAGCAAAGTACACAGGGAGAACCCTAAACAAGTATGGTGGCATCTGTTCATTTGGCAAATTCTTACTGGACACTGATCTGACCCAGGCATCATGCTAGGCATGGGGATACGGCTATGCATGGAAACAATCCCTGACCTCAAGGAGCTCCTAGGTGGAAAGAGAAGAGAGCTAACTAAACAGTGTGGTCACCCAAGATAAGCGAATGTTCAGTGGGGGCTCTTAGTGGGGGCCCTGAAGAAGACACCATGCGCCACAACCTCTCGGCCCTCCTCGTGCTCACCTGCAGCTGGTGGGCAGTTTCTACGCACACTAACCTCCAGCACCTGCCTGCCTCTCCCTGCTCCTCTACCTGAGGGCTGCAGGGCTGCCAAGCAGTGTCAAGCACTTAATACCTCTAGGGCAACATTCAGCCAGTTGGCGGATAAATGCCCTGGCTTCCTTGCTCTGTGGGGCATTTCTGAGGCATCCCCCACACAATCTCCCGAGGGGACCCCAGAACCTGTGGGACCTGTGAGCCCCAGGTACCCACAGCAGTAACTCACCCATTGACTTGTCCTTTATTAACTTCCCTGCCTCACCTCCCCACTCCCTCACAGCACCGCCTGGGCCTCCTCCCAATTAGCCACTTGGCTCACATCCTTGTCTCAGGCTCTGCCCTTAGGGGGACCCAGGCTAAGGATCTGAGACAGCACATGGCACTTTTTTTTTTTTTTTTGTGAGGAAGATCAGCCCTGAGCTAACATCCATGCTAATCCCCCTCTTTTTCCTGAGGAAGACCGGCTCTGAGCTAACACCTATTGCCAATCCTCCTTTTCTTCCCCAAAGCCCCAGTAGATAGTTGTATGTCATAGTTGTACATCCTTCTAGTTGCTGTATGTGGGACGCGGCCTCAGCATGGCCGGAGAAGCGGTGCGTCGGTGCGCGCCCGAGATCCGAACCCCGGCTGCCAGTAGCAGAGCGCACGCACTTAATGGCTAAGCCATGGGGCCGGCCCAGCACATGGCACTTTTGTGCAAGTTAGAAGATGGCACCCTCCACTGGAAGAGGCAGCTGGCCCCTGGGCGCACTCTTGGCCCGCAGAGAGAGGGCCAGCTTGGCTGTTGCCCCACCTACTCCCTTGACCGAGCAACTTTGCACAGGTCACAGTCCGACCAGTTTTACACAGCAGTCCTGCTGAGGCGACCTCTAGAGGCGTATAAAGGACTTGGACAGTGTTCCGTCTAAAGTGCTTAAGACATCCCGTCTTCTTCCAGCTGCCCATGGGATGGGTACCTTTCAAGTAGTGCCCATGGGGTTATCTGACACTCCCCTCCCCCAAGTCCAGGCCTCAGAAAACACATCCCCTCACTTCCCTGAGACATGAAGCACACATACACAGTCTCTTACGCAAATTCCTTGGGCCAAGTGTGTTTCAGAACTTGAGTAGTTCAAATGTTGGAAGGGTAAAACCCTACATATACCGTATATGACACATCACTCCTGGCAGAGTCTGGGACCACATCCCGTAATCAAACAGTTTAAAATTTCTGCATCTTCATGTTGGACATGAGTTTTCCCCAACCCTGCAAAAACTTTTGGTTCTCAGAACATTTCGGATTTCAAATTGCAGGTGAGAGATTATGGAGTTATTTGACATCCTACTCATCCAAATCCTATCACCTCAAGGCCCTCCCCATGGCCATCCTCTTTCATGACCCCTTCTCTGACTTCTGAGTCTATAAGTCAGGGACTCCTAGTCTATAACATAAAATACAGCACTTGCTACTACTCTATCTTATATTGTCCTCTAGTTGTTTTTCATGCATTAATCCTAACTTCCATTTCAATTTTAAAAACCCTTGAAGGCAGAAATCATGTATTATGCAGCACTCTGCATTTGGCAGGACTGTCTTGGTTGCAGGAAAAATTAATTCAAATTCGACTTTTAAAAACTGAATTTTTGCTCTCATAACTGAAAAGTTCAGGAATAGCCTCTGATTCAGGCCCAGCTGGATCCAGGGGCCCTATCAGTCCAACAAGATTCTTTTTTTTTCCTTTTCTTTTTTTTAAATTTTTTTTGAGGAAGATTGGCCCTGCACTAACATCTGTTGCCAATCTTCCTCTTTTTTTTTCTCCCCAAAACCCCAGTAAGTAGTTGTATATCATAGTTGTAGAGTTGTAGCTCTTCTATGTGGGATGCCACCTCAGCATGGCTTGATGAGAGGTGAGTAAGTCTGCGCCCAGAATCTGAACCGGTGAACCCTGTGCCACCAAATCTGAACGCGTGAACTTAACCACTACACCACCGGGCTGGCCCCCATCAGGATTCTATCTTATTGTTCTCTCTGTGTTTCTGGGTGTTGCTCCTTCTTAGTTGATGTCATTCTTGACCAGGCCTTCTCTACGTGGTAGCCCGTAGAGGCTCAGGGTTTACAACAGCTAGCTGAGCAATCCCCAGAGAAAGACAGCTTCTCTGTCCTGATGTTTTCACACAAACTCTCACTGATTGCTCCCATTAGCCACCTTGGTCCTGAATTTCCAAACCCAAGGGCAGTGGTGTTCTCCTTGACCAAACTTGGGCATCTGTTTCCCCATGGAACAAGTGCTTTCAGACGTTGTCAGTGGAATGAAAAATGGTACAGCCCCCAGGGAGGGCAATTACATATACATTTACCCTTTGACCCAGAAATCCCACCTCTAGGAAGGTGTCCCAGCAATGCAGTGGCAGACAAATGTAATACGTGTGTACAATGCTGTTCATTGCAGAGCTACTCGTATAGCAAAAGATTGGAAATAATCAAATGACTGTCAACAAGAGTGATTTAATAAACTGAGGCACATCCATACAATGGAGCTGCTAAAAAGAGTGGAAACTATTGTGATGGTTGCTTTTGTGTGCCAACTTGTTTGGGTCACAGGGTGCCCAGATATTTGGTCAAACATTATTCTGGTTGTGTCCGTGAGGGTGTTTCTGGATGAGATTAACATTTAAATTGGTACACTGAGTGAAGCAGATTGCCCTCCCCAATGTGGGTGGGCCACATCCAATCGGTTGAAGGCCTGAATAGAACAAAAACGCTGACCCTTCCATGAGTAAAGAGAATCCCTCCTGACTGATGGCCTTTGAGCTGGGACAGTTTTTTTCCTGCCTTCAGACTGGAATGTTTGACATGGCGACAATGCAAGTAAATATTGGGCTTTGTGGTTGCTGAGCCCCTGAATACTGGTCACACAGATACACTCAACAGCACTTCTTAAATAAATAAATGTGTCATTCAATTAACCTACAGATGAAGGTTGTTGCTGCTGAGGTTAGACAGCCTGGAAAACAAGAAACTACTCAGACTGGTATCAGTCTATACAATAGATCAAAATAATTGCTGGTTATAAGCAGGAGAGGGGACAAGTTGATCAAAACAGTGGTGCGGGGCCAGCCCCGTGGCTTAGTGGTTAAGTGCGCGCGCTCCGCTGCTGGCGGCCCGGGTTCGGATCCCGGGCGAGCACCGACGCACCGCTTCTCCGGCCATGCTGAGGCCATGTCCCACATACAGCAACTAGAATGGATGTGCAACTACGACATACAACTATCTACCGGGGCTTTGGGGGGAAAATAAATATAAATAAAATCTTTAAAAAAAAAAAAAAAAACAGTGGTGCGACTCAGCCTTGTGAGATGGTGAAAATCTGAAAGGCAGAAAAATGTGCAGGTCCAGAAATATTTAGGCAGAGTCTGAGAAAGAATCTGTGGATCTGAAGCAGGGACTCGTTACAACCCACTCTTCATTTTCGGAGAAGAGTAAGCTCAGAGCCACACAGTACAAGCTTTGATATAATATCTTCTGAGAAATTGGGCTATTTTAAACTCTTCCTACTGTTAAGCCAGCTTGCATCTAACTGCTTAAATTCCCTTGTGGACTTTGGAATCATGAGGTTGAAGGGATTACTCTAGTGTTCTGGAGTAATCCATCATTCCATGTATCAAAACATTTCACGATAAATCACTAAAAATATCTACTGCTTCATTAAATGCAGATCTCTGTTTGGTGATGCATGCACAGGTGAAGGAGTGGTGGCTTCTGATGGGCATGCCATCCTGCAGATCCACAGCAGTAACAGGTGCAGCCAACGCCCTGACTGGCACCCCAGAGCCCTTAAATGCAAGAATCCAGTCCTCTTGGCCCCTCAAAAGTGGCTTCAGATGATTATACCCCAAGGAAAAACAGATCAGACTTGCTTCTGGTACTGTTTGACTCCATTTGTATTCTGTGATTACCCACCACTCCCTAGACACTGCAAACATCACCTACTTGTAGTGGACTTAAAATGGGTAAATGGGAACCGAGCCGACTAGACTAAACTCAGCCTCAGGGGCCAGTGATTCCTTTGCGGTGAAGCCTTGAAGGAGGAACCTGAGAGGCAGAGACTCAATAAAGGAGGAAAACGGCTCACAAAGCACTCACCCGGAAAGTCCTCAGTCCCAGTAAAGTCTCCATTCTTTGTCCCTTGGATGGGACAACCCTGAAGCACGTCCCCAGTGGGACTGTGCCTCAGTTTCTCACAGTGGTAGCCTCTTCATTAACATACACTGTATTGGCTGCCTCCCCTTCCATCTCTCCCCTCCCCGCTTCTTTTATTTTTATTTTTGTTGTGTGTGAGGAGATCAGCCCTGCACTAACATCTGCCATTCCTCTTCTTTTTTTGCTGAGGAAGACTGGCCCTGGGCTAACATCCATGCTCATCTTCCTCTACTTTATATCGGACGCTGCCACAGCATGGCTTGCCAAGCAGTGCGTCAGTGCGTGCCCAGGATCTGAACCGGCAAACCCTGGGCCGCCGCAGCGGAGCGCACGCACTTAACCACTTGTGCCACCAGGCCGGTCCCCCTTCCCCACTTCTTGACTTCCTGGGATGAGCTGCTCACACTCAAATGCTTTTCTTAGAGTCTGCTTTGCAGTGAACCCAAATCAAGGCAGTCCCAGAGGTCTACGAACCCCTCTGAGCCCAGCAGCATGTGACAGGCACTCCAGACTCTCCTACCAGACAGTCATGCTAGAAACAGTGTTAGCACTGTGACAAGCTGAGCCAGAACCACAGAGACAGAAATGGCAAGGCCAGCAGTAAACGGGAGCTGAATTCTGCTGAGCCGACTGCAGACAGAGAGACTGAGATTCCACATGACTGCAGGTGTGTGAGTGAGCCAGGCTGAGATCAGCTGAGCCTGGCTCATATCAGCAGAACTGTAGGCTCCTGAGCAATAACAAAGGGTGGTTGTACAGACCCGTAAGGTTTGGGGTCATTTGTTATGCAGCAATAGTAACTGCTACATGATGCTTGATTTTTTAATTGAGGTATAATTGACAACTAAAATTGTATATATTTGAAGCATACAATGTCATGGATGATTTGATATACAAGTAAAAAATTGCTCCTATGTGTTACCAAATAAGGAAGAAAACTGTGGAAGGAGAGTACCATTGCCTCAAATGAGGTAGAGAGTGAGAGTTGGAGACCACAGCTGACGCCCAATTTTTGACTAGAGGCATAACAGGACTCCAAACACTTCCTTTCTTTGTAATGTGTTGTTGGTTATTCTGACAGCAGCTCAAGTGCAGGTACCTCCTCTGTGATCACTCCAAATATTTGTTCTGGGGCCCTGGGCTGTTCAGATAACTAAGTCACCCACTTTCAGGCCGAGGGTGAGAAAGTGTGTGTAGTGCGTGTGGTATTCAGGTAATGCTTGGCATTGCACCATGTGGCATATAAATGACCTAAAACCCTTGGGGCGGAATTCAAGGGGACCCAATGTTTCCATCTCACTGTGGTGAAAGAGAACCAAAGGAAACTCTGGCAAGAGAAGCAACTCCTAAAACATCCACACTTCCAGGATGAAACACACCAGCCTAGTAGTACAATCTGCCCCCCTCGGGTGTAACTTCTCCATTCTCAAAATGCCTCCTTGAGGCATAAAAGGGCGGAAAATATTTGCAAAACATATATCTGAAGAGGATTTGCATCTAGAATATATAAACAATTCTTGCAACTCAATGTTGAGGAAAACAACTCAATTTTTTAAAAATGGGCAAAAGATTTGAACAAGCACTTCACCAAAGATTTAAAAATGGCAAATATATGCATGAAAAGATGTTCAACATCATTAGTCATTAGGGAAATGCAAATTAAAATCACACTTGAGATACCACTACACATCCACAAAAACAGCTAAAATTAAAAAGACTAAACACACCAGGTGTTGGCAAGGATGTGAAGCAACTGGAACTCTCCTACTCTGCTGATAGAAATGTAAAATGGTACACCCACTTTGGGAAATAATTTGGCAGTTTCTTAAGAAGTTATATATTTCCCATATGATCTAGCTGTTCCACTCCTAGAGAAAGGAAAGTGTATGTCTGTACAAAGACTTGAACGTGAATGTTCACAGCGGCTTTATTTGGAAAAGCCACAGACTGGACAAAACCCAAATGTTCATCCACAGGTGAAAGGGTAAACAAATTGTAGTACACCCAGACAATGGAATACTACTCAACAATAACAAGGAGCAAGGTACTGATCCTCCCAACATGGCTGAATCTTAAAATCATTGTGGTGAGTGAAAGAAGCCATACTGTACATACTGCACATTCGGTTTCCATCTATGTAAAATTCTAGAGGATGAAAAATTAGTGTAAAGTGACAGAAATCAGATCAGTGGTTACCCGGTGATGGGAGGCCTGGAGAAGGGAAGGATTATAAGGGCATGAGGGAACTTTTGAGAATGATGTCTATGTTCATGATCATAATTGTGATGTTTTCATAGATACATACATGTGTCAGAACTCATCAAACTGTATGTGTTAAAAAAAAAAAAAAAACTTCTTCTGGGGCCACCCTGGTGGCATAGTGGTTAAGTTCGCACACTCCGGTTCGGTGGCCAGGGGATCGCAGGTTCGGATCCCAGGCGCAGACCAACGCACCGCTTGTCTAGCCATGCTGTGGCAGTATCCAACATAAAGTAGAGGAAGATGGGCATGGATGTTAGCCCATGGCCAGTCCTCCTCAGCAAAAAGAGGAGGATTGGCATTGCTTGTTAGCTCAGGGCTAATCTTCCTCACAAAAAAAACCAAAAAAACTTCTCCTAAGGTGGATAAAGGAGTGCGGCTCCTGGCACATTTGGTGTTCCTGTTCTAGAAAATTCTAGTCCTTACCCAGCATTCTTAGAGAGGTATCCCACCAGGCCTCTAAATTTTCTTTCATAGGCAAAAGGAAATGGAGCAAGTATGACTTTTGGGTTGCTGGGGACCAGGCAACTTGAGCCTACAGTCAACCTCTGTCCCCAGCAGATGAGGAAAATGAAAGGCTATGTGACTGGTCCAAGGTCACTTATCAAGTCCCAGCCAACCCAGTGATTTGTCCCCCAGATCCTGACTGTGGACCTGTGCTCAGGTCATTGGGTCACCCGGCTTCTCAAGCCCTTAGACAGCCAGCCGTTGTTTTTCTGGCGTCGTGTTTTCTCTCTGAGTGCTGGATTGAGACCATTTTTTCTGAAGTTCAGAATTTTTAAGGATGCTCTTGGAAACCAGTCCTAGTTTTCAATGAAATGGCATTTCTCATTCCATTGTATCCCCAGGTCACAGATAAACAGCTCTTTAGTCCTCCTGAGTCGCTTTGATCATTGGTCCCTTTATCCCAGATCTGTACCCGGCCGGCCTCACCCCTCTGGAGCCCGCAAGAGCCCAGATTCTATAAGGGTAATCTGTGGATCAGTCTAACATACATGTGCTTAGCTGGAGTCATAAATGCCTTCATTATCCCAGACCACCCAGCTAATATTTTATCTTCAATATGAATGCGCGGCCCCACAATGGCCCTGTTGTTCTGCACCCTTAGGCTGTGGCGAAGCCCCACCATAATCCACCCGTTCATAAAGGACCCCTGGGCTCAGGTTACCCTTTCTACTTTTGTGAGCACTTGCAAAATCCTTTGAGAAACCAGTGTAGTTTACAGCAGCGTCTTATGCCACTTATCTCCCAAACTCCTCCTGGTCATTCATGGGGGATTTCCAAACGGCCCTGCACACCACACACAGAGTGGCCTCCAGTGCCAGCCAGCACCCACGTGCCAGGACTGACTTGGGGGCTCACCCCGCTGCTGTGCAAGGCCTCTCCCCACCCCTTCCCCCCATTATCCTTCCCCCATTCCTGCCTCTGCTATCTCTCTTGAACTTGAGTTTGTGCTCTGCACACATAACAGAAATACAGGAGGGCACAAAAAGAAAAGCAATAGGCCAAGTGATACTCGTGCAGTATTGACCCTGTTCCACCCCGCCTCAAAACACTCAGGGGAAAACGAGAGGACACGCCTGTCTGTGTGGACAAAAGCCGGCCCTGGCTGTTTATTTTTCCCATGATAAAAATGCCTCATTGCTGAAAAAGACTTTTTGTAGAATTGTCAACTGGCACCTCGATTTTCAGCGTGGCCTGTGGACCAGCAGCATTGCCACCACACAGCTTGTTGGAAACGCAAAATCTCAGGTCCCGTCCCAGTTTTGCTGAATCAGAATCTGTATTTTAATAAGATTCCCGGGTGATCAGAGCTGAGGTCTTCTCAAAAAACACTGTTGAATATTCCAAAGAAACTTCATTGTCACCTTGGTACAGACCGCCTTGAAATTGGGAAGGGTTGCTGTTTCCCAGGCCTTTTTGGCAGTTTCTAGCATTCGAGAATTCTCTGAAAAAGTTGATTCCCCTGACGGCCCTGGTGAGAACTGTTCTGGAAGAAAGTAAAGAACATAGTCCAGGGTGGGACATAAACATGTATTTGGGGTGGTGGCAGGGGACATAGGGAAATCACAGGTGACGTCACAGCCATGACTTTACTAAAAGCCCCCCCAGGGTCACTAGCTCACACAACTCCTGGAGATCACAGCTATTTTTACCAATCTTAACAAATCTCAATCACATGCCAGGAAAACATTTCTATTTAAGATTTTTCCCTTTTGTAGAAGTAGTATTTGTTCCTTCTCTTTTTAGACCAGTTTTTCAGTAACACACACATGTATCCAAGTAAATATATTCAACGTGGACTGCCAGAAAAAGAGAAGAGAAAGGTTTAATTCATGCGGCGTTGTCTCTGCCAAGCTAAATTACTCTCTAGAAAAAAAGACGTTAATGTCACTGCTCTGGGATTTTCTCCTTTGATCTGCTGCATTGGCTTCCTCAGTTCCCTCTAGACCAGAAATTCTCAACTGAGGGAGATTTTGTCCCCCAGGGGACATTTGGCAATGTTTGGGGACATGTTAGGTTGTCACAGCTGGAGATAGGGAAGTGCTACTGGCAACTAATGGGTAGAGGCCAGGGAGGCTGCTAAACATCCTACAATGCACAGAACAGCCTCACAACAAAGAAGTATCTGGCCCCAAATGTCAGAGTGGTCGAGAAACCCTGCCCTAGACAACTCCTGGTCTAACCACATTCCATGGCCATCTTAATGTTTATCCTACAACGGGTTCCCTCAACCTACCCTTCTCAAACATAACCATCTCTCTCTTCTTAGGGGAGACACAAGAGATTGAATAATAATCATAAATGACATTTATTAAATGCTTAGTCTATTCCGAGCATTGCTCTCGGTGCCTTCCATGTACTTTCCAGCAACTCCTTTAGCTTTTAAAACAAGCTTGGGGGCTACTACTATTATTATATTATTATTATTATCCCCCATTCAACAGATGAGGAAACTGAGGCCCAGAGAGGAATACTTTGCCTGAAGTCTCCCAGCTAGTCAGGAGTGGAGCCAGGATTTGTACACAAGAGGATTGTCTTCAGAACCCACCTTCTTAATCACTGCGCGACTTTGGTAACTAAATACTTGCCAGGGAACTGAGGGTGACGGGATGTCGTGGGCCGAGAGTTTGTTGTGCAGTCAGGACTTCTGAAGCCCCAGCCCTGTGGACGAGGCCCCCTTCTCAGGAGAATGTGGTCCTTTACACAGGTTGCCTCACCCCAGGAGCCAGGTTGATCATGGCAAGTGGAGGGAAAAGAACCAGCATGCGCTCTGGGAAAGCCCAGAGGTGAGGAAGTCTCTGTGCAAAGGTGTGCTGTTTCCCTGAAGTGTCTTATGCTGTTAGCACCCAGTGGGTGAGAGTGATGGGGTCGGGGCCTCATGGTTTGTGGTTGCTGATGGAAAAGACAGAGAAATAGCCCTAAATCTAGCAATCTAGCTGACAAAAGGAGAGAAGGAGAATGATTTGTGGCAGTGCTCCCTGATTCGACCTGAGGAGTTCTATTCTTTCTAGAACAGCTTATTCACACTCCAGGAAAAGTTCCAAGAGAAACAAAGGTTTTATTTTGGAATAGTGATTTACAAAAATCCCAGCCCCTTTGAGTGTCTCACCAGCCACATGGCTAAATGGGCCCTTCCTGACGCCCCGCCTTGTGTCCACAGCCTCTCCCCAGCCCACACTGCAACCAACACAGCGCGGAGTGTTGTACAAAAGACAATCAGAAAGAGTATGAGGTAAGTACAGCCATCAACCAGCTTTGATGCAGAGAAATTGAAGTTCAAATATTTAAGTGACTTAATACAATTTATTTTCTTGGTATGGGCAGACTTTTTTTAGCTGAAGCATTCCTGAAAAGAATGTAAACCAAAACCAATGATGATACCAACCACGTGTGGACCAATTCCTGAGCCCCAGGCACTTTCCTCACCATTTCATATGCGTATCTCGTTTAAACTTCACAACAACCTTGCCGCTTTATGGATGAAGAAAATGAGGTTCAGAAAGGCCAAATAACTTGCCCAAAGTCACACAGCCCTCCACTGGCAGAGCCAGAACTCAAGCCTCGGTCCTAACCACAAGGCTTTCCCGTGGCCTCTCTTGATCAATTAAGCTGTCATTAGGAGGTTTGCTTATAACGTGGGCACCCATGGTGCAATGGCACCAAAGTTGTAGCTTCTTTCTTCTAGCAGTCTCTCAGAGTTATTCAGCAGCATCCCCACATTACTTTGCAACCAGTTCCGGCCTGTGGAGAATGAAGTCACCTTCCCAAGAAGGTAGGTCCTGCTTCCCCTCCAGCTGCTCCTGGGGAACCAAGTGACCCAAGAGTTGGCCAGTATGTTGGGTAGACACTGGAGTCAGGGGCAATCAGGGGAGAAGGGAGACTTTTGTTTCCTTGGAAAAAAGAAGACAGCACAGACAGGGATGGCTTGCTTTTAGGCAAAAGGAGTTTAAAACAAAAGTACCGGGAAGAAGAAACATGTAGATGAAAGGGCAGACTCCGCCATTGCTATTTTGGCTTATCTTTGTTGGGATGCTTCACCTCTGTCTTAGTCCATTTGAGCAGCTATAACAAAATACCATAGACTGCGTGGCTAATAAACAACAGAAATTTATTTATTACAGTTCTGGAGGCTGGAAGTCAGATCAGGGAGCCAGCACGGACAGGCAAGGGCTGTCTTCTGTGTGCAGACTTCTGGTTGTGTCCTCACATGGTGAAACAGATGAGGGGGCTCTGTGGAGTCTCTTTTATAAGGCACTAATCCCATTCACGAGGGCTCTGCCTTCATAACCTAATCTCTTCCCAAAGGCCGAAACTCCTAATTGAGAGTAGGTTTCAACATATGAACTGGGGGGAGGGGGAACACATTCAGACCATAGCAAACTCTGTGCCATGTCAGTGGTTCTCAACTAGGCGGTGACTTACCAACTAGGAGATATTTGGCAATGTCGGGGACAGTCGGTCACTACTGGAGGGTGAGGGGTGGGGCTACTGGCATCTAGCCAGTAGAGGCCAGAGATCCTGCTAAACATCCTACAATGCACAGGACGGCCCCACAACCAAGAATTATGTGGTCCAAAATGTCGATGGTGCTGAGGTTGAGGAACTCTGTTCTATGTGATACAGCATGGACTTCATAAGCACAGGCCAAGCACAAGATATTTGAGCCCAAACTGCAGTTTACCATCAGTTTTGAGAAAAGCTCCCTTCACTTTTATTTGGCCCCATTTCTCTCTGTCGACAAATGAACGGGGATTCAGAAATGTACAGATGCTCTTTGTTCCCCACTCCTGAACCTGGACATAAAAGAAAATTAATTTCCAATCCAAAACTGGCATGCTCACAGCCCTGATGCACCTTGACAATTATCCACAAGGCGATGACTCATTTACTGTTCTTCTTCTTTATGGAAAGGGAAGTCAAAGAAAAGAGTTAGCCTGGCACATTGTGGGGGAAAAGGGAAACGAGAACATTCCTGGTGAAGGGCACACTTGCAGTTGACCAATCAGGGCAGCCAGCCTCAGTCAATACCCCTACACCACCTGCCCCAACCCCGTGAGTCACAGGTCCTGGAGACCCCGAGGGGCAGTAAATTCCCAGGCATTTCTGTTCTCTGTGCCGCAGGCAGAGCAAGTTCTCGTAGCTTAGGGACAGCCTGGACAAAGAGACTCAGGAGCTGGCTGTTGCAGTGAAAACATCTCAGGGGTAGGTGTGCCTGAAATGCAAAGGGCCCCAGCGCACATGGGTAGAGCTCTGATGGCACTGGGTACAGGCTGAAACCCAAATTTACAATTGATTGAGGCAGAGGAGGAAATAATAGAACCAGTTATTTTAAAAGCTTGTAAATCTGTTCATTTAAAAATCAACTCTGACGTTTTTTTCTTTAAAAAAAACAGTACTGGGGTGGGTAGTGCTGGGGGAAATAGGAAGAGGTTGGTCAAAGGGTACAAACTTTCAGCTATAAGATGAATAAGGTCTGAGAATCTAATGTAAAACATGCTGATTATAGTTGATAACACGGTGTTATATATTGGAAATTTGCTAAGAGAGTAGAGCTTAAATATTCTAACTAATAAAAAAGATAAAGATAAATATGTGAGGTGATGGATACGTTAATTAACTAGATGATGGGAATCCTTTCACATGTATATTAAACCACTATGATGTACACTTTAACTATCTCACAATTTTATTTGCCAATTATACCTCAGTAAAGCTGAAAAAAAATCAGGGTGCTCCTATGAGGCTTCGAGCTTGCTAAGAGAGCAGCGAGGAAGTGCCTCATCCTGCTTCACCTCCCGACCTGGCCTATCTGTCACATTGTGAGGCTTCCAGCAACTCTGCCTGAGATATTGGAGGCGCTGTGCAGACACAGTGACTGGTCAGTCTCCTTAGCAAAGTAATATCCGCGGAGAGCAATTCAAAGGTGGTGGGAAGCCATTTGCTTTACCGAACAAATTAAATGTATTTCCTGTAGTTACGGTAATAAACTTTGCCTCAGTAATGCCTTTGGATCATGAAAAAGAAAGTCCCTCAATGACTTCAACATGCGCTGAAGGATTTAGTTAAGGTAAATCAGAAGTTATTCTCAAAATGCTTTACCCCAAAGTCATATTGCGGAACAGACTTGCTTACAGACTTATTTTTCTTACTCTCAATATTTTTCCCTTGGGTCTCTAAAGAGAAGTTTCCAGAAAGAACTCTTATTTCTCAGGTGCTTGTAGAGGTGGGAGAGGGGTCAAAGATGTCTCCTCACCACAAATCGAAGCTCAGATTTGGATTTCCCGCCATTAATTTGATCATTGTCAATAGTGAAACCAGATAACTCTGATCCAAATATCGCCTCCCTTGAAATCGAAGCTATCCATCTGGATGGTTTATGTTAGGTTAGCCAAGAATTGCCAGGCCTCCACGGAGTACTATGTAAGTACATGTGTGTAACTCAATTTGTTTTTTCTTTTATTTTGCTTATTATTGTATTTGCTTATTTGCTTATCTGTGGTTTTTCAGAACAGTTTATCTACAGAAAAATTCAGAAGATAGTATAGAGAGTACCCATATAGCCCCCTGCCCACAGATTCTCCAATTACTGACATCTTACCCTAGTATTGTGCATTAACTGTAATTAGTGAACCAGTGTTGACACATTATTATTAAATGAAGTTCGTATTTATTTGGGTTTCCTTAAGTT
This sequence comes from Ceratotherium simum simum, assembly GCF_057802395.1. Taxonomy (NCBI): domain Eukaryota; kingdom Metazoa; phylum Chordata; class Mammalia; order Perissodactyla; family Rhinocerotidae; genus Ceratotherium; species Ceratotherium simum. Next base: position 46,825,456 of record NC_141920.1, on the reverse strand, counting down.
TTTAACCTAACGGCCCTTTTAGGTCCCAGGATCCCATCTAGGACACCACATTACATTTGGTTATCATGTCTCCTTAGGCTCCTCTTGACAGTGACAGTTTTTCTGACTTTCTTTGTTTTTGATGAATTTGACACTTTTGAAAGTACTGGCCAGGTATATTATAGATTGTCCTTCTAGCGAGATTTAGTGGATGTTTTTCTCATGATTAGACTGGGATTATGGGTTTTTAGGAGGAAGATCACAGAGATAAAAAGTGCCATTTTCATCTCTTCATATCAAGTGTACACGCTGTCAAAGTGATTACGACTGTTGACGTTGCCTTTGATCACCTGCTGAGGGAGTGTCTGTCAGGTTTCTCCACTCTAAAGTTCCTCTGTTACTTCCCCTTCCATACCATGCTTCTGGAAGGAAGTCACTGTGTACAGCCCACACCAGGGGAATGGGGGACTATGCTCCACCACCTTGAGGCTGGACTATACATAATTTCTTTGGAAGTCTGCCTGGCAGATTTGTCTCTTCTCTACCACTAATTAATTTACTCATCATTTACTTATGTCAGTATGGGCTCACAGATTTTTATTTTCTACTTTACTGTTACTTTATTTAATACTATTTTTATGTATTTTCTTGTTCACATTGTTCTAGCTTTGGCCATTGGGAGCAATTTCAGTTGGCTCCTATGGTCCTTTGACATGCCGCCACCAATGCATGTGCTATATTTTTTAGTGCTGCTTTATTTTATAGCGCTACAAAATGCTCCACGCTCCTCTTGTATATTTCCTGCCCCAGCGGTGAAATGAGCTATTTCGCCAAGGAGCCCTGGTCTTTTTTGTTGGCGAATGGTATTAGAAACTAAGATCTGCGCACTAGTGTTGCTACTGAGGTGTCATTGCTTCTAGGCCATCTCAGCCGACAGAGTAAAGAAATATATGTGTATATATACATATCTATAAATATTTCTATAAGTAACCATCTGTATTTATATTGAGTTAAACATGAGTTCTTATTGATATCTCTAACGTTTAAAGTTACCATTACCTAGTTACCATTACCTAACGTTAGTGATCCATTACCACATGGATCACTCTAGCCTCCTCCCATTGCTTATACGTAAATTCCCACTCCAACCTGGCTCCCACCATGGCCATCCATTAACTTAATTGTTCAGTTCCATATAGATGTATAGAAATATCAGATTTGTTAACCCATACTCCTATGGGAAACAAGTTTACCAACTAGAGTGTGGTGATTATGAGCAGTTCCTTTTGCCTTTAGACTTACAGACTCCATTCACTTCCAAAGTTACTTAGGTCAACACCTTTTCCCCCACTCCCTTCAGTGAAGTTATTTCATACGTTTGCAATACAGTTAGATTCTCTTGTCATAGTCTGCATTTTTTCCTTGGGATTCTGCTTAATTTGCTTCAGATTTATAAATTTAAAGTAATTTTTCTCTCCCCCTCAGATTGTATCAAATAGAAAACTTGAGTAGCAAAATCATTTTTACTAGTAATCCGGATACATTAAAAAGTTGCCATCAAGTGAGGATCTGCAGTTACCATGCCAGTTGTCAAGGAGAGTGGTGAATTGTTTAATTCCTACATGCCTCAATTTCCCTTCTGTGTCACAGCATAATAATAGTGGTCCCTACCTCTCAGGGTTTTTGTGAGGTTTAAATGAGTTTAACATATGTAACATCCTCTGAACAGATCATAGCACAAAAAAAAACTTCACAAATGACCCTGATATTATTACCACCAACAAGTTTTCAGTGGAAGGGCACAGTGGCATGATTAACATCTTGAAAGATCATTCTGGAAGCTGAAGCAGAAAGACTAGTGAAGAGGCTATTGTAGAAGTCCAAGTGAGGGATGGGGGCAGCATGGGGGCAGGCATGGAGAGAAGGATAAGTTGAGTTGCCAAAGGATATGATGATATGAGAAGAGTCAAGTACCTAGTTTTTGTCTTGAACAACCATGTGCCAGGATAATGGTGTCATTTACTGGGGGGAGAAGACTGGGAGCCTTGATTTGGGTAATCCTGAGAGCAGAGCCTGCAACAAGGACTTTGGTATCTGAAGTTTGTTTGGAAGGTGATCCTAGGAAGCTGGAGTGAAGGATAGTGAGCTGGAAGGAGAAAAGCCAATAAAGGTTGTGCCATTGGGCTAGTCACCACTATGGGCCACTGGGCTCAGTCCCACTGGGACCCTCTGTGTAGAACATGCCTCAGAGTTGTTCCTCTGAAGGACAAGATGTTGGGATGTTTACCCACCAGCCCCGACTCCCTTTGGTGGAGGGGTGTCCCTGGACTCACGACCTCCCCCATACTTCCTGCCCTTCCAGCACTTGTTGTAGGCTGTGTGGGCTTTGATGGCTTTGCAGAAAGCCCTAGGGCCGAAGAGTAAAGAGGTGCTGTGGGGGCAGAGGAGGGATGCTCTCAGTGTGCTCTGCAGCTGCAAGAACAGCAGAGGTGGGTGCAAGAGCCCCAAAAAGACAGCTATACCAAGAAAGAGCAGGTCTTCCAAAAGTGGGGTGGAGTATGAATTAAGGTCTTTTCATTTTCAACTCAATAATTATTTATTGAGCATGTATTATATGTTGAGTATTCTGCCCAGGCGCATAGGAGATAGACATGAAATAGACACCAAAAAGGAGTAAACACATGGTCCTTTCTCTAAGAAAATTACCTCTAGTAATATAATATAATATGATATGATACAGAATAATATAATAATATTATTATAACATAATATAATATAATATAAACATAACATAAAGAGCACTGGCTTTGGAGTCACACATATTAGGTTTAAGTCCGCCATTTTCTACCTAAGCAAACTTAGGACACGGTGCTTAACCTTTCTGAGATGAAATAGTCTATTTCCTCATTTGTAAAATGGGGTCACATTAGCTTCTCCCTCAGAAGGCTGTGCTGAGTGTCACATGAAATAGTGCACTTGAGGTGCCGAGCACAGATCCCGGCATAAGGAAAGCACTCAGAGACGATTAGCTGCTATTGTGGTGGTTGTTGCTGTCGTTAAAAAGAGAGAGAATATATTGGCCACAATCATCATAAAGCAAAAAGATTTTTATAAGAAGCCAAAAATTTTCTCTCTCACCCCTCTCCTAGTACTTCTAGTTACTTCTAGAATTTTGGAGAAGACAAACCAAAGTCGGCCCAATACATGATTATCTAATAAATTCTTTATGGCTAAAGAATGAATACTCACCCAAAAGGAATCATTTAGGAATATTTCACACACATTCAGTCTTATCCCTTTCCAATTTCAGAATTTAGTCATTGTAGCTTTTGAATCTTCCATTTGTATGAAGATGGGGCCTATAGAACAATTTTTTTCATAGGAACTGTAACCTATACTGCTGTTATTTAATTGCCCTGATGTCCTCATAGCTTCTCTCTATCATTTTTAGTCTTTCCTCGGCAGATTGAAGTCAGTGACTCTCAATTTGTAGAATGTATGTCTCTGTGTGTACATGTTGGTGTGCATGTTTAAATGAGTATGCTTAAATGTGTGTGAGTATGAGAGAGACAAAAGAGGAGAGAGAGAGACAGAGGAGAGCTGTATCAGTTATCTACTGCTACAATAATGCTGCATAACAAACTATCACAAAACTTAGTGCCTGAAAACAAGAAGTTTTTATTTAGCTCACACATCTGTGGGTCGTGACTCAGGCTTGGCTAGGCTGGGCAGTTCTGATTTAGCGGGATGCACTCACTTGTCCGGGGGACAGTTGGCGTTGGCTGATCAGGATGGACACGGACTTGGCTGGGATGATTGGGGGAGTTGGACTCAGCTTCACTCTCCTCGTCCTCCAGCAGGCTAGCTCTGGCATCTTTTCATGGTGAAGGCAGAGGGGGAGGACAGGAAGAACAAGTGGGAAAGTGCTAGCTCACACCTCTGTATGCATCATATCTGCCGACTTCCTCTGGCCAAAGCCAAATCAAAGGGTGGGAACACAGACTCACTCCCTTAGTGAAAGAGCTGAAAAGTCACATGGCAGAGGGCCTGGAATCTGGGATGGGTGGAGAATTGAGGCGGTTCATGCAATCTTTAATGGGGTCGATATCAGAGCTACCTTGGGAACGTGCTCTAATTCCCCACACATGTCATCCCTCTGCCACAGGCACTCTGGTGCCCCCACACTCTCCTTGCTGAGTGAGAAGCACTTCCTCACAGGCCCTACACAAACTCAGTCTCCATGTGGGTGGTGGACTTCCATTAACAAGGGAATGTGTGGCTATGCTTAATAAGGAAAACACTTACTGGACAATGTGCTAGTTCTGGGGATCCAGAAATGGGTAAGGGCACATGGCTGGTGGGAGGAATAGTGTGACAAATAATTCCAATGCAACATAGCAGGGGACACAATAGAGGAGAAAGCAAAGTGCCACAGTGGCTGGGGGATTTGGGAGTAAGACTTTTATTCATTCATCTATGTGTTCTGCTTCTACTTCAAAACGCAATCAAAAAAATAAACTCCAGTTTCTTCAACAGATATAATGAAGGGGAAAAAAAGAGACAGAGGGCAAATCTATAGATTAAAAGAGATTTAAGAGACACAGACTAGCAACTTAACCACAGTGTGAATTTTTTTGGATCCTGATTCAAACAAGCTGAAACAATTATGTTGTTTATGAGATATTTGGAAATTTAAATGGTGACATTAAAAAATTACTGTTAATTTTTTCAGTCTGAAAATGGTATTATTGTGGTTATGTTCAAAATAGTGCTTATTTTTAGAGCCACATACTTAACTATTTACGAACAAAATCATATAATGTTTAAAATTTGCAACAAAATTATATGAGAGGGGATGTGAATGGGGCAGAACTGACCATAGGTTGATGGGGAGTTGGGGCTGGTGATCAGGATATGGGTCCTTTATATGGTTCTGTTGACTTTTGTGTATGTTTCAAATTCTCCACAATAGAAAGTTAAGTAAATAAACTCACCTTCCCTAAGATTGATGATGAACCCACCTGATTCTGATGGTTTCCAGGACCCTCCACATTCACAGTTCAGTCCACACACAACCACCACTGAGCACCGGCTGGGTGTTTGTCATTAATGTGTTTCTTTCTCATTGGTCTGGTACTCAGTGATTCTATCTGTACAAAAGCAGTATGTTCCTGGGGTCCCTTCTGAGCCCTGCAGGAACTATGAACCTGGTTCATCTTCTTCCTATTCTGGGTCCCATTGGTGTGGTCCCTGACCTTGCTCACCAACTTCTGCCAATCAAGATCTTGTCAAGAATTCTTATGACTCTGCTGGATTCTCTCTTACTGATGGAGGGCCACAGGCTCTTAGACACATTCGTACAAACGTGAAAAAACATGAGCAAAAAATCAGCCCACCCATAACTCCCCAAACAGCTCCCCAGGGATCAAAAGCGTTCCTTTGCACATTATCTTAAGCTTAAATGCCTGAACCATTTCATACTCAAAAAATGCTAACAGTTTTCTATCTTTTACCAAGAAATTCTTAGACATTGATACAACCAAGTCCTTTTAGCTGCTCAGGCAGTCATCAGGTTCTTAACCTGAAACAATAAATATTAGTTGGAATTAAAGTTTTAATAAGAATAAGCAGTCAATTGCAGCACAGCTCAGGGATGCCTGAACCCGGAAGCTGATGCTGCCTTGTAACTAATGTTGACAGTTTTAATGCTCCGTTCCTTTCAGCGTCTTTGATACGATGTCCCAGAACATCAGTCCTTAACAAACTTCCAACCCCGTGGATGTAGCAACACAGGGGACAACGAACCATCCTTTCCTGCAAGACGACCCCCTTGCCCACCATCAGGTTTCTGTGTGATGCTTTTTCCTGACAAACACATGAGTTCAGCTTTGGGTGATGGGAAATCAGAGACAGAAAGCTCAGGATGGCTTCATGTGGAGCCCAATCTAGAAGCCGAGGATCACTTCAAGAGAAGGCTGAACGGTATGGGGAGGTACCATAGTAGCTTTTAAACCTATAATCTCATTACTATTGTCCAAATGGCTTAGCCATATAGGCCTTCAACAACACTTTGACATGGTTAGTATAGGACCTGGACATAAGATTCTAGGGTACAAACACTTCAGGAAGCAGGCAGGCAATGTCTAGGCGTAAAATGGCCAGAGCGACATATTTCGTATTAAGTAGGTATGGCCTTTGCTTCTAAAAGAACCACACATTCCCCCATTTTTCTTGAAACACATGGCTTTCTGTATCTATCATTTTCCCTCTTTAGAGCATACAAATTATTTTATTTCCCTCTCCCTGTAAGTGAAATAACAGGGCACGTATGTTGATAACTGACAACTTATTTTCAGTCTAGACCCAAGGAAGCGGGTAGGGAGGTGGTGAGGACTGGGGTAAACTGGGGACCTTGTATTACATCTTGTCGAAGATAAACAAAGCTGGACACTGGTTAAAGTGGTGAAGATGATTTTAATCAGCAAAAACTATTGTGATTGGCAAGAGTCCAGGAAAAGAATTCAACTTTGATTTGTACAGAGGTGACTGGGAGTTTTAAAGGGAGAATGAGGGGATGTAGAGGGGAGTGAGTGGGGTCTCAAGAGAGTCAGGCAGGTGAAAAATTATAAAAGTGGGAAGAGGGGTTTGGTCCATGTGAAACCCATCTGAGTTTGCTAACTGACACTTACTGAAGTTAAACTCCTACCCGCCTATAGAGGCTGGGAGACAGGGGCCCTATCCCCAGGTGTTGGCTGGAATAAAGAGGAAATTTTTTTGGCAGCCTCGAGCTTTCTCAGGAAGGCACTTTAAGGGCGACTAGGGTCATCCCGGCAATGTAGACTTGAGCTGTTAGAAACCATGTTAGTGTTTGTTCAAGTCTTTATAGGCCAAGTTTGAGATCTAGTCGAGAAGAGGGCTCAGAGAATCCTGGCTAAACTTTGGTCAAGGAGAGAGTCTTTGTCAATCTCAAAGATGTGTCCACTGCTCAGCTCAAACGGGTTATTGGTATTTGGGACTCAACATTGTCAAGTCTTCCAATTGCTGAAGGAAAGCCAGAAATGCAGATATTTGCACAAAATCTCCCAATTTTTACATTTCAGTACCTTATTCCAATACGTGTATTTTTAACATGGTGCAGGACAAGCTAACAAAACCTGCCCCTGGGTGAACTCTGGCCCTCAGACCACCAGTTTGCAGCCTCTGCATAAACTAATGGGGAAAAAATTAACCCTTCACCTTCATTCTTTCTCATAAAAATGTCACTCTTGGGCAATACCGCTTTCCCAAAATCTCTATTTTGTGTTCAGTTTGATTTATGAGGCATAAATAAAAATGCTTCCTAACGTGTGGACTCTTACCTCCCAGGCAAGATAGATAGGAACACTTTCCTATTTCATTGCTGGATTCTATGGTTTATGAATCCTTTCACTTTAAGAACTTTCCTTTATCTCATTCCTTTGTGCAACAGGCTACTTTGCTGAGAAAACTTGGCAAAAGATTGTATTTAGAAAAGTGTGGAGCCATGCAGATTCCCTGATCAGCTGCACTGAAACCTGTGACACCCCAGGAGCCGAGCCTGCACTGCTCTCTCTGTCTGCCCTCTGGCACACTGTTTATTAAATATATAGTTGGGCACTTCTAGTTTGTATACCCGAGGGAGGTTTATAAGCACAGATTTAAAAGGGCATAATAAATACCTTTGGAATCATTGGACTTGCCTGATTTTATTGCTATCTTACATGCCAGAACACTAAAAAGGAAGGTGTTTATGAGTAGTAGAGGGAAGAGTTTAGCTCCTTCTCTCCTCCCCCATCTAGGCCAAACATTCATTTCTTAACCCTTCTCTCTGCATCTACCTATTTGTAAGCAGACAACATATATTATTATTCAAAGTGCTTTGCACTTTTAGCTTTGAGGAAAAGCTACTCAGTTGGGTTATCCTCAAGTAATGGGGGCTTACTCCAAAGGCTCTTCTGGGAACTCACAGACAGTGCAGAGCAAGGCCTCACAGGGCCTGAGATTCAGGATTCGTGTCTGAGACCAAGAGGGGTCTGATCCCAGGAGCTCAGTTCCACCAATGAGGCAGTTGACCTCTAGCCCACAGGAAGAGCTCACTAATCCCTCGCCTTTATGGGGTGTCATGGACTGAATTGTGTCCCCCCTAAAATTCATATGGTGGAAGTCCTGATCCCCAGTACCTCAGAATGTGACCTTATTTGGACATAGGGCTTTTAAAAAGGTAATTAAGTTAAAATGAAGTCGTTAGGGTGGGCCCTACTCCAATATGACCAGTGCCCTTCTTAGAGGAGGAGATCAGGACACAGGCACACACGCAGAGGGAAAACCATGTGAGGACACAGGGAGAGTATAGCCATCTGCAAGCCAAGGAGAGGCCTCAGAGGAAAGCAACCCTGCTGACACCTTGATCTTGCACTTCCAGGCTCTAGAACTGTGAGAAAATACGTCTCTGTAGTTAAGCCACCAGTCTGTGGTACACTGTCATGGCAGCCTGAGCAGATTCATATATGGGGGCTCAGCTGCTTTTGCCCCTGCTGCCACCACCCACCATCTCACCCCCTGAATATCTCTAGACCGTGGCTTGCGCTCACCCAAAACTTCCGCTTATGTAGAATTGCTGTGTCTTCATGGCTCCTCCCTTTGGTCAGAGCACTCAAACTAACTCTCCCTTCAGGCTGTTGGGTCAAGTTTCCTGCCCTCTTCCAACTCTGTGGCCAGGAGGTCACAGGATATGCTCTGAAGCTACATAAGGCTGTTTGCCTTGGTGTGAGCCTGTAGGAAGAGACCCCCCCTTAGAAAGAAGTGTGTGTGTGTGCACACGTATGCATATGTCTGTGCATGTGTGTGCATGCATGTTTGTGTGTGTATGTGTGTGAAATGCTTAGATTTGGCCCACTTCCACATTCATTTATTCAAAAGCCGGTTTATTCTAGAAAATGCAAACCATTCTATAGTGACAATGAGGGGGGAGTGGGGCTGGAGGGAGGGGTGGACTGCAATGGGATTTGAGAAAACTTTGTGGATAAAGAAAATGTTTTGATTGTGGCCATAATTTCATGGACGTATTTATCTTTCAAAAACTCATGAAATCCTATCCTTTTCATCACTGAAGGCTCAGGCTATGCTTTAGAGATACCTCAGAAACTTTGTGACGTGAAAGTGTGATTTCTCCACCTTCCTTGGCCCGGCAAACAATGAAGTCAATGGGCAAAGACCGGCTGTGCTGGGAAATGAACGAGCAAACAGGGTCAAATGGAGGTATTGAGTAACCATGAATGAGGAAGCCTCGCTCATTACAGTGATTGTTGCTTTCATAATGTTCCAGAACCCTCTGAATCAGGGAGCATGAGACAATACCCTCTGGTCTGAGTCCTACTTTTGTTCACCCCTCATTTGTTCTAGAACTAAGTTTTCTCAAAATTCTAATGCAAACATAGGTCACTTTCCACTCTCCTATCAGCACAAGTATTTAAGAAGGCAATGAGTGCAACATAACCTGGAATAAATCCTGCTAGCATCGAGAAGGGACATGCCCAGACCATGTCCAAGGCCTTGCTTCACTCTCATTGGTTTTAGTGTACGCTAACAGGGGCAAGGGTAGATAGAGTCATTATATCGCTGCTAATTCAAAAGCAATAGACTTCAAAGATCCAGCCAAATTAAAAAAAAAAAAAATTTACAAACAGAAAGGGATTTTCACCACATACTCCTTTTTAGCAAACCTTGTATTGAGGTTTAGCATACGCAGAGAAAAGTGTACCAATTATATGGGAACAGCTTGGTGAATTGTCACAAATGGCATAGCCTAGGTGAGCATCCAGATCAAGAAAGGGAGCATAGCCAGCATCCCAGAAGCCTTCTCACGTCACCTCCCAGTCACTGTCTCCCCCATCCAAAGATAACCACTATCCACACTTATAACAACGTTAAATAATTGTACCTCTTCTTGACTTTCATATGAATAGAATCATACAAGATGGATTCCTTTGTGTCTGGCTTATTTTGTTCAAAATTATGTTTCCAAGATTTATCTGTATTTTTACTTATAGTTGTAGGTGTTTACTCCCATTGTTGTATAATACTCTACTCCACGACTATAACACAATTTATTTATCTATCTACCCTTGCTGGGCATTTGAATTGTTCCAAGTTTGGAGCAAATGTGAATAGTACTGCTATGAACATTTTAGCATATTTTTTTAGATGAATATATATCCAGAATTCTACAGAGTTTATATCTGGAAGCTGAAATAAGCTTGGCTCAGGTGTTCAGCTTTAGTAGATTCTACCAAATAATTTTCTAAAATGGCTGTAGCAACATTCACTTCCACCATTTGTGTATGAGAGTTCCTGTTGTTCCTTATCCTTGCCAGCATTGGTTTTTTTTCATCTTTTTCATTATTGTCATTCCAGTGGGTCAGAAATTCTTTTGAGAAAAAAATGATAATCTAGGAAGGAACAGTCACTATAAATATTTTCTCAAAATTAGACAAATTTTGTTTCTTACAAATTAAGAATTAAGTATGTAGTAAGGTTTTCCAGCCTTAGACAATCAATTGTACACTTAATATTAGAAGACCTCCAAATGTGATTAAGTTTAAGGCTCCAGTGGCAACAATATTGTGATGTGGTGGTAGGAATGCAAATAGGTGCAGCCATTTGGGAGGGTGATTTGGAAGTATCCACCAAAGTTTTAAATGTGCATTGATGTAACAATTCCCGCTTGGGAATAATAATACAGAAATACGTAAGTATACAAAGATTTTTATATGGATATGTTCCTTGGATCATTGTTTGTGCTAGCAAAAAATTGGAAGCCACCTAAATGTTTGTTAGCGTGTGAGAGGTTTAATCATGATATGTCCATACTGTGGAATACTGGACAGCCATTAAAAAAAATGACATAGATACTTTGTACTCCCATGGAAAAAATGTCCATGATGTACTGGTAAGTGAAAAAAGAAAATTTAAGAACAATATGTATAATATGAACTCATGTTTGTTTGAAAACAGCAAAGACACATTGAAAATAATCTGGAAGAAGACACTAAAAACTGTTAACAGGAATTTATTTTGGGGGAGTTGGATAAAAAAATTGGAATAAGGAGAGACACATAATTTTAATCTTTTGTATTTTTGCTCTTATTGAAGTTTGTGCTGTGATCAAATATTGCTTTATAATTTTTAAAAAGTGTGGCCTTTCCACTATAAGGCAACGACACTAATGAGGGTATGGCCTTGATGTGCCTTCCTGATTAAGATGATGGATTTCACTAACCCAGCTATTCCAACACCTCATTCATTCTGTCTGGTAGGTTAGTTTACTGTTTAGCAAATAGTCACTCCTCCACCTCCAACCTCCATGGGAGGAGCATACTTCCTCATGCCACTGATGTGGTCATGACTACATAACTTGCTTGGGCTGATGGAAATTAGGCAGAAACGACAGTGTGCCAGTTCCAGGGGTAGGCCTTAAAAGACATCACGTGTTTTCACACCCCCCTCTGTGACCTTCCAATTTTGCCATGAAAAAAATGTGCACCAGGTAGACTTGCCTCTCTAGCCTGGAGAACTTACAGTGAGAAACACAGCGTAGAACTGCCCCAGCTGACCAGATGAGATCACGGGAATGCTTGTTTAAATGCCACTGAATTGGTTTTGTTTTGCAGTGTTACTGTGTTGAGAGCCTACTGAGATATTCACTAACAACTTTCTTGATTTTTGCCCCATTAACATTATTTATTTTTAAATTGGCTCACTTTTAAAAACTTAATTTCCTATTTAGCTCTACTATAAGCTATAACAATCATATAATCATAGGCTTTATGTGGTAGTTACATATTAAACACACATTAGTGTAAATATATAACTACTAAAATTTTTACAGTTGATCTTTCTGACACCTAGATTTATCTGACCCACCACCAGTAGTATAAATACCACACTATTAGAAATACTAATGTAATCTACAGATATATTCACTCTCTTCTCTTATTTGGCAGTTGTAGGCATTTGTGTGATGACAAGTAGAGTCTATAGCTCTAGAACTAAGCATATTTGACTGTCAGATGTGGAGATAAACCAATGTCCTTGGTGTTTTTAGCACTGTGCAGTAAGTTATTGGGTTTACCAGCTCAAACTGTGGGCAGAGCAATATGTTGTAAGGGAAGCCATCAGTTAATTGTGAATGCACAGTGTTTGTACCCCGCTTCCTTACACAAATAAGTTAGTTGCAAACATTGTATTAAACTCAAGGTTTTGTTCTGCTCCTGGGAGCAGTATGGAGATACCCTGAAAAGAAACGAAACAACAACAAAAACTCAGCCAATTCAAAAGCAAAACTATTTGACACCTACCCATGGCAAGTGTCGCTATATGGTAAGTGATGACTGGGAAACAGCCCACCAGCCCAAAGACATTTCTGACTAATTGTTCAGCTGAGCAAACCAGCATTGAGCCTCTTCTTTTGGTCAGTTTTACTTCTGTAGTTTGACATCTAGAATTATCTTACCCACCAACAGTAGTATGAATACAACACTCACAAATACTGTCTATAAATAGTATCTTCTTGGTATCCTCAATTCTTTTACATGGGGTTACTCAAGGATGACTTGTTACAGTTGGTGTTCTCTGTGGTGGCAGAATGAATGAACTAAAACTCTCAATACACGCTTGCTCTTAGCTGGGACTTCCTGAGGTCTAACATATGGATACCATGCTTCTCATTTAATTCTAAAGTCTTATGTGGATGCATCCAAATACTAAGCAAAATTCTTATTTATTTTGGCTCCTAAAGAAATATTATTCCATACTTAAAACAAAATGCTGTCACAATAAACTCATAAATGAAGCCCGTTCATAACTGGGTTCCACTGGGAAAAAGCAACCACTGACACTCTCTTCAGAGCCTACCACTGGAACATGGACTTGTCTATTGAATTTTGAAGCTGGAAGAACCCTCAGCAGGTCATAGCCTCCAATCTCCTTTCCTCAAGATCTGCCAGGCAACCTTGGAGAGTATTCCCTTTCCTTGAAGTTGGAGCTAGTTGACCATAGGCTCATTGTAATCCTAGGATTCCCAAAAGAATTTAAGGATAGAGGATTACAGTGTTTGGGCTCCTCAGTGCACATCTAGTTTCCCATATACAGGAAGCTTCTAGACGCCAAATGATATGTGAATTGCCTATAAAGTATATTTTGCAAACAAATTAAAAATACACCCTGGGAAATTCCTCAACTTGATAAAGGGCATCTATGAAAAACTAACAGCTAACATCATACTTAAGGGTGAAAGACTGAAAACTTCCTCCCAGAAAAAGACAAGGATCTCTGCTCTTACCACTTCTATTCAACATCGTACTGGAAATTCTAACCAGAGCGATTAGGCAAGAAAAAGGGAATAAATTATATTTCAGATTGGGAAGGAAGAAGTGAAATTATTTCTCTGTATAGGTGACATGATTTTGCATGTAGAATATCCTAAGGAATACACACACACACACACACACACACACCCCTACTAGAGCTAATAAACAAGTTCATTGTACACTGAAAACTATAAAATATTGTTGAAAGAAATTAAAGCTCTAAATAAATGGAAAGACATTCCATGTTTGTGAATTGACAGGGTTAATATTGTTAAGATGGCAGTAGTCTTCAAACTGATTTACCAATTCAGTGCTTTCCCTATCAAAATCCCAGTTGGCTTTTTTGCAGAAACGGACAAGCTGATCCTAAACTTCCTGTGAAAACACAAGGGATCCAGAATAGCCAAAACAATCTCAAAAAAGAAGAATAAAGTTAGAGGACTCACATTTGCCAATTTCAAAACTTACTACAAAACTACAGTAATCAAGACTGTGTGATATTGGCATAAGAACAGACATATAGATCTATGTAATAGAATTGAAAGTCCAGAAATAAACCCATACATTATAGTCAATTGATTTTTTTTTGACAAAGGTGCCAGGATAATAGTCTTTTCAACAAATACTGCTGGGACAACTGGATATCCACATGCAAAAGAACGAAGTTGGATCCTTACCTTACACCATATATAAAAATTAACCCCAAATGGGGGCCAGCCCCATGGCGTAGCAATTAAGGGCACGTGCTCCAGCTGCTGGAGGCCTGGGTTTGGATCCCTGGCCCACACCAACGCACCGTTTGTCAGGCCATGCTGAGGCGGCATCCCATATAAAGTGGAGGAAGATGAGCACAGATGTTAGCCCAGGGCCAGTCTTCCTCAGCAAAAAGAGGAGGATTGGCATGGATGTTAGCTCAGGGCTGATCTTGCTCACAAAAAACAAAGAAAAAAAAAATTAACCCCAAATGGATTAAAGACCTATATAAGAGATAAATCATAAAACTCTTAGAAGAAGACGTAGATGTAAATCTTTGCAACCTTGGATTAGACAATAATTTCTTAGATCTGACACCAAAAGCACAACCAAAGAAAAAAATAGATATAGTGGACTTCATCAAAATAAAAAGGTTTTGTATTACAAAGGAACTCTCAAGAAAGTGAAAATACAACCTACAGAATAGGAGAAAACATTTGTATGTCATATATCTGATAAGGGACTTGCATCCTGAATATTTAAAGAACTCCTGCAACTTAACAATAAAAAAAAAAATTAAAAATAGGCAAAGAATTTGAATAGCTATTTCTCCAAAGAAAATATGCAAATGGCCAATAAACACATGAAAAGACACTCAACATCTTTAGTCATAAAGAAATGCAAATCAAAACCACAATGAGATACCACTTCCCAGCCACTAGGATGGCTATAATCAAAAGATCAACAATAACAAGTATTGATGAGGATATGAAGAAATTTGAATCCTTGTACATTGCTGATGGGAATGTGAAATGGTGCAGCCACTTTGGAAGCAGTTTGGCAGTTCCTTAAAAACTTAAACATAGAGTTATTGTAAGACCCAGCAATTCTACTCCTAGATATATCCCCAAGAGAACTGAAAATATATGACCACAGAAAAACTTGTACATGAATGTTCATAGAAGCATTATTTATAGTAGTGAAAAAGTGAAAACAACCCAAACGTCAATCTACTGATGAATGGATAAACAAAATGCAGTATACTCATACAATGGAATATTAGTCAGCCGAGTACTGATATATGCCACAACTTGGATGAACCTTAAAAACATTATGCTAAGTAAAAGAAGCTAGACACAAAAGTCACATATTGTATGACTCCATTTATACGAAATGAGCAGACGAGGCAAATTCATTGAGACAAAAGTAGATTAGTATTTTCCAGGGTTTGGGGGTAGGAGTGCAATGGAGGAGTGACTGCTAATGTACATAGGATTTCTTTATTGGGTAATGGAAATGTTCTGGAATTAGATAGTGGCGATAGTTGCACAACATTGTGAATATACTAAAAAACATTAAATTGTATTCTTTTAAAAAGTTGAAGTTTATGGTATTTGAATTATATCAATTTTTAAAAATCCACCTCTTCTCTACATTGTGTTTTGTATGTATGCATTGTGTTTATTGACCATTTCAATGACACTCATTCTTTACATAAATTCTAGAAATTTTGCATTCTTTCACCTTCCAATCTATTTAACTACGGCACTTTAACGTTGGCACAAAGATATTATTCTGTTAAAAGGTCTTTTGTAGTTTAAAAAAAAGTAAACTACAGTCATTGTGACTCAATTTGAATTCATGTAAACTGAATTTTTTTTCTTTTCTGTAAAATCACATGAGATATTGCTCTTCATCTGTTGCTAATCAAACTTCTTAGATATCAAAAGTACAATCTTGGCCAATTGTTCATGTCAACTCTCACTTCAAAAAATACAAATTTACACATTTATTCAGTGTCATTTCTATTATCTTCTATCATGCCATACTTATACACTCTCAGTTAACTAAATATACCCTCCATTAACAGATAGGATCCTTTTAATGAATCATATATCTCATGAATGAAAAACATTTTTAAATTAAATTGAAATTTATTGAAAGATAATGCAATTGTGTTTTATAGCTTAAATTGGACTTTTTAAAAAAAGGAAATTAAAAGCAATTATACTAATCCAGGTTTTATTCAAGTTCCGTAAGATAGGTTTCTATTTCCAAATGTCTCTCAAACTATGTTATGGGTTGAATTGTGTCACCCCGACAAGAAATGTTGAAGTCCTAGCCCCCAGTTCCTGAGAATGGGCCCTTATTTGGAAATGGGATATTTACAGAGGTAGTCAAATTAAGATGAGGTCATTAGGGTGGCCTCTAATCCAATTTGACTGATGTCCTTACTAAAAAGAGAAATTTGGACACACGGACGGATATGCACAAGGGAAGACAGTGTGAAGAGACACAGAATGAACTCCGTGTGAAGACAGAGGGTTATGCATCTACTAGCAAGGAAAAACAAAGACTGCCAGCAAACCACCAGACACTAGGAAGAGACGAGCAAGGATTCTTCCTGGCGGGTTTCAGGGGAAGCATGGCCCTGGCAGCACCTTGAGTTTGGACTTCTAGGCTCCAGAACTGTACACCATAAATTTCCGTTGTTCTAAGCCATCCAGTTTGCAGTGCTTTGTTAGGGCAACACTAGGAAACTAATGCAAACTAATTTCTTGTTAAGGGTATTAAATGTGTGTGTGTGTGTGTTTTAAGCAAATCTGTACGATTTCATTATTTCACACCCAAATTCCCTTCTGCTGTTTTCAGCTCGATTACACATACAAAGAACAACATGGCTAAGTTTGTTTGTCTCATGAGCAGAGTCAACAGCCTCCTATAGTGACGTAAATGGTAAGAGACTACATCTGTACTTAAGTGTCTCTAGAATTTTAGACTGTGGTTAAAATTACTTTTGGGGGTAATGGTACTGTCTTTGTTTGAAATTGCCTCTGTACAAGGTATAATGACCCTAGAGGGTGCCCCATAGTTGCTTGCATCTTGGGAAAAAGACAGCAAGATGTCCTAACCTGGGCTCTCTAGGAAGCCGACCCGAAGCAAAGCTTGCTGTGCCAAGGCTTTATTGAGAGGTGTAACCAGGGCAGCAAGAGGGAGGGAAGGAAGGGGAGTGAGGCATGGAGGATGCAGCCCGTCACTGAGCTGACCAGAGCTTCTTAAGAAAACACAGCTGATTGCGCATCTTCCCAGTGATCTCCCAGAGAGGCCATGAAGTACACTTAACCTTGGCACAAGCTGTCAAGGGAAGGAAAGCAGAAGCTTTTACTGTTTCTCACTGATCTGTTTCCCTCACAAGATGTTAATTTCCCTGCACTTTTGGGTGGTCTTACCTTGACCCTCTGGATAGCCATTGAGAAAGAAAAATTCCATGTCCAGTGGTGTTTCAATTATCTATTGTTTCATAACAAACTATCCCAAAACTTGTAGCTTAAAACAGCAGCAACTTGATATTCTTTACAATTATAGGCTGACGGGCAATTCTTCTGCTTGGCCTCACCTGGGCTTACTCATGCTGCCACATTCAGCCAGCAGGTGGGGCAGGTCTCAGCTGGGACAGCTGGTATGACTGGGGTTCCCTCCCTGGTGTCTTTTTTCCCAAGCTTCTTCCCAGCATGACAGTCTCAGGGTAGAGTTCCAAGAGAGCGAGAACAGAAGCAAGCAAGGCTCTTGAGACCTAGGCTTTGAACTTGCACACATGGCTTCTACCACATTCTATGGTCAAAGCAAGTCACAAGTCCAGCTCAGAATCAAGGAGAGGGGAAATACACTCTAGGTCTCAATAGAAAAGCAGATAGATAGATATTTAATCTAATCTACTATATATGGTGTGTACTTCTTTGGAGTCCAGTAGTGGCAGGAGAAGCCAGGTCAGACTGGACCTGGGTGCCAGACCTGCTGTGGCTCCTGCCCTGGTGGGTGTACTAAGGCTCTGATGAAGACTGTCTCACCAGGCAACACTCAAACAACTGGTGGTCTTGGGGGACCAGGGAATGGTAGCCGTGGCCAGACCTCGCATGTCTCAAGGGTGGCAGGAGAGGATGAATGTCTGAGGAGATTCACACATTACGTCCTGTCCACAGGATTCATAGACGAAGGATGGCAAATGTTGATCAAGTCAGAGGGAATGTTGAGAAGACCCAGAGTATGATTTTGGAACTGGAGAGAGGAATCCAGGAAGGGAGGAGGGTACCTGGTAGGGTGTTCAGTACAACCTGAGCATTGCCAAATAGCAAGATGAGGACACTGGATGCCTGGCATATGAAAAGGAGGGCATGGACACCCGCAAAACAAATTTTTCCTGCTGCCTTGCATTTTTACCTGGTGCTGCCCCTGAACAGAATATATCTGAGCTCAGACCAAAGCATCAGCTAAAGCATTCTTTAATTCATTCCATCATTAGCCTTTTAGTTTTTAGCATAATTTTGATGTTAAACAGGCTTCTGGGTTTTGTGTCAGTCCTAACCTCAGTTCCCCCAGAAGAGACTCTAAGACAAGAATGGGAGCGCAACTGTTTATTTTTGAGGTGACTTTAGGAAACATTAGTAGGGGAGGGGGGAAAAGAGACAAAGAAGGAAAACAGCCAAAAAAGGCCGTGTTATCAATAGGTTCCTGAAGGGCACCTAGGGCCCGCTCCCGTGGGGAACTTTGGGATACCTCATGCAACACACCTCTGAGTCACCGTAACCAGTGGGCAAGGCTGCCAGAGTGTGTGTTAATCAGCTCCTACAGGCGATGGCTGGACGGCTACCCCCAACAACAGAGGGGCCCCAGAGGCCCCAGGAGGTCCTCGGGGGCTTACAGTTGGAAGCTTTTGGGTTGGCGTGCCCAAAGATGGGGAGTGCTGAGTGTATTGGGAAGGGGAGACACCAGTGACCATCCATGTCCTTAGAAAAATAGTTTATGAAATCAACATTTGAAAGATCAAATCCACACTTTTGATGAGCACTATCACCCTCAACGATTTCTTTCCATATATTTCCATCCTCCCCAATTCTGAGTCTCAGAAAATGTAAATTACCAGAGCGGCTTTAAAAGCATATCCACTCAGTGAAGTAAACTGAAGCAACGAGCAATGGGGATAGACAATATTCTGCTCTAGGGTGAAATTACTTAATTCTTGTTCAATAATACAGATTTCATGTAGCAGTTGGCTCATAAACTCCCTTTATAGTGTCAAACTTCCACAAAAATTTCTGGTTTGACAATCCTAGATTTTTGGATGCCACGTGACAATGCAAACTGAAGATCACAGGGCCAGGCTCGCCTGGGCTCGTGGACGTTCAGTGGATGGTAATGCGCTACATAGGGGCAGTCTGATCCTTGGTTTATCGACTTTCTTACTGAGCTACCACACATTCTGTCTCTCCAAAGCTGTCTGTTTGCCTAAAAGGCAGCTGTGCCAAATGTCCGGAGGCTGTCCTGGCATGGTTGTCAGGGGGCTGAGGCTCCGGAAGGCAAGGACATCATGTTTTACCTCGTCTGAATCCGTCAATAATGTCTCAATCCCACTAAGGCCTCCTTAGGCCTGAGATTCAGTTCCATAAAAATAACCACTTGGTTTTCGCGGCAACACAGGGTTTACAATCAACCAGGTGAGCTGTCATTTCAGAGCATGAAAAAAAAGAAACAGGGAAGGGAGGGAAGAGAACAACATGTGGGTTTAAAAAGCAGGAGAGAAGAAGGAAAAAAGGAGAGAGAAAGAAAGAAGGAGATTGAAAGCAATAAGAAAAAGGTTTTACGTGAAAGCGTACTTTGGCACCAGCAGCTTGGCACATGCAGACGCCCTTTTGAAATGGATATTGTCCCAGTCTGGATTCCCTCACAAGGTGATCCTAGGGTAAGCATTAGAGTGCAAAGAGCTTCTGTGAGAAGTGAAGGTAAGGGAGCAGAGAAGGGATACAGAACGGGAGGGCAGCCGATCAAAGCTGTGTTATCAAGCCAGCTTCCCTGGTGGGCAGCTGGAGCTTAGTTCTAGTGTGGAAGACCCACCTCCGAGTTATCCCACCCAAAGGTGAAGGGATTGGCCTCTTTATACACCAACTTAGAGTAATTGTTGTTTGACGGCTGCTCCCTAGGTTCTTAATTCCCTGGTGCTTCTGGCCTGTTGCAAGGAAGTGCTCAGTGGAAATGCAGTGAGTGCCAACTGGAAATCAGGCCAGTGGGCATGAAGGAGGGAGGCCAAGAGGATGGCAGGCAGGGCAGCCAGTGTAGGCCACAGGCATCTGCCCAGTTTTCTTTTTTACCTTCCCCTCTTATAAACCTCTACTGTTGGCATTTCAAAGGAAGATGATATCTCTGCCTGACTTGACTTTGATTCCAACACTTTATTATAACGTCCCAGACCAAGGTGACCTTGTGAATCCTCTAGGAGAGCAGAGCTGGGGTGAACACCTCTGGGGAAACAGCTGTGGAGTTGCTTCCTAACTTCTGGTAAACTGGCTTCAGTTTCAATTCTCCTAGAGAAAAGAAAAGCAGTTATATGCATTTCATATAAATGCCTTTCAGAAAAAACTCTCATCGCTTGAGATGACTCATTGTCCTAAGCAAATAAGGGCAGAGAATGGGAGCTTTAAAAATTCTATTTCTTGGGGGCCAGCCCCACGGTGTAGTGATTGAGTTTGGTGTGCTCCGCTTCAGCAGTCTGGGTTCGTAGGTTCAGATCCCAGACGTGGACCTATACTACTAGTCAGCCATGCTGTGGTGGTGACACACATACAAAATAGAGGAGGATTGGCACAGATGTTAGCTCAGGGCTAATCTTCCTCAAGTGAAAAAAGAGAAAGATTGGCAACAGTTGTTAGCTTACAGTGACTCTCCCTCAGCAAAAAAAATACTATTTCTTATAGAATAGGCAGGCTGTGGCTTATTGTGGTTGTGTTTTGCATCATAGTCAATGAAGTCCTATTACTGAAATAATCAGAACATCTCACATGGTAGTCTCACCTAAGAGGTGTGAGAGCCAATGGCATGGATTTCAAGGGCGAGTTTAATGTGTCTCTAAGTAACATATCATCCAATGGCAGTCTCAAAATGATGACTAAATCACTTGTTTAAAATACTCATTCACTTAAACAAATACTTGCTGAGAATCTTATAATAGCTGGGCTCTGGTCTCGATGCTGGGAGAATAGTAGTGAGCCACATCCGCAAAGACCCCTATCCTGTGAATCTTGTTGTGTAGTTGCACAAACCAGACAATAAATAAACAAGCAAAATACAGAGGATGTCGGATGATGATAAGTGCAACACAAAGGGATAAGGCAGGTCAAAGAGTGAGATGGAGTAAAGTTGGGAGCTGCAGCTTTAAATAGAGTGGAGGGCAGGTAACACTTCGGCTAAGTCTGGGAGGAGGGGGGAAGGGAGAAAAGGCAGGAATAACTTAATCTTCATCTTTGGTGTGAATATCTGAGTGTGCTCATTTTAGGGGTAGTGATAATGGGAGAAAATTCTGACAGCTGGCCAGTGGAGCAATTTGGAAAGAGTCAAGGGCTCCTTCATGCTATAAACATGTCCCACAAACGCTTCTTTGCATTTGGTGATTCTAATCCACATACATGGCCAAAGAGAGTGAGACATTAACTTTAAAACGCAGGCTGAACCTGATTTAAAAATGAGCCAAAGACCTTAACAGATATCTCACCAAAAAAGATATACAGGTGGCAAACAGGCATATGAAAAGATGCTCCACATTGAAACAACAAGGGGATACCACGGCACATCTTTTAGAATGGCCAAAATCCAGAACACTGACAACATCAAATGCTGGCAAGGATGTAGAGCAACAGGAACTTGCATTCATTGCTGGGGGAAATGCAAAATGGTATAGCCACGTTGGAAGACAGTTTGGCGGTTTCTTACAAAACTAAACATACTCTCACTATACTATCCAGCAATCATGCTTCTTGGTATTTACCCAAAAGAGCTGAAAATTTATGTACATTCAAAAACCTGCACATAGATGTTTACAGAATTTTTATTCATAGTTGCTAAAACTTGGAAGCAACCAAGATGTTCTTCAGCAGGTGAATGTATAAATAAATGGTGTACATCTAAACAATGGAATATTATTTAGCACTAAAAAGAAATGAGCTATCAAGCCATGAAAAGACGTGGAGGACCTTAAATGCATATTACTAGGTGAAAGAAGCCAATCTGAAAAGGCTACATACTATGTGATTGTAACTATATGACATTCTGGAAAAGGCAAAACTATGGAGAGAGTAAAAAGATCAATGGTTGCCAGGTGTTAGGGGAGAGGGAGGAATGAGTAGACTCAGCACAGAGGATTCTTCGGGCAGTGGAACCACTCTGTAAGATACTATAATGGTGGATAC
This sequence comes from Ceratotherium simum simum, assembly GCF_057802395.1. NCBI lineage: Eukaryota > Metazoa > Chordata > Mammalia > Perissodactyla > Rhinocerotidae > Ceratotherium > Ceratotherium simum. Next base: position 46,803,165 of record NC_141920.1, on the reverse strand, counting down.
ATGTCATCATATATTTTTCCAAACCCATAGAATGTACAACACAAAGAGTGAACCCTAATGTAAACTATAGACTCTGGGTGATAATGATGTGTCAATGTAGATTTATCAACTGGAACAAATGTATTGTTCTGCTGGGGGATGTCAATAATGGGGGAGGCTGTACATGTGTGGCAATATATGGGAAATATCTGTACCTTCTGCTCAATTTTGGTGTGAACTTATAACTGCTCTAAAAAATTAAGTCTATAAAATAAATAAATAAATAAATAAAAGTAGGCTGACTTGCATACAAAATGTTCTCATTAATTAGCTTGAAGGGGGAAATTGGCATTTGATGAGCTGCTCTGGGCTGGGCACTCACCCATTTTTTCATTGTCTCCAAAGCCCTTCAGGTGTGGGATATAAAGCTTATGGATCCTCTGTGATTCATTTCCCACCGCTCCACCCAGTGCTCGCCAGTCCTTGAGGGGAGAGGTAAATCCAGCTGTTTCTGATAAGAACTTTTCTTTGGACTTCATTTCCATAAGCTTGGCTCCTTCTGGCCGTCTACAGTCAAGTTCTCCGGCGGAGACCTGGCAGACGGAAAAATATGCCCTGAATGAAGCATCTGTGCAATAAATTCTGGTAATCTACTTGATGGAGTTTTACACAGCCGTTTAGAATAGTGGCTATGATGCTGTCGGGGGAGAGGGAGAATCTCCCTTTGCCCTTTTCCTTAAGGTTCTTATGGCTGGCCAAATAATCTACAAGACAGGTTAGCAGGAGAAAATAATACCAAGTTTAATAACATGTATACATGGGAGAAACTCAGAAATGAGCAACTCATCCCTCTGTCTAAGCTGCTTGCTTAAGTATTGCAGCTACAGGCGAGGAACGTGTTGGGGGTGGGTAGTGGTCTGGGACTTCAGAGGCCAGGAAGACAATTCTTTTCAGGGTCATCTATAGATAATGTGGTCAGGGAGAGACAGAGTTTGATAAAAGAGGCTTGGTGCCTTTCCTATTGTAACCTCCATCTTACATTATCTTTATAGCCATCATGATAATAACTCCTTCCTGAAACAGATCTTTTGTTTTAAATTCTTTAGGCAGTTTGGGAGGAGAAACTCAAATATTCTTCCTGAGTTCTCTGAGTCTTTATTGTCTTCAGCTCCAAATAATCCACATACCAGAGTGGTGCCTCCTGGGGTAGCTTGCCCTGAGCACCATCAATGCCTATGCAGCAATATAAGAAATGCTATGGGGAAAAATAAAACAAAACACAAAATTGAATACATGCCACAATTACCAACATATATTTTAAGAAAATAGACAAAAGAAAAAAAACAGGAAAAGTATGAGACGCTAAAAGTGTAATAGGGATCATATTACAAAAATGTAATAGGGCTATTATCACTATGATTATATTTTTTTTCTAAATTCTTTTGAACTCCTAGCTTCCTGATCTCTTCTTTGCTACCAAAGGAAGTCTGGTTTCTGAGAACTGACAGTTTTGAAGAGTTTGAATGTCAGACTCTGGACGGCTGAGTGAGTCTGCTCTCTCCTCTCCTGTGTCTGGACAGCTGAGACTCAATCAAGTCTTGTTTCAGAGGCTCCAGTACCCCACGGGGGAGGCCAATGTTTGACTCACTCTATTCCTGTCAAGGTTCCCGGTAACAATATAACAATTTCCTGGCAGTAATCACTAGTGGTCAGCAAATTAAACTGACAAAGATACATAATATTGTCTTTCCTCCTTCCTTCCTTCTCTTCAGAAATTTAGTCAAACAGGATTTTCAAAGGTCATCTTTCTTGTCATGTGATTTTAATACCCTTCTAACAACCTCAGACACTTCTCTGCAAATTTAACAAATGAACAATCCCTGCTAACAAATGTCAAAGGAGGAAATTAAAGTTTTGAGTTTTAGCTAGAAAGGAGGGTAACAAATATGATTTGTAAAGAAGTCTGAGTTAATATTCAGAATAGAAGGTTTAAGAGACTTAAGTCCACACACTTATGCCTATACAAAGGCTGCCATTTACTTCCAAATAATTCAACAAATATTTTTTGGTGAAGCAATTTATATAATGACTCAGGATCTTAATGTTTCCTTCTATAAGAATTTTTTAAAACTTGCTGTCCAAAAAAGGCTCCTAGTAGGTAGTACAATGAGAGTTGTTGAGTAGTCATACTACCAAAGGATTTTTGATCTAAACAAGTTGCCACAGAGCCCCAAATGCATTTAAAGAAGGATCGGATTTATGAAATCTTTATTTTTTAGATAAACATCTAGTAAGATGCTGCCATATAACAATTGTGGATTTTTATGGCTATTTCTCTTTCTTCTCTACCTCCTACCCTCTCTCCCTTTCTTCCTGACTAAAAATTATTTTAATTTTTAGTCACTTGTGTTCATACCACTGTATTTCTTATCACACTTAAATTATTGACTACATTTAAAAGGCAAACTTTTTTCTTAATTTTTAGTAGGTAAAAATGCAATTAGTCACCCTCTCCAATGTATTTCCTCTTGTCCTCCCACTCCTGCTCTGCTTTTCATACTTTGCCTTTGTCCTCTTGCAAATGGGAATGTGGGAAAGCTACACCAAGATTTGGGGGGAAATCTAATGAGGCTCCATCACTAATTAATGCTCTAATTAAAGTGGTTGTGGGAAGTGTTCTCCTAAGGAACTGCTGCACCCCAGTTCCACGTCACTCTTTGATGTAGCTGTTGTGAGGCTCTGCTTCCATTCTTATAGAAAGTAGACCCCAGTGTAAGCTGGCACATGTGTGTGGTTGCAGTAATCTTCTAGCCTTCCTACAGAAGCTGCAGACTGTAGTTCCTGCTCTGTTCTGAGCCAAGCTGGCTTGTCCTTCCTTTCTTCCTCCTCTGGTTCTGGGATTAGACATGGCTGGCATGTAGATGACATTTCTAAGAGTTGTCTTTGACAAGGTTAGATGTCTCTGTGGCTACCCCTGTACCCCCGCTTCCTTGTCATTGGGAACCTAACCACTGCACTGTTGTAACCTCAGTCTAACATCCTCATCTTCATCTGAGCCCAACACAACTTCTCTCAGACTTCCTTCTGTCCAAATGATGACCCAACTCTGTGCAGAAATATTCTAGATATTTAAACCAAAAACTCAACATTTCTTCAACAAATAGATACATGGACCCACATCTTCATCAATTTGTGTATAATAAACACAGCAGAAATTGTACAGGCACATCCAATGTGCAAATGATTCCATTTATTCCGGCAGTGGACATCCAGAATTTTTAAATAGTGCAAATGTGTTATAATTAGATTGGTTGTCAATAACGTACTAGTTCCAGCATAGCCAGTACTGGGAGCAAAAATTACTACAAAGTTTGAGACATCCAGATGTTTGTGAGGGAAACAATTTGATGCCTCTGTTTTTGAGTAATTTGCCAGTGTAGGGAAGGAAAAGGTTTTCCTCAACCATCTTAGGGTCCCTGGCTGGGTCTGATAATTAAACTTGACAAAGACAGATTAACAGGAGAAAAGCATACAAGTTTATTTAAGTTTTACATGACACAGATGCCTTCACAACGAAATGAAGACCCACAGAGACAGTTAGACCAGTGTACTTTTTTGCTGGGTCTGATGAAGAGTGGGCAGTCGTGGAGGAATGTGATAGGTCAAGGAGTAGGGTAAGTGTAGAAAGCTGGGGACACTTAGCAAGGCCTGTTTGTTCAGATTCTTCATGGCATCCCTTTGTCTTGGGAGATAAGGATGCTCCTTTCCTCCAGGTGTGGGAAGGGCTTCTTTCACATGAGGGTTTAATGGCCTGTTTCAGGAGAGAAGGGTGGGGAGAAGGACAGAATGACCTTCCTGCTTCTGCTGTTTTCTCAGACTCCTGCAGCTTAAAATATTCAAGATGTCAAAGCGCCATACATTGGGGTAGCATGACCTGAACCCATCACCAGTTAGAACTAAGGTGTTATGTTGATTCAGGTGTTTGCTGGAGTACAGATTTGAAGGGGAAAAGAAAGTTTTATTGAAGGAAAAAAAAACAAGTACACATGTCAAGAGCATATAGTTTGTTGAATTTCTCAAACTGAATACACTCTTGTAACCAGCACCCAGACCAAGAATTAGAACATTCACAGTCCCCAAAATCCCCCTCAGACTCCCTCGCAGACACCACCCTTCACCATGGGTAACTATATCCTGACTTCTAAGAGCATAGATTAATTTTTCTATTTTTGTACTTTTTGAGTATGGCTTCTTTCACTCAACATCATATTTGTCATATTTACATGGTTGCATGTGGTTGTACATAATTCATTTTTATTGCTGTAGAGATTTGCATTTCCATAATGTGAATAGACCACAATTTATTACTCTATTGCTGGGAATTGGGTTGTTTTGTTTTGGCTGTTACAAATAGTTCTGCTATGAATGAACATTCTGGCATATGTCTTTTGGTGTACATACGTGCTCATTTCTAATGAGTATGCCTAGAGTGAGATTGCTGGGTCATAGAGAACGTATATGTTCTGATTTATTCAATATACCCAAACCATTTTCCAAAGCGGTGTTGTGTCAGTTTACACTCCCACCAGCAGTGCATGAAGAGTTCCAGTTATTCCACATCCTCACCAACACTTGTCATTATCTATGTTTTTCATTTTAGCCATTCTGATGGTAGCTGTAATTTGCATTTCCTTGATGACTAATTAAATTGTGCACATCTCATATGTTCATTGACCATATATCTTAGGAGATAGATTTTTTAAATTTTCAAGGAGTGTTTACTTGTGCAATATAAAATGATGTAGAAGAAACATTTTCCATTAAAAAATAAAAACACAAAACTAACTCTTCATGCTCACTTAACTTTTCATCCAGGTGTACAAACACAAGTGTACATCAGTTGCCTAGTGAAAAACAACCTCACTTAGATGAATTAATGAAGGGACTTCTATAGTGGTGCAGGCAGGATTAATAGGGGACCAAGAAGCACCCAGGGACCCACAGCGATGGCTGTGGGAGCCATTATCACCCCAGACCTAAAGAAGCAAAGGGAAGGAGCAGCATGCCAGGAGCCAGTGAGAACTGTCCCAGGGAGGAGGACCTCCTGGAAGAAGCTGTAGCTGTGGAGGGATACAGCCACTGCCAGAAAACGTGGTCCAGAGCAGAGAGAAAATGGGGAAGAGATACCTCTACCTCTCCCATCCCCTGCCCTCCACTCCCCTGCTGGTGCCTGCCATTGGCCAAATCCAACCACAGCCCAGAGAACAAGGGGATCCTAATGAGGAAACCAGGGCACAGAGCAGGAGAGGAAGGAGAGTGGAATGGGCCTGCGGCGGATGGAGGTGGGACAAACAGATTAACCAGCCCACGCAGGTACTGCAGTGTGGTGGGAAGAACACAGTACCAGAAGCCCTGGGCTCTGTAACTCACTAGCTCTGTGTCTTTGAGCAGAGAAATAATCTTTCTGAGCCTCACTGTCCTCATCTATAAAGGGGAGCATCGCCCAAATGGTCTGTAAGGTTGCCTTCAGTCTCAAGATTGTGTTTTTCGAAAATTGTTGAGTTACTTATTGAGTCACTCCTGCTATTTTCATCAGGATGGGCTAGGCAGGTCCCCATAGGTCCCCAACCACTTCCTATCATGCTATACAGCCCCCATAGGCATTTGGGTTTGCAAACAATGGCCTTAAGGTGTCTGGGTAGATTAAAAACCAGTTAAAAATCTCTCCTGGGTAAATCTTATATTGCCACCTGTAAATATTTTTCTGCTTCATTAAAGAAGTGCCCAGTGAGAAATAAGTGATGCAGCTTCTCTGGTGTCAGAACCCCATCCTTTTCCGGCAGCTAGCAGTCTACATGCAGGGTAAGCCCATTGGGGAAGATTGATGTGGCATAAAGCATAGGGTGGCCCTGAAGTCACGGAGGACAGGGTAAGGTAGAGGTCCAGCCCTATATGCTAACCAAATATGAAGGCAGGTGGAGCAGAGGTATCAAAAACACCTCTGCAAAACGTAACAGTAGCTATTAAAACCTCAAACTTGCACACCCTATGATCCAGCAATTTCACATCTAGATATCTCCCCTAAAGAAACCCTCATGTATGTATGTATGTTTTGCTTAAGCTAACTTGAATTGGGGTTCTACCCTGTTACCTACTCATTACTTCCCTTCTTATTACCTATTCTGTGTGATCGGGGTGCATTAGTTGATTAATGATTTATTTTTGACGCTGTGTTCAAGGAGATTGTTCTTTGAGCTTCAGTGACAGGCTTGATTTCTGCAGTCTATTGGAGTGTTTTTGTTAAGAGTCATGCCATCCAGAGAAATTCAATTCCTGGAAGTGTTGCCGAATAGATAGAAGGCTGAACGGAAACCCAGAGGGCCAACTACCAACCAACTCCTCTACAGATTGCTGACTGACCTTAGGTGACATTGCTCACTGCTCTGCTTTCTTCTGTCTGTGCATGCAGCTCCTCACCCCAGATCTTGAGGTCACTTTCATTTATAAAGAACCTCAGGAGGACTTTAGTCTTTCTCTACTTCACAACAGATGAATACTTTCATGATCATCTAAGGTGGATGCCTTATCCTTTTATCAACTGCATTTGAGTTGTTGGTGTAAGAGAGAGAGCTGTTCAGACATCAACTCATGGAAGTTGTTGTTAAATGAGGCTAAAGTCAAATTGGCATTTATAGCCTCAGGCAAGCCAATGAATTTATGCAAGGTAAATTTTTAGTGAAGTACCTTTTCATCTAGTTTGGAAGTGGAAATGCAATCTGATTTAACAATGGATGAATAAAGAACACTACTTGAAATTGTAAGTAGAGTTATTCAAAATTATTATGGTATTGCAAAACATTGTATTTCCTTTGACAACTTGAGATGGTAGGATTTTTAGAGCAAGTTAATCAAGGCATGGAATTTCAGTTTAGTTTCAACTCTCCAATTTTGTCTAATACAAAAGATGAGCCTGAATTATCAAGGTTTTTTGAGTTCTTTAAGAGGAAATTATAAAGTGAGAAACACAACAACATGGATGGATTGCACGGACACAATGTTGGGCATGATCACACATGCAAGGCTATATATTGTAGGATTCCATGGGTATGAAGTTCAGAAACAGACAACACTGATCTATACTGATAGAAGTCAGAATAGTGGCTACTTCTAGGGGTTATAGGAGAGGACATGAGACAGTCTTCTGGGTTCTAGATATATTCTATATTTTGGTGGTTTTGTGGGTGTAGACATGTGTAGAATTTATCAAGCTGTATACTTGCTATTTTTGCCCTTTGCTGTATATATTATAATTAAGAAATAAAGTAAAAAAAATTTTTAAGAATTGAGTAAAAAACCACCCAGCACACCGTGGTAGTTTAAAACTACTATTTTGCAAATAATCCAGCTATAATTGAGAATTATTCTATAGTATTATAAGGGACTATGAAAACACAGAAAGATAATCCACAAATAGCTTGATCCATATTTAGAAAACAATTGATTTAGATAATTAATAAATCAATTTGTTTTATATGAAACTCTCAGAACGAACAATAGTAAAGAGACACAATCTTTACTAAATCTGATTTATTTCTCAGCCATATGAATACTAGTCTCACTGTACTGATATCAGTTATTTGATATCAATGATTTGGGTCATGTAGAGTGTTCTATGGTGTCATATATTTTAATTACCTTATTGTCCATAATGTCCATATCTAATTACAAATAATTATCCTGTAATATTTGCTTGTATGTGTTTGCTCAGATACTATCTTGTGAGGAACAGGTTGATTAACATTTTTCTTTTAATAGGTTTTCAAAGATTTTTTACACAGTTTTCTGCAAAACATCAGCTGTGTTGCTAAAACTGAGTCTATTTGTTTTTGTGTTCTGCTGTTGTTAGAAAGAAAAAAGTTCACAAATTATTAAATTAATCTTGAAGCTATAATTATTGTAATTTCTTCTGCAGCAATCCATTTCAAAGAAAAGAAGTGTGAAGCCCCTAAATTACCAGTGAACCAAGAACATTTGTTAATAAATCTTATACACAGAGCATGCTGGACAGTTTTAGGTTTATTTTCAATTACATGTACAATTACTGTTTTCAGTTTATTTTTTTAACTTCTGCCCTACAGACCTGGCACGAGATAAAACTCAGAATACAAGAAATCAATGAAGTGACTGATAAAAATCATATCGTAGAGTCTAGAGCTAAGTAGCTTCTTCTGTCCATAGAGATCATAAAAATTCTTGCTCATGGTCATTTTTGGACGAATTCCACCACATGGATTGGACAAGTCCCCATCTTCCTAAGCCAGAAAGTTAGGCTCCCAGAGGTTGAAGTGTAGACTGTTGGCAGTCTGCCCAGATTTTCTTGCATGCCTTTCCCTGTGTTTATGTGACACCCTCACCACTCCCCAGCAACCCCTCAAACTTTGGTGTCCTTTTCCTTCTAACGTCCAGACCTACAGCTCTGCTTTGCAGGTGTGTTCTCTAGCTACTGGAACCATTTTGCCAATGTGCAGACAGCCTGGAGAGCTGGGAAGTTACTGCTCTCCAGTGACTGTTGGGTGCAGGACTATGAAAGTCCAGCTCCTTTGTCTCAGGTTGGAACAAACTCTGAGGTGTAACTTATCCTCCGGAGTTCCCTGCAGGATCTGGCTAAAGACATCTTCTGCACGACTTTGCCAGACCCTGAATCTTTGCTGGTGTCCTCCCTTTCTCTTTCTGCTCCCTCCACTGCTTTCTCCACTTCCTTAGTGTCTCCCCTGGGAGTCCTTCCTTAATCAATCACTTTCACATAAACCTTCATCTTAGGGTTTGCTTCTGGGGAACCTGAACTAAGGACCCAAACCCCTAATCCATACTCTGCAACTTGGGTTTCACAAGTGCTGCATCATTATTGAGATTTGAAGGGGCTCAGGAGCTGGTCTGCTCACCACTACTGCTTTTTGTCCACTCTCTTTTTACTCTTGCATGAATTCTCCATTCCCTTTTACACATTCAGCACCTTTGGGCTGTCAACTTAATGTTAGCACCAAAATGTATACAATTGCACGATAGACGTGTATAACTTCAAAAGGACTTTTAGTGCAAAAATGCTGGAACCATAAACTACCTATCTAATTTACCTCTGGCTGGTTGGGGGTGTAAACATAAATCCTTCCAGTCAATGTCTTACAAGTCCAGTGTAGCCTTGTTACAATTGGACTTGTGCAATTGGCCTTGTACATTGTTACAAGTCCAACAAATCATTATTATTAGAAAGCAGCATAGCTAGTTGAAATATAAAGCAAATCCTCACTACTCATGCATTTAAAATATATGCAATACAGAAATAAATTCGATCTCTTGCCCATTTTACACTCCATGTGCATAAGTGTAAATGCAACAATGAAAAATCCTTCAAGCCTTTTGGAGAATCACAGTCAAACATTCACTCATAAGGAGTGATCCTGCATTCACAATATTCCTTAATATAGATGATTGGCTACCAATTTGAGTTTTATTAAGCCCAGGGGACCTTACTTGACAAGCTTGTTTGTAATTTCTAACATCAAAGAGAATTCTTACTTTTGTAGTTTAATTTTAAAATCTCCCTGGAATAACAGGGGGGAATAATTGGATGTGTTAATGTAAATAATTCAACTTCTATTTTTGTCAATGTATTTTTAAGTAATCAAACAATCAAGTAATTGTTAAGTCCCCAAGATTACAGCAGAGGTAGCATGCCTAAAAACAGGACACAAAAACAGGGCCATTCTCCTCAACATAATACCTTTTTCTCACAACTCAAGGATTAAAACAGAACTAGTTAGTTGGGTTATTAATCACTTTACAAACTAGTTTTCTGAAGAATAAATTCTTGATAATTCAGGGGCAGTTCTTGCCCCCTATACCCCAACCCTGGCCCTGAAAATAGGGCAACAGTGATGTTAAAGCACAGAAATCACTGACCCAGTAAGTGGCCCCTGGTTCCAGGTCTTTATGGAGCTAGATATTTACCCAAGGGTTTTGGACATAGGAATTCAGGAATGGATGGCAGAGTTCTCCCATGGATCCGCTCAAGTTCTTTTCCTCTGTTGTACATGCCTTTTTTCTGGAGGGTGTCTGTGGCTTCCAGCAGATTCTCAAATGGGTTCGTACTCAGAATTTGGTTAAAAATCTCTGCAATAGAATGTCCCAGTTTTGCTCACACAGGATACAACCTTTGGCCACTACCCCAGTCTAGCCTCTTGTGACGCCAGCCTCAAGATACAAGGTGAGTGATGCTGTTGTTCACCTTGCTACAAGCCGTCAGAGGCAGCTTAGGGACTGGAAAGGAGATGCAAATCAAGGCAATTGGAACAGTTCTGAAATGTATATACCATGCATTCATATTTTCCAAGTTGTTCTCAACTTAACTGTTGAAATTATGGCAGAATGCACAGCAGCAACAAAGAGAGAGTTCTAGCATCAATTCAAAGAAAGTTAGTAATTGTGAGAGGCAATATAGGTGGCTTGGACCAGTGCAGCAGAGGTAAGATGTAAAAAGTGGTCAGATTCTGGATGTCAAATCCTGGCTTTGAAGGCAAAGCCAATAGAGTTTGCTAATGAATTGGTGGAGAGTGTGACAGAAGAAGAGAAGTCAAAGATCGGGTTTGGGCATAATCAACTGACAGGAATCAGTTGCCATCAATGGAGTGGGAAAAGCTATGGGTGGAGCTCATTTGGGTGGGAAGATCTGGAGTTCTGTTTTTGATATGTTAAGTTTGAGATGCCTATTAGATATCCAAGAACAGATACTGAGTAGGCAGTTCATGGGAGAGGTCCAGTCTGGACGTATAAATTTGAGTCATTAGAATCTAGGTGATATGTAAAGCCATGAGACTCTTTGAGATCACCAAGAAAGAGAAGAAATTAAAAAAGGGAAGAAGTCCAAGGATAGACTTCTGAGGACTCCAAGTTTAAGGAGTGGAGAAGATGAAGAGGAATTGGTGAAGCAGGGTGAGAAGGAGCTGCCACCAAGACAGAAGAAAAGCCCACGAGCATGTAGTCCTCTATAAGCCAAGTGTGGATTATATTTTCTAAAGATGGCCTCAGCACTAACTCCCTTACAATGTGATATTAGCACTGCTCCATCAAGAGGTGGGGTCTGTGACTATGGCAAAAGTGAAACTGTATGATTTCCAAGGGTAGGTGGTAAAAGGCAAGGTGGTACAGCTTTTGTCTGGCCCTCTCTCTAGGGCCAGACACATGCTTTATAAGGCCCGAGAATGTAAGAAGTCTGGCTACTCTGATGCTGATGCTGCCATGATGAGGAGACCACAGACAGACAGAGACAGAGAGAGATGTCCGAGGAGCCCAAGTGTTCCAGCCTCCAGGTGTTTGAATCTTCCCAGCCCAGGCACCAGGCAGGTGAGTGAAGGAACCTCAGATGATTCCAGCGCCTGGCCCTCAAGCCTCCCCAGATGACACAGAGTGAAGTAGAAATGAGTTGTCCCCACCAAGCCCTGTCCAGTTTGCTGATTCATGAACAAAATAAATGTGTTTATTATTTTAAGTTGTTAAGTTTTGAGATAATTTGTTATGCTGTCCTAGTAACAGAGCACTAAGTGAAGACAGAGTTTCAGACAGAAGCAAGTTCTCATGTCAAAGGCTCCTGTAGGTGAAATAGATGATGACTGAGAACTGACTGCTGGATTAATAACATAAAAGGCACTGGAAACACTGAAATGTGGTGAGGGAAGAGCTGAAATTGATTGGGTTTAAGAAAGAATGGGAATTGAATTGTAGACAGCCAATAATGACAACTCTTTCAAGGAGTTTTGCTAAAAAGTAGATTTGAGAAATGGAGCAGTAGCAGGAAAGGAAAGTGGGGTCAGGAGAGAGGTTTTGGTTGATATGGGAGACGTAATAGTATGTGTGTCCATGGGAGTGATCCAGTAAAGAGGGGGAGATGGATGACACAAAAGAGAAAGGAGAAAATTGTTGGAGTCACTTCCACGAGAGAGAAGAGGATCTGGGGTCTATGACTCTGTGACATAGATGGAGGGAGTGACTTTAGTGGAGCACGGACAGTTTATTCTTAGTTACAGAAGGGAAGGCAGAGTCTAAGAGCACAGATACAGGTAAGTGTGTAAACACAGTGGTGGGAAGATAAGTAAGTTCTTTTTTTTTTTTTTTTTTTTTTTAAAGATTTTATTTATTTTATTTTTTCCCCCCAAAGCCCCAGTGGGTAGTTGTACGTCGTAGCTGCACATCCTTCTAGTTGCTGTATGTGGGACTTGGCCTCAGGATGAACGGAGAAGTGGTGCCTCGATGCGCACCCGGGATCCGAACCCGGGCCACCAGCATCGCAGCGCGCACACTTAACCACCAAGCCACAGGGCCGGCCCAAGATAAGTAAGTTCTTGTCTGCTTGCTTCCATTTTCTTCGTGGGAGAGTAAATGGTCTGGGGAAGTATGTAGCTTACAAAGTAGCATTAGGGGCCCACTTATGTTCCTAGCCATGAATTTAAAGGGAGACCAGTTAGTGTGGTTATGCTGCTGTCCAGCCACATTCAGTGGCCTGCATGCAAGCACAAAGTAGGTGGGGCACTGGACTTAACCAGGGTTATAGTGTTGCCAAGAAAAAACTAATAAGAGAGAGGGGCAAGGGAGCCGAGGGCCTACGCAAGGGAGTGATTATACGGATTGGCTGTGGAATTTAAGCTGGGCTAAAAGAAAAGGAAAGATATGTGGGGTTGAGGAACAGCAAAGACGCAACAGGATCTATGGATTGTAGGTCCCACTAGAGTTGAAGAATTGCTTAAGCTCATATACTTAATTGTCCCCATTCCAAGGATGAGGAACTTCCACTTAGGTGAAAGTACCTTGTAAATAAAGAAGCCAGGGAGTGGCAAAGCAGGGATGCACACCTAGGCGGTCCAGCTCCTGTAACAGAGAGAACACCTCCTTTTACAACCCAACTTCTGGTCAGAAAGAAAGGAGAGAAAGAGGGCAAATCAGTGTTGATCGTCACTAAGGGCTCCAAACACAGATGTGGAGAAATCTCGCGGAGAGATCCCTCGTGTCCTGAAAGCTTGTTTTTAAGTAAGTCCTGAGTGAAATTATGTGCTTTTTTAAAGAGTTGTTATTTTTCTTGGACACCAGTTCTTAGTTGAACTCTCTTTAGAACAGGGCTCAGCAAAAGAGTTGTCATATGGGCGTAGAAACTAAAACCGGTAGTTTCAGTCTATCTTGTGTGATTGGGCATGTACCCTTCCCCACTGAGGTATTTCCTGCAGCCCGTGGACGATTTCATCAAAGGAAGCCTGTGCTGGAATTACATCATGAACCCAATTGTTTCAAGTGACTATTACAGCCAATTAATTATAATGAGAACCGGGGTGCTCTCTACCCCGGCCCTGATGAGATGCTTTGGCCGATGGTATCACACTACAGTTATGAGAGGATGTTTGTAAGAGGAAGTTTTGTAAGAGGAATTTGCCAAGGCTCGCCTGTGTATTATGCCCTCAATTGTATTTGCAATATCATTTCCTATTGTTGATCATCCTGTAATTCTGGTCGTGCGGCAACTCTGGCATTGGTAATGTGTTTATTTCCAGAGGAGGTGGTTTGGGTGGGGACGAAGGGGATAGCTCAGAGGTTGTTTCTTATGTGTTTAAAAAGGGCAGGTTAGCCTGAAAGTAATTAGCTTCTCTTTCTTTTTGCTGCAGTCAGAGAGAAAAAAAACGGATAAATTCTATGATTTAGGAGATGAGAATATTAAAATAATTTGAAGAAAATTAGGTCTTTTAAAACCAAAATAAGGTTGTAAGGAAGGAATAATTTTCTCTACCCATTGCTCAGATCATATTTCTCCCACCTCACGCAGCCACTCCACCCTTACCCCCACCCTCACTGGGACTATTGGGACCTCCCATTCTTTACAGACTCTGACCCAAGGTGTAGGAGAAAGAACATAGGTTTTAGTCTCAGAAAGACCTGAGTTTTTATCTAAGTTCCGTCAACTAATGAGTAGCCTTGAGCCAGATAAGGCTCTTTGAGCCTCAGTTTCGTCTTCCATAAAATGGGGATGATAATGCTTACCTCACAGGGTGGTTTGTGAGGCTTAAATGAGATAAAGTATGAAAAGCATTTGGTTGCTCACAATTGGCACATTTTGTTGCCTTCTGTCCCTCAGCCTGTGCTTCGATTCCCACCATCTGATCCTTATCTTCGTATACAGTGTTTGGGATGTCTCCTACCTTCCAGTTAATTTGATGTGCACTCCTTCCCTTCCATTCATCTGTTCATCCTCCCTTCCTCCCTTCCTTCCTTCTTTCCTTCCTTTACGCCCCAAAATTCCAATTCCACAATAAAGCCTTCCCAACTATTCAGAAGATATAGTGTACATATCAAGTTTCCCTTGAAGTTGTACATAAATTTCCATCACTCACATTACCGTACACTTACCATGATATTGATCACATAGGTGTTTATTCATTCATTTATTCATCTAGTCTTCTGATTTGCATGCTGGTTCAACGTTTCTCTTTTTGTTTATGCTTCTCCATGTTGGTATCGTACCTGAAATCTTATATATTTACAGTGTTTCATACTGTGTTTTCCACATGTTTTATCATATATTATCTCAGTTGAGCTTTATAACATCCTGTGAGGTAAGCAGGACAGATATTATCATCATTTTCTATTTTATAACTGTGAAAACAGGCTCAGCAGAGTAGGTGGCTTACCTACCTACCCAAGATTGCAAAATCTTGACCAAAAGCCTGCTCATCATCCTCACTAGCCACCTCTTACCTTGTCCAATCTCTCTTATGCTGTATGTGACTCTAATTGCATCAGTGGAATTCTCTGTCTGCAGAACCCCAGGAATGCAGGTTTCTGTGTACTCCAGTCACTTTTTCCAGGCTACTCTAGGGCCTGTTTGAGGTGCCCTCAATATCACGTAAATCCTCATTTTTCTTTAATCTAAGATCTTCTTAAGTGCTGAGGAACCATAGACATTGTTTTTGATTTTCCAACAGTTTAGGGCCATCAGGAGCAATACTTTAATCCTTTGGTGAGGAGCGAAGATCCCAAGCAAAGCATTCGGCTTAAAGAATTGGCAAGTATTTGGGCTAGTTCTTTGACCAAACAGGTTCAGCCATCCCTAATTATAATTCATAAGCTCAAAACTATGCTGATTTTTATTGTAGCAGAACCTGCTTATGCCTTATCTCATAAACAGTCACAGGGTGTTTAGATTAAGTTGATCATTGCTCTTTATGTCTCAATCCTTATCCTGCCCGGTCACCATATCATGTCCCCATGAACCAAAAATCCTTACACTCCCATATTGGCAATATGATAAACTTCTAATTATATTTTGATTCCAGAAAAGGCTGTGTTCTAGGGGACTTAAATGGCCTTAGACAAATCTGTTTAATCTTGATGACCTCATTTGTGTTGTATATGGCCCTATTTCAAACCTGAACCCCACCATAAGGCACATGAACAAAGGAAACAAATATAATGCTAAAAAATACATTCAACGTTTGAAGCTTTTATTAATAAGTGTGCTGGCATTATAAATAAGTCAAGATTCCTTTCTGAACCAGGTTTTGATCATATGTCACTGGCCATTATCCATTTTCATTCCTGTGAACCTCTGACTAAAAATCATCTTGTTTTCTTTCAAATTTATCTTGACAGATTTTTAATATTTTGAGTATGTATTTGTGGTTTTGTGTTTTATCTTCCAAGGAAGCTTTAAATGGCTAACCTATTAAACATAAGGCTGAATTAAGGTGGATGTTGTCTCTTGGTCACTTGAGCTAGATGTAAAAGACAATCCCATATGCATGAAGGAATAATTGGAAATGAACTTTCAATTTAGCAATATGTGTTGCATATTTACCTTGCAATAAGCAATGGGAGAGAAGAAAATATATATAAATATGGGCTTGTTGTTGGTGTACATGAGATTTGTTGATAAAAATAATTGGAGAAATACTAAATATAATTTAAAATAAAATGCTAAATGGAATATAAACAACTGATAGATGAGATCATCTATGTTATGTCTAGAAGAAAAGAGAACTATCAATATGAACCCAAGTCATTGAGGAGTTAGTGCCCCACAAGGGCTTGCCAGGCACCTTGCCTTCTGGATTCTCAGCATATTAGGTGTCATGAATGATGGCTAAGGAGAATTCTCATTAGAAGCCAAGAAATTTATTGAGTCTGTTTTAGTTGTATATTGGAGAAAAACCACTCCAAAGCTTAGTACCTTAGAAACAACAATCATTTTATTATCTTTCCAATTCTATGAATTGACTTGGTTCAGCTGGGTGGTTCTTCTGCTCCACGTGATGTCAGCTGGAACTCTAGTCAACTACGTTGAAGCTTGACTGAACTGAATGTTCCCAATGGAGAATTCACATGGCTGGTGGTTGATGCTGGCTATTGGCTGGGAGCTAAGCTGAGGCCATAGACTGAGCATCTTGGTTCTCCTCCACGTAGCTTGGGCTCCTCACAGCATGGTCACTGTGTACCAAAAAGAAGGAAGTGCAAGCTGCCAGGCTTCTTAAGGCTCAGGCTCAGAAGTCCCAGAACACCACTTTCCATCATGTTGACCAAAGCAGTCACAAGGCCAGCCCAGATGCAAGAGGAAGAGAAATAAACGCCACCTTTCAATGGCAGAGTGACATGTGCATAAAGGTGAGGGAAGGAATTTATGGTGGCCATCATTGGATACTATCTACCACAGAGCTCAAGCAAATGCACAAGACCTGCATGGTGAATGCAAGGTCTTTGTGTTGATCAGCCTGCCAGAGCCATTGCTACTAGTTCTGCCACAGTCTTCTGTCTTCATCTTCTTCTCACCTGTTCTTCCCTTGTGGGAACTGAACCTATGACTTCTGAATGCATTCCAAACTCAGGATGCCTACATCTTTCTGGGGATTGAAAGTCTTTTATCACATACTTACTTCCCAGGCTTGACTCTATCTCTTCCACCCCAACACCACTGAACCATCCTTGGTGTAATGGCTTCTCTCTCAGGCCTATGTTTAGGGCCATGATGCCCAATTGCCTCTGTGAGGTTTCATGGACTCTTAGTCCCAGCTTGCCTATGTAGAATCTGATCTGTTGCTCCTAACACTCTGGTTCTAACACTGATAGAGCATGGGATGGGAGTGGATGGATAGCCATGAAAGATCCCATGGATCTTAACAAGTTAAACAGGTTTTGATGGAACAGAGGATGAAGAGTCTGAGCAAAGATGTATGATTAGGAGAGGGTAGAGGAAACTTGCTTTAGAAGAGAAAAAACGTGGGGGTGGGTGGAAAAATTGGCGTGTGTGGCCAGGTGTTGACAGTCAGGAAAAGAAGTTTAGATTTGACATGATAAGAAGTGGTAAGCCACTGTGCTTTCTTAAGCAGAGGTGTGGCCTGGTGAAATGATGTTTAAGCAAGATTAGTCCAGTGGTGGAATGTAGGATAGAGTGGAGATACTGAAATCAAGGAGGCCAGTGATTACTGGGTTCATGGATGATAAGTACTAGGATTAAGGGGGCTGCAATGGAAATGATGAAAAAAGGATGGATATGAGACAATTAGAAGGAAAAAAAGTCTATAGGGTAGTGACTTCTTGGATATGGGAAATTAAACTGATATGAACAAGAAGTGGATTAATGAGATGGACAATGGTAGACCGCTGTGGGCTCTGGGGAGGGGAGAGGAGGAGTTGGAATGATTGACGGGATGCAGAAAGCAACAGACAGGCCAAGACTAGAGTGAAGGAAATGTCGGTTAAACAGTAATGACTTTCTCATCTAGGCTAGTGGACGCTGAAATGAAGAAGGGATGACTCAGGAAATTTCAAAGGCAGAAGAGATGGTCTTTAATGAAAGCTTCAATCAAGAAGAAAAGGAGAAAAGACGGAATAGAAGTGACTTGTCTGGATTTTGAAAATTTTGGAGTCATTGACAGAAAGAGGGACATGGTGAAGGACGAGTGGCTTGGGAAGGAAGCTGAATATAATGCAGACTGAGTGTAAGGAAACACTTGGCACTCTGGTAGGAATATCTAAAAGGGCCAAGAGGTAGGGTGAGAAGTTAGGTAAGGCAACATTAAAGAGTAAATCCCTTGTTCAGAGTTGAAATCTTGTACCAGTGCAGATGTGGTACCCACTTGTATTTCTGGACCACATTGGGTTTGCTCTTCACCATCACAAGTCAAGGGTAAAATAGCAGGGTAGGCAGGTAGAGAGTACAGGGATGGGGCAAGAAGCCCCGAGATTCCACCTCTTGCCCTTAGTCTTCTAGTTCTCCAGTGGGCTCCCTTATTGCACACCTGACCTTCATCATCCAGCACAAACTATTCTCGTCATTAGGTCTGAGGGAATATAGTTACATTACTGAGGTATCTCCCAAGTATGATTCACATCACTCGGCCTCAAATGAAGTTGAAGCCTTGGATCTTAGCCATATGTCACAGGTGGAGGGACAGGCTGAAATCCTCACAACCCCTTATGCATACATCCTTTGATAACCCTAGACCTGAGCCCTGAAGTGGTAGTTCAGACTGGTTCATCTTCCTGCTCCCTTCCCATTTCACACAGAGACTGCTACATCCCCAAGAGGTCTCAGGAGGAATGAGGCCTTCCTTTCCTCTTCTGTCTTCTCCTTTTGACATGGAATGTAAAAATTTTCATGCTTCATGGAATTTGGGTATCTGCCTTTCTCAGCCCTGTTCTCTCAATTAGTAGCCTGCATCTAAAGAACCTCCATCAGCTTCAAGCTTTTAATCAATTAGAAGGTTCTTTCCTTTCCTCTTCAGCTGATATCAGGATTATCTATTCTCTCTCTCTCTCATTCCCTCCTAAACCTTCTGAAGGTAAATTGTATACATCATAGCCTTTTACTCCTAAATGCTCCAATGTATATTATCTAAGAATAGAGATATTCTCTTAATAACCAGTGCAATTATCAACTTCACCTACTGCCTTTGTAAATAGAATTTTTAATTACACATGTTAAGGCAGAAATCCACTATTTTTTTTTAAACAGATAAAAGCTAAATCTTTAACCATCTCCTTTTCCAATCCTGGCTCCCTTTATCCTCCCGCAGCTCATCATTGTTGTGAGTTTGGTTTCTATCTTTCCAAAATTTTATTTTATTTCTTAAAACAGTGTTACATACATAACAGCCTAGTGAAAAAAATTAGGGAAAATATTTGAACACTGAAAAGAACTACAGATATCTGCAGCAATATGGATGAATCTCAAATGCATTAAGCTAAGTGAAAAACACCAGAGTCAAAAGACTATGTGCTGTATGATTTCATTCATACAACATTTGGGAAAAGGCAAAACAGTAAGGACAGTAAACATATCAGTGGTTGCTAGTTCCTTTTTCTTTCAAATATTTATTTTAGATCTCTCCAGGTGAATATGTAGAATTCTGATTCATTCCTTTTTTAACTGCTGTATAGTTATTCCATCATATAAATATATCATTTTTCATTTAGCTAGTCCCTTACTGATGGACATTTAGGTTGTTTCCAATTTTTTGCTAACATAACAAATAGCAATATCATTGTGAACATTTGAATGAGTTTCTCTACGACGGATATACAAAAGTAGAAGTGCTGGGTGGTAAAAAGTCTATTCGTTTTCAGTTTTAATAATTACTGTCAAGATGCCCTTTAAAGTGTCCATATAAATTTGGACTCCCACAAAAATGGGATGAGAATTTTCACTTCCCCCTAATACCTTACAACACTTTATATCATCAAACTTATAGTCACCCATCTGCTTCTACTACACTTTCTAAAACATTTGAAATGACAAAGTTTGATTTTAACATGGACTGCTTCAGTCCCCTGGCTGGGGGTAGGATGGAATGTATACCCCAGGGGGATCTCTATATATTTGCATTTGAAGGGGCTTGAGTATATTTTCCTATTAACTTTGCATATGGATGAATTCACTTAGCAGGATAAGAGTGGATAGTTCAAGCTGGATCTTGGAAAATACCTGCCTCAGGTCAGGGAGTAAAAATAAAAGTGGGTGAGGAACAGAAAGAAGTGATCAAAGACAGAAGGAAAAAACTAAGAGCCAAAGAAACCATGGAAAGAATTGGCAAGCAGGAGTTTGGGGAAGCAGGGTGTGTTTACATCTATTGATCTCTTATCGTGTGCTGGGTTCTGTGCTAATTGCTTTGCATGCATAGTCCATGTCATCTTCACAATTAACTTTATGAGTTATTAACATGCTCACAACTCTGAGGCATGGTCTACACTGCTTCTCAGCGTTCCCGGAGGAGAGGAGGGATATTAAGTCTCATTTGC
This sequence comes from Ceratotherium simum simum, assembly GCF_057802395.1. NCBI lineage: Eukaryota > Metazoa > Chordata > Mammalia > Perissodactyla > Rhinocerotidae > Ceratotherium > Ceratotherium simum. The sequence continues at coordinate 46,782,861 of NC_141920.1, read as the reverse complement.
CCACAGCGGCGATTTGCTTGACAAATGCGAGCTTTAATGCCTTCGCCTTTCCTTGTTTACTTCCTCACTCCCTACCACTGCTTCCCAGTGTCACCTCCTACATAAACTATTCGCACTCACATACTTGTGTCAGGGTCTCAGCTGAGTCACTGTGGTTAGCAGGGCTCTGAGATGCAGTTTCCCTAGGCCCCTCATGGGCCCTGTGCATTGAGACCTCTGAGTTAAGAACTACCTGGGGGTAGTAATGCCTTGGTAGAGGCCTGGGTGGGTGCTCAGGCAGCAGGCTGCTGGAGGACTTGGCATGGTTTGAGGGTCTGCCATCAGGGAGAGCTAAGGCGATGCTGACCAGCCAGAGGAAGATGGCTGACGTTCCCTGTGGGTGTGAGACAGACCCTGAGTCCTCCAGCCACAGACTGCCACCCCAAAGTCCAGCAAGGTATTCAAGAACCAGGGGAGCAAATGGCCATCACCCCAGGAAGGAGTGAGAGGGTACCACCCCTAAGTACCCCAAATCTTCCTCCCAAACATCCAAAAAGCCATCTTGCAAAGGATTCTGAGAAAGAAGCAGAAGAGAGAGAAATCTGAAAGACTGAGCATTGCTTCATAAGACAATGAAATGATCAGATTGGCAGAATTAAAAGTTAGTTGTGTTTTCTTGCTCATGGGAGGCTCAGGATCAAAGTCAGACAATAAGAACGCCCTTTGCTCTGCACAGCTGAGCTGTATTGTGAGTTAAAATGCGCGATTCCACTGGAGCAGCCTGTGGGGCTGAGCTGTGGGCATCCACGTTGGGAGCCAGTCCCCTTAGGGTTCAAATATCTTGGAGAACTACCACATGCCACGTGGCACGGCTGATGAGTAGAGACAGGAAACACTTCACAGCATCTTCTGAACATGCTTGGATTAGAATTGTCTTTTTAGTCCTAGCACACTTGCAGGAACACTCTTTGTTTGTTTTAAAGTACCTCTCCACCCACGAATTCTGGCCCTCCAGGAACAAGATGTCATACAATTAGGCCAAGTGTTCCACAGAGCTCTTCTTCCATGAGGGTATCAATATTCAAAAAGGCACTTGTTGCCTCCTCTGTTTTGTATTCCCCTGGAGTGGCTCTTTCTGCAGTCTGCTGGGACGGGAGCTGGCCTCACTCAGCTCCAGGGGACCCACTCCAGCCCCTCTCGGCCAGGTCTGTGGGGGCCATGGGCTTTCCTGCAAGACTGTCACACCATTGCTATTGAGAAACTGCCCATGAGGGAAAGGGCAGCATTTAAACCTTAAAACTCGAGCTTCTGGCTAAATACCAACACAGATATGATTATTTTGGGGGGTTGGGGAGACACGCTGTTACGGAGAAAATAGGAGGCTGCTCTAAGGAATTTACATGGCACTTTGTGTTGGCAGGAGTTTAATTATTCATTCCCAGCCAGCCAGATCACAAATGCTCAGCTGACAAAGTGTCAGCCCTTCTCTGTGACCATTAGAGGAAGCAGTTTGAACCCTCTCGCTTGAGTAAACACACAGTGAGTACTGGTTCCTATGTCCTGAAAAATATCTGAGAACAGTGCTCCAGGCCATTTCCTTTACTGGCAGAATAGTGACTTTTCATAAGGAGAAGCCCAAAATCTAAGAGTCAGAGGCCCGTCTGCAGCTAACAATGGCGGCGGGGTGGGGGTTGGGGAGTGTCACCATTGCAGCAACAGGAACACCACCAATTGTAGGGATTATGCTTTGAGCCCTTCTCCATGCCCAGCCACATTAGGCATCCTCCCTGCACCCAGAGCAACCCCTATTATCACTGTCCCCGTGTTACATTTGAGGGAACTTGGGCTAAGAGAAGGAATTTGCCTCAAATTCTAATCCTACAGCTGCTAAGTGACTAAGCCAAGAAGCCAAAATTAAAATCCAGGTCTACTCACTCTCTGTCTTCATTCCCTCTCTCATCTTTCTGTTTCTATGGAACTATCTTCAAAACCTTTAGTTTTACATATCAGAAATTGAGACATATAGTTGACAATTTTTTCCCCAAATGTCTAAAATCAAGTCACTTCATTCATGACTTTAATAAAATAAAAGAATACCCCAAAATTCTGTAATGTCTCAGAAAACTGGGTGTTTGTCACCTGCCATGGGTTTGGTTTCCAGCTTGTCACAAGGTAAGCAGAGCGGGTGGGTCGAAATGTTTCACCTTTATTTAAAATGATTTTTTCAGTACAACCTTTGTGCACAGTCCCACTTTCCCCTCACGTTGGCAGACAAGCATGGTGCCTTTTGTTTGAAGTCTTGGAGGTGCTGAATCTTCCTTTACAGAACTTCTCCTCTTACCTCTCAACGCTGGCTCTTGCTCCAGTTCCAGAAATACTGCTGAGGAACGAGGACAAGGCAGAAAAGAGAGCTGTACCCTCACTCTTCCTCCAACCAAATGAAGCAGGTCTTCAGAGGCGTTTCACTGAGTGCATTTTCCTCCCCCCACATCCCAGACAAGGTTAATGAATACTAAATTGTCTGCATCCATATAACATTTTTAAATTAGTGAATTCAAATTGTACTTAAGACTCCACAAGTTGTACCTGTGGTTTGGTTTCAGTCATATCAATTTTATCTTACATGGCAATCATACTACAAATATATGCACATTCTATACCAAGAATTGAAAAAAAGTGGCAGCAAGGCGCCTGAATGTGAATTTGTTTTCTGTAGCCCATTATTCACTAAGGCGTGTCATAGAATGGGCGTTTCACACCTCTTATTTCTGTGTGCCCACTGTCACCCAGGCTGCAGGACCACCTCCAAAACTGGTTCTGGGAGACTAAGTCGATCTAGCAAGGTATTGCTAAAGTGCTTGTGTATTTTAGGGAATGGTAGCCACTACTTGATGGGTTTTCCTCTGCTCCAGGATAAGAATACAAGCAAAATGACTCTAAGATATTTGTTAAAAGGTGAATTTTTTAATCGTCTCAGTTGGGCTCTTCTTCATAAATCAGATTATGTAATATCACCGTTAAGCCTCCCTGGACCATCCAAACTGTATTTGCGCTAATTGCTTGACACAGTGCCCGGAGTGCCAGGATAGAACTCCCTCCAACATTGACTTTATCCTGCAGTGCTTGGTTTTCGAGATCTTGTGTTTTGGCCCCATTTACACCAGGATGCTCCAGAGCGTTGCCCTCCCTTGCTCCCTTCAAAAGCAACTCTGCATTTGTCACCAGCCAGTGTAGCTTCCAAGGATGATGTGAGAAGCTATGATACAGCATCACAACTGACACTTCTGAAGTGCTTCTGACGTCCTGGGTAGCAGGCCAAGTGCTTTATAGGGATATTCATTTATTCCTCCCAGCAGCTCTGTGCATCTGGCAGGTACCATGTGGCACTCAAAGAGTTCAACCAAAGGGAGTTCAATGAAGGGACATTTACAGAGGCATGGGCAGGGTTAGGGGACCAACAGGGGATGGTGAAGCACCTAGGGAATAGTAATAATGGGAAGCCTTCAGCACCTGAGGCTTGAAGGAGCAAGGGAGGAAGTAGTCTGGTGAGAGCTGGAGTCACGGAAGAGGGGCCGTTTGCCAAGAACGTGGTCACGTGCAGAGCCTGGGCCTGAAGGGAGTGTGGGTGCATAGGGTGGGGGGAGGGAGAAAGACATAAATATCCCTGACCCCTCTCTCCTCCACCTTCCAATCTCCTGCAAGTGGCTCCCATTGGTCATACCCAACTGGCAGGCCGGGGCTCCTGGGGAATACTGCTTGGGAAGGCCGGTCTCCTGGGCACAGAGCAGGGCAGAGAAGGGTAGAGAGTGAATGGAGGGGAAGCAAATGGAGAAAAACCAGAATAACATAGTTATTAATGTTTTCATCCTTGAGTAAAGTACCCATGGAAAAGATGGGGCAACTGAGGCTCAGAGGGTGTCAGTAACTTGCCTGGGTTAGTAGGTGGCAAAGTTAAAGAGTCAGAACCAGCCTGTCTGACTCAGGAGCCCGTAGCATAAGGCCTCTGCCACGCAGTCTCCATGGTCCTGCCCCTTCCTCCCCTTAGACTCCGGTGATCTGAACCCTGGATATTGTCCAAATGTATTCTTTTTCCCTGTGACAAGGAGTTTGGAGCCCTGAGTCTCTTTGTCAGGCCAACTTTCTGGTCAAAAAAGTAATTTCAACACGTTGCCACTCACTGTAGATTACTCTGCAACTGGCAAACCGCCACAGCTTGATTTGGGTTTCATCTGTTGTCTTCCCGGGAGGACACCTCACATAGAATCTCCCTCACAAGTCCATGTCACACAGCTGGAGAGCTGACTTTGATGAACCTGAGACTGGGCACTGCCCCTGGGTCAGTCCCATGCCACAATCATCTCTGAACACCCCCAAGCCTCCTGCACAGAGTCAGGGTTCAATTACCGGTTCTTACTTCTGCGAAACCAATACTCAGATTGCGTTAGAACTCCACTGTCAAAGACAAGAGAAGCACAGAGGTAAATATGTAAAGAAATAAGAGTTCCTACATAACTTTTGACTTATTCCCGACAAATCTTGCCCTAGAGTTTGAAAGCATATAGCTGTTCTGCCTGATAGCTTATACTGGCTCAACAATCCTAGTGCCTCTTTACTTCAACCTGTCCGAGATTTACTTCTTTGTGTAAACCGTAGGAAACTTGGAAAGATGTCACACAGCTTTTTGTACAAATATAATTTAAAAACCTAGTTCTTAGATCTGGGACATTTTGAGTGACAAAATAAATAATGATAGTAATGGATCATAACCCATAGAATACAGTAAATATCCAGGAATCCATATTGATATAAATAAATAACTGAATACATAAATATGGAGAAGGAAAAGCTTTTCGTTACAGCAGAATCCCAACTAATAAATGTAGAAGGAATGATGGAATTAGAAAATCACCATTTGGCAAACATCACAGTAATAATTATTCCAGACAAGAAACATCAAAGGAAAAAAAGTTGGTGACAAAAGTATGACAAATTATTTGTATAGTCTCGAAGTATCTTCCTGCAAGATAATCATTAATTCCAAAAGACAAAGGTAGTAACTTTACACTGGAGAAACCTGGCAGACACCACCTTAATGAAATGATTAAAGTTGGCATCACCATAATGAGATATATTGGCATTTTGTATCTTCTGCTAAGACGCACCGAGAAGGGCACAACATCATTTCTCTATATTCTTGCAAAAAGTGCATGACCTGAGTTTAATCATGGAGAAATATTAGACAATCCCAAATTGATGGACAGTCTCCAAAATAACTGCCTAGAACTCCTTAGAAGTGTCCAAGTCATGAAAGACTGGGGATCTGTCCCAGATTGGAGGAGACTAAGGAGACAGGACCCCTAAATGTGATGTGCGGTTTCTAATTGGGTCTTAGACCAGAAAAAAAGAACTTTAGTGGGACAATTGGCAAAATTTGAGTAAGTCTATAAATTAGTTAACAGTATTGTGTTAATGTTAATTTCCTGGTTTTAATAATTGAACCATGGTTATATGAGATATTGACATTAGAGGAAGCTGAGCAAAGGTATAGGAGAAATCCCTGTACTTACTGATTTTGTAACTTTTTTGTAATTATTTGAAAATGAAAGGAAATTATTAATTAAAAATAAACTGACTCTTCTGCTAAATACTGTTTCCCTATGCATTTAAAATATGATTAGACTTAAAGAGTGGATTTACATAACTTAAAAACACTTCTATTGCATTTATTATGCATTTCTTTTTGTCCACTCTCTACATGATCAGTCTCTTCATTCCAATTTGCTGTATGGAAGCAGATTTCCAAACTATTCACATGGTAATGTGTTGAAGACTCTTTCTCTCTGCTTCTCTATCTCTTTCAGAGATATGGCCCGTATTATTTTTTTCCTTCCCATCCTTCCCAACAAAATAGAGGGATGGGTTTGTAGATGGATGGATGGATAAAGCCAAAGAACCATACTCAGCTGGCCCATGAGGGCACAGCTATGGGCCAGACAGGGGAAACTTAGGACAGGGGAAAGAAGCTGTTTGAGAGTAAGACTCCAGAAGTCAAAGAGGAAGGCTGACAAGGATCCATCACCATTTGGAAGCAAAGCAGGGCCATCTCAAGGAATTCAGAACACGTGATGTAGCTCTTGAGGGAGAAAACTAGGGGGATAGGTCCCAGTGGAAGCACTGTGAGGAAGCTGAGGTGTGGCCTGATGTAGCAGATGCTGTTTATCTCCTTCAGGTGGCCTGCAGACAGTTCCTCCCATAGCTTCCTGCATCTTTATGCCCATCTTTTCAGGCCAGGAAAGTGATTAACCAGCACAGGGCAGTTTGCAAGTGCCAGGTAGTTGGAGCTAATGCCCAAGGCACACACTTCACCCATCGATGATGGGAATTGGTTGATAGATATCTCAGCTTCCTTGCCCTTCAGTAGCGCATCAGTGAGTTGTGTTCCTCACTTTTGCTCAGAGGTCCAGTGGAATGGATCTCCTGTTGCCCACAGTGATAACCTGCTCATTGACACACCTTATATCGGCGCCCTACCTTCCTCGATCACTTTCCCATTCCTTCACTGAGCTTCCTGCAATCACCTTCCAAATCAACTACTTGTGTCCAAATCCTTGTCTCAGAGTCTGCCTTTAAGGAGAACCCCAGCTAAGACACTGGGAAAAGGGGATCTTTCACCAATTGCATAGAAACCAACGCCTTAGGCTCTCTTTGTCTCTGCTGGAATGAGCCACTTCTAATTCCTTCACAGCCCTTTGGGGCCGGCCCATGGCACTTCATCTTGCTTACCTCCACCACTGCCTAAATTTGAGAAACAGGAGATTGGATTCTCCCATGATTTGGTCCAGCCTAGCTAAGCTGTCACAGGTACGCACAGCTCAGATGCTAAATAGTTGCTCAATCACCAAACCCAGTTGAGCGAGACCTGATGAGCCACCCTGGACAGCTTTCATCATAGTACATTCTTTAACTTCCCAAAACAAAGAGTGAACCCAGGAACTCAAGCATAACCAGGCCAGCCTCAACTACAGCAGCAGTTACCTGGGAGGAGGAGACTTTAATTACCCTGCTGGAAGTTACTCGCTACACCTCCTGTCAGCAGCGATTAATATAAATCCCTTAGTGTCCACTTAATTTCTCTATTAAGTTGTTGGAAATGTTTAGTTTTCTTTATGAACCTGTATAGGCTTGAAAAGGAAAATATTTTAACAAAGAAAGCTGAATGATGCAGCTAGAATGTTGCCAAGCTTTACTCTTATAATTATTGTGTTTCTTTGAGAGAATGCCATTCAAGTTCTCATCTGTTTTACTTTATTTTATTTATTTATTTATTTTGTGAGGAAGATTAGCCCTGAGGTAACATCCGACGCCAAGCCTCCTTTTTTTGCTGAGGAAGACTGGCCCTGGGCTAACATCCGTGCCCATCTTCCTCATTTTATATGGGACGCTGCCACAGCATGGCTTGACAAGTGGTACATCAGTGCACGGCGGGAACTGAAACTGCGAACCCCGGGCCGCCAAAGCGGAACGTGCCAACTTAACCGGCCCCTCATCTGTTTTATTTTAAATGATTTTTTTTTCTGGTTGTCAAAAGTAATACACACTCAGGTAATGAATCTGAAAAGGCACAGCTCTTAAAAATCATTGTCTGCTTAAAATCCATGGTTAACATTTTGGGGTCTTGTGTTTTCTTTTTTATGCTTTATGTAGAATTGTAGATGCATGCATGTATTTACATAGAGTTATAAAATCTTTGTAATCCTCAGCCCTGGTGGTCTAGTGGTTAAGATTCGTGCTCTCACCACTGTGGCCCGGGTTTGTCTTCTGGTCAGGGAACCACACCACCTGTCTGTCGGTTGTCAGACTGTGGTGGCTGCACGTTGCTGTGATGCTGAAAGTTACATCACCAGTATTTCAAATACTAGCAGGGTCACCCATGGTGGACAGGTTTCAGCAGAGCTTCCAGACCAAGACAGACTAGGAAGAAGAAACTGGCTACCCCCTTCTGAAAAAATTGGCCGTGAAAACCCTATGAATAGCAGCAGAGCATTGTCTGATACAGTGCTGGAAGGTGAGAGGCCAGTGCAAAAAGACAGAACAGGGTTCTGCTCTGCTGTCCATAGGGTCACTAGGAGTCGGAGTGGCTCCACGGCACTAACAAAAATAAAATCTGTATCATGTTGTACATAAAATTTTCTATTCTTTTTTATCTAGTATTATAACATTAACATTTTACTTTGTTGTGATACATTTGGAAAATAATTTTAGTGGTTGCATACATGATATTCCATTGAATAATAAACTATAATTTCTTTTTTTCCCCATACACACAAGTTAATTATAATTTTTGGTATTATTAAGCAGTGCTGTGATACCCGTGCATAAATGGTGCTGTGATGGGTGTCCACGTACGTATTTCAATTTTCCTATTATTTCCCTAAGTTGGTTCCTTGTACAGAGAATTACAGGGCCAAAGAGTACAGACTTATTTAAGGCCAAATTTCTTATTAGAAATGCCATCCCAATTTATATGTAGACCAGCAGTATATCGGTGTACTCATTTAACTATTCATTTAAAAACCACTTTGCCAACTTGATAGGAGAACAATGGCATCCCAATTTTGTTTAATTTGTAGTTCTTTGCTTGGTAGTGAGGTTGATCTTCAGTGAATTTTTTGTTTGTATCCTTTGCCCATTTTTCTATTGGAATTTTGGTGATTTTCTTATCAAGTAGTATAAAGTTTATATACAATAGTAATAGAAATAATTGGTCTATCATGTGTATGGCAAATATTTTTCTAGCTTGTTGTCAGAATTTAAACTTATTTACTGTGCGTTTTAAAAATTGTCCCACCTATATTTCTAGTTTTTAAAAATGATTTCAATTTTTTACATTTAATTCTTTACCATCTCCAGAATTTATTTTGACACAAATGGTCTACTTCTATTTTATAAGTAAATTATTTTAAGTTTAACTACCATTTAGTTAAGTGTTTTAGGTAATGAGCACTGGAACTTTTCTTTTTTAAACTGGTAGCTAAAGTTGTACTCTGTCCAAAACCGAAAAAAGAGAGAATCTGCAAATGCTCTTTGCTTCCTCAAAACTGTTGATTCAGATTTTGGAAAACAGATGACCAAAAAGTGTTTCAGAAGGCCTACATGTTTCTAAAAACAACTATCATGGGAGAGTGGAAAGGCTTATTAGCCTCTTGGGCTAAGTAGAGACAACCTAATGCTTTGATCTGGGGGTTTTCTGTGAGTGCGTGGAAACTCTCAGGCAGGCATTTAAATGCTGCCTCTTCAGCATCCTTCCATAGGTCCTCACTCAGCTACAATTCTGCGGAGGGTTAGGGACTGGAGGAAGCCCCTTTTTATCAGGCAATTGTCTAATACAGAAGTGTTTGCCCTTCCTGGAATGAAGTGATGATATATTTGTGTGAAAGAGGAAGCATCAGGCACAATGATCTAATGTTTGTTACCCATCTCTGGTAGGTTTTAGATGTTTCAGCAAGAAAACAAAATTAAAAACATTCCTTACGCTCAAAATTCCCCAGCCCACAAAACTGGAGGTAGTTAGCTGATATCAGTACATTTATTTTCTTGACATGCAGTAGAGTGAGTGGTGGCATTTAAGAAGTTCATGAGGAGCTAGACTTTCATCTGTCATTTTGTTCTAAATCTGTAGTGGCCTTTGTGGGTTTTTTGCTCCCTTCCACAGTCATTCACTGTACTTTGCATGCCTGCCTCTGATTCGCTTTTGGGGAGCTCTCGTCCCTCATCCTCTCAGATGAGGTTTGGTTTTCCTTCATCCACCAGCCACAGTGATTGGTGGGGGCTCAATCAGGTTCAGTCCAAGGCTTTTTCTTGAGCCCCTGAACTGCTGCTACATTCTGCTACAGCAAGGGCCTGCAAATGAGCCAGCAGAGAGAAAGCAGAACAGAGCTAAGAGCAGGGGAGGCCTGGTCATATGTGAACCTTGAACCCTGAAGCCGACTCCATGCCTGGACTTCTGAGTTGCATGGAATAATAAAGTCCCTTTTCTTCCTCCCACCAGCTTGAGTTGGGCTTCTTCAGAGTTCCATCACAAAAAGTCTTCACTGATACCGTTGCGCTGTTTTACGCCAAACACACTCTGCAGTTTTGTTTTGTTTTGTTCTGTTTTGTTTGTGAGGAAGATCAGCCCTGAGCTAACATCCGTGCTAATCCTCCTCTTTTTTTGCTGAGGAAGACCGGCTCTGAGCTAACATCTATTGCCAATCCTCCTCCTTTTTGTCCCCCAAAGCCCCAGTAGATAGTTGTATGTCGTAGTTGCACATCCTTCTAGTTGCTGTATGTGGGACGCAGCCTCAGCGTGGCCGGAGAAGCGGTGCGCCGGTGTGAGCCCGGGATCCAAACCCGGGCCGCCCGTAGCGGAGCGCGCGCACCCAACCGCTAAGCCACGGGGCCGGCCCACACTCTGCAGTTTTAATTCCTCCTTGTGATTAAAGACACAGCTTTATCTCATTGTTTTACCTGGGGATTGCTGAGAATGGGCTTTTTAAAATAACTTTTTTCACATACAACAAAATACATAGTTCTTCAATATTCAGTTCAATGATTTTTGACAAATGTATTGGCCTGTGTAACAACTGCCCAAAACCAGATGTAGAATTTTTCCATCTCACCTCAGAGAGTTCTCTCATTATCTTTCTAACCTCCACACCCTACATGAAGAACCACATTCTGATTTCTATAACTAGAGAGTAGCTTTGCCTGTTCTAAAACTTTATATAAATGGAATCGTATAATATGTGTTCTTTTGTGTCTGGCTTCTTTCACTCAACATAATGTTTTTGAGATTCACCCATGTTGTTGCGTGAATAGCAGTTCTTTCCTCTTTCTTTCTAAGTAGTGTTCTGTGGTGTTGATGGACAGTTTGTCCATCATTTTTCCTGTGGGATACGTGCATTATTTCCGAGATGAGATTTTTTTAATATTCATGTCCCACAAAACTCTGGAGCCCAGTGTGACCCCCATAATGTCACAGACATGAAAACTCACATGCCGAAATCTATTTTCTCAAATAGATGCTCCTCATAGAGCGTGGACCCGATAAATGTACCACACAGGAGTGTGAACAAACTGGAGAGATGACAGCCTTCTCTGTCTGGAATGGGCAGATGGAGTTTATTAATTCCACTCACATCTATTAAGTGCCCATTATGCACCAAGCACTCTTGACAGCAGTAAATAAAACGAAACCCTGGTGGTCATGGAGCTTTCATTAGAGAGGGGGCTTTCATTAGAGAAGATTGTCCACACGTACTTGAACAAGATCTTTTCAGATTGCGAAAAGTGCCCTGAGGAAAATAAAGCCAGTTGCTGTAGAGGGTGTGCTCCTTAGTCTGGGGGAGCTAGAAAGGCCCCCCAGAGGTGGTGATATTGGAATGGAGGTGGGATGACCAGGCACCAGCCATGTGCAGAGCTGGGGTGGGTTTCCAGCCAAGGTGACAGGAAGTATAAAACCGTGAGGTGGGAACATTTGAGGGAAAGAAAATCGGTGTGGACTGAATGGGACAGATGAGGGAGAGATTGCAGGAAAAGAGGTCTGAGAGGTTAGGGCATGCCAGAGATGCAGGACTCTGCAGGCCATAGTATGGAGTTTACTGCTTAGAAGTTCCTCATGAGCAGAAGGAAGACGTCCCTGGATACCGGCCCATCTGATGGGCCTCTCCCTTTCTCCACCTCTCCTCCCTGCCTCCCCTGGCATCCTCCTCGCAGGCCCATTTTGGATGAACAGGAGATGCTGGCAGCGCCTTGTATGAATGCCCACACAGCATCCTCCAGACCCTGGCTCAGCTTTCTCTCCAGCTCTGTTCTGTTTATCCTGGTGACCTCAGGCTAAGGACTTGAGGGAAACTGCTCTTCACCTGCACTCAGGAGTCAGACTTGGGAAAATTGATGCAGCCTCAGTGCTGTGTGGGTCAGCACTTGCATGGCCCTGAGAGTGAGAGCCGTGGGTCAGTTTCCTGTTTGTTGCCCCACATCACAGAGAGCTGATGATTTCCCTCGAGAAAAAGTATCATTTGAACTTAGCTTCTTAAAGCATCTTATTTACTGAATCCCCTCCAGTGGCCCCTCACTTAACTTTTTTTCTCTTTTTACTCTAAAGTAGAAGAAAAGTCTGAATCATTTCTAACTCCAAGCCACCCAAGAACAGCTGATAATTTTGTCTTTTCTCTTTTCTTGAATCATAAGGTTGCATTTTACCTCCTTCTAACTTTTGATCTTTAGAGCCTTTATATATATAAAATCCATGCTCTATAATATTTGTCATTTGAAACTGTTAGCTAGTATTTCAGAGGTGGCCCGGTAATTGCGAGAAATGGGATTCTTATATGAATTACCAATAATCTAAAGAAAGACCTTGAAAAAGGACTTAAGAATTCTATTTTTTTTTTCTAGAAAGGTGGTAATTCACATCTTGGACTTTGAAAGAAGATGACCTGACCGGCCCCGTGGCTTAGTGGTTAAGTGCGCGCGCTCCGCTGCTGGCGGCCCGGGTTCAGATCCCGGGCGCACACCAACACACTGCTTCTCCGGCCATGCTGAAGCCGCGTCCCATATACAGCAACCAGAAGGATGTGCAGCTATGACATACAACTATCTACTGGGGCTTTGGGGGAAAAAATAAATAAATAAAATTATAAAAAAAAAAAAAAAAAGAAGAAGATGACCTGAGTTAAAACTTTGGCTCCACCACTCTTTAGCTGTGACCATTTGCAAGTTACCTGCCCCCTCTGAGCCTCAGTATGGCAAAGGAATAAAGAACATGAAGTGAAGAGCCAGGCAGCCTGAGTTCAAATCCCAGCTCTAGCACTTACTAGCTGTGCAACTTTAGGCGAGTCACCTAACCTCTCTGTACCTCAGCCCCCTCATCTGTTCACTGAGGATAATAGCAATCTCTACCACATAAAGATATTGTGTGGATTAAATGAGATAATGTAAAAAAATGCCTCATACATATTACGTGCTCTATGAATTTTAGCTATTAATATTTTTAAAGTATTATTTCTATCGAGTAGTTAAGATAAACTATTGATGGCTTGATATCTGCTAGCATAGAAGTGTCTTGAGGTCTCATTAATATTGTAAAACATTTTGATATCTCTAAACTAAAGGGAGCACTCAGAAAGAGAACAATTTCATTATTCAGGGTATCACCTCTAAATAGCAGCAGAGCCGTTGCTGCCTTGATTAGGTAATTGGTGCCGCAAACAGCTGAATCATCGCCCCGATTCCTCCTGATGGAAACTCACATGGCCATTGCGCTCACTTTCTATTTTTGAAATATACCTTCATGGATGGAATTTTTGGTGAGAGAGTGAGGGAAAACTAGGATATTTAATTCAGAAATCTTGTGTGCAATAACCTCAATTTGGCAAAAATAATTTTTGCTCAGAGTTAACTGGAAGTGGGAAAGGAATAATAGCCATTCTATCTAATTTCTAGCAAGAATAAAGAGGTTAAAAGGAATGAAATAAGCCAAATCAACCTGCTATTATTCTAATCAAGTAAGACAGAGCAAGCCAAATCCTGAGTCATTTTCCTGGCCAACTATTTTTATTGACTTAAAATAACAAAGGATGAAAGACTGAAATGACCTAGATCACTTCTCTTACAGAGCCCGATGGATAAAGCATATCCTGGAATTCCCCGAGAGGTGAGGACTGTTTACGTAAGTCAATATTCTGAAAATAAATTTTTTTAAAAGTTGGAGGAAGAAGAACAAACTTACGGTCAGAGAAAAACTTTCTGTTAGTCACAGATCAAATAATTCCTTTTTTCTATTGACAGTTTTCCTAACTTTTCACAGAACTTTCTTTAGTACATGCTTCTCGGAAGCATCGGTAATTTCAGTGTGCTTGAGAGCAACTTTTAACAAGTTAAGGCAACACAGTAAAGCCAGAAAAAGGGTATCTGGGCCAATTCAAAGCCAGAGTAGATTCGCGTATAGTCAAGCACCACATAAGTACATTTTGGTCAACGGTAGACCACATATGTGACAGTGGTCCCAAAAGATTAGTACCATACAGCCTAGGTGTGTAGTAGGCTATACTACCTAGGTTTGTGTAAGTACACTCTGCGATGTTTGCACAATGATGAAATTGCCTAACAATGCATTTCTAAGAACGTATTTCCATCGTTAAGCACTGCGTGACTGTATTTTAAAACTATGAACAATGTATTTCAGATACAAAGAAGTACACAAATGATGAGATCAACACCCACTAACAATTACACTCCTTCCAAGGACCCCACTATCACTATGCCCACTACCAGAGGTAACTACTGTTGTGCATTTGGTGTTTTACACCTAGAAAGCCCACTCCCACACACATATCCTAGCAAGCCCATGCGCACATATGCAAGCACACACACACTGGGGCTAGGCACAGACAGGAATGTTTATCACAGCATGGGCTGCAATAGTGAAACATTAGGACAGTCTGGATAACCACCTACAGGAGAATGAATTAATAAATTGTGCTATATTCATGCACACTACTATGAAGCAATTAAAATAAGAGTGCATATATCAATATTAAAAAAAATCTCAGAAACATAATATTGAGCAGGAAAAGCAAGTTGCAGGAGGAGCCATGGAGAATGATGTTGTCCTTTATATAAGGTTTTATGAACTTTCACAGAATTAGGTAGTAAAGACTGGAGACTGTCTTTCCACAAATTTCCAGTTTGCCTGTCTCTGACGCCCAGGCTAAGGCCCCGACTGACAGGTCATGTAGATGGCTGGAGCCATCCTTTCCTCTATCTGTCTGTCTGTCTGTCATCCACCTAGAAGTCCTGGCATTTGTCTTGCTTGAATCTCATCAACTTAATTCACTTTCATTTAGCTTATAATATCAGTTCCTACTTGGCTGAATTCAACATTGACAAAGAAAAACTGTGAAAATCCTAGGTATTATTCTAGCAACCTCAGCTTATTATGTTGACTGTGTTCTATTGTGAGACTGAATGCTCTCTTGGGTTGAAACACAGATTTGAGAACAAGTAGTTGATTTGGGATGGGATCCCAGAAAATACTGGCAGGGGAGTGGGGAAGTGAGACAGGGCAGGGAAGGTGGCCCATACGGGTTCGTTATCAAGTGGGTAACCACTGCAAGACTGTGTAGAATACGTTCCTCAGAGTTATTCCACCCCAAAGGTGAAGGAGCTGGGATCTTTATCCATCAGCTAAATGACCCTGTGTGTCATTGGTTGAGGGCTGCTTCTGAGAGCATTAACTCTCTGGCATATGCAGCTTGCCATGTGCATGGACCAAGTATGCTCCCACAGTGAGAAAAAAGCCTTGGGGCAGAGAAACACAGTTCTTCATAATAAGGGGCCTTGGGGTACAGAGGAAGAGCAGCAGGAGACGGGTGGAACACCAAGAATGTCTGCTCAGCTTCTTGAGTGAAATTACCAGGGAAAGTTTTACGTCTGCTAGTATTTTCCAATCAAGTTTTAGCTTATCGTGTGATCTACCAGAGCCAGTAAAATACAAGTTGCTGTTTCCTAGGATTTCACTTTCCAAAGCGAGAAACATACAAACCATATAAATATCCTATTGAATGCCACGTTTTTTATTGCATAAATTCCTTTGTGTCAGGACACTGAACATACTTCTAGGGGTCAGAGCTTCTAGAAGGTGGGGGCTCTATCATTAGGGACTCATCTAATGTGGTGTTCTGTAGCTAAAGAAATGTCAGCTGCAGGGGAATGCTGCTGTTTCAGAGTGCCTACAAGGTCCGGATTTGTTGGTAGGGTCGCCGTGAATATGATGTCTGGAGTTTGGTTGTACAGGTGCAGAAACTCAGTGTTATAATGTCTGCTTGTGGTTTTCAAGCTCTGGGTAACTAGCCCATGCCAAACAACCCAATTCATAAAAAACTATAAAATCAGGCAGAGTCAGAGCAATGGGTATTGGCAGTTCTTGAATTCTACTTACCACTTTCCAGCAGTTTTCCCCTCTTAGTAACCATTAGCGTTATGGCTAATAGGTGCATTGTTTCTCTCTCTTCAAAGTCCTAGGTAAATACTGACAATGTCTTACTATCTAATTTGTCTTTTAATCAATCATTCAAGTCACTTTTACTTTGTAATAGGAAAAGTATAATATAATTAAGTCTGTTGTGTCATTCTCATTTCAGCAGTTCCTTCCTGAGAATACACCTGAGTGTCTTACTTAGAAAACCCACTAGTATCACAGTTAACACATTTATTCCCTCTCTCTCAGGACAGCCTCCTTCCTCAGACTCCAAAGTCCAGGGGTCTATATGTGACTTCAAAAAGGCAGGGGATACTGAAGGGTAGTCAGAAAACGATAGTCATGTGAATGACCGGGCAGAAATATGAGCTCCTTTAATGCGGATAATAGACTGAGGACTATGCAAAGCAGCAGGTACCTCTTGTTGAAGGGGCAAGTTTCCTTTGTTTCAAGTCCCCAGGGGATAATAATGCTGCCTATTAGACAGAAGGTCCTGAGAGATCCTTCCAAAAGCTCCCTTTGTCCATTTTCAAGGTTGATTTTTACAAAATAACTTCCGTGATGGATTGATTAGTGATTGTAATTCTTAACCCCTCTCTATATCCATTCCTTTTGCCTTCCTCTTCTGACTCTCAGCTCAGCCGTATGAGTTGCTTGGGCCAATACAACAATAGCAAATCTGTCACAATTAGAGGCCTAAAACTTGTGCAGTTGGGCTTGCTCACTCTTGCCCTTTGCCATTCTCATGAGAAGGACATGCCCAGCTAGTCCACTGGTCCCAGGAGGAAGATGAGATAAATGTGGACCAGAGCCAAGTTACCTCAGTCATCCCAGCCAAGGCCACCCTAGATCAGCCAATAGCTAGTGTACTCCTAGACATGTAAGCCATCTCAGCCAAGATCAGCCAAGCCCAAGCCAGATCAGATGAACCCCACACACTTGTGAGCTTAATAAATGATTATTAGTGTATGGCACTGGAGTTTTGTGGTTGGTTGCCATGCAGCATATTCGTGGCATATAGATAATTGATGCTCTTCCCAACTCTTCTGGAGAGTCCATCTATATTCCTGCCTGTTCAACAACTGCAAGTGACTAGTTACAAGCCCAGCACATTTTTAAGTGCTCCAGGCAACACTAGATGAACCAAAAGTCAATTTCTCAAGTCAATTTCTGTTGATCTGCCTATTTCAGGCTTGCCTGGTGCTTTTCCTATGGATATTCTGTTAATTATTCTATAAATACCCCCAATGTCCTCTATAGAGACAAGCTTTGGGTTTTCTTTCTTTGCTGCCAGCACCCAAACTCTTGGAGCTGCTTCTTCTGTCTGCCTCTACCTCTGGAAGATCATTCTCCTTCCCTTCTTGTCACTTAAATTCCTACTCCTTCGTGGGAAAAGCAGTCCCTGTCAGGCCAGTCACTTTCTGGGAAAAAAATCTCTTTATCATGTACACACTTTGTCTGAGGTCATAGGGATGAGCCAAAGAGAGAGCCACAGGCTCAAAGAATTTTAGAACCAGAGGATGTTAGAGATAAGCCATTGGATACAGTGTCTGGCTTTGTCCAGCTGAGGAGATAAGTCTTCGAGATTTGTCAGTTCCAGATCCTTGGGGCCACAAGCAGACACCATTTCTGTTTCAGCTACTTATTGCTATGTGACAAACTATCTCCAAACTTAGTGGCTGACTACAACAGCCATTTTGTTTATTTGTTCACAATCCTGCAATTTGGGTAAGGCTTGGCTGGGACAGTTCATCTCTGCTGTGCATGGCTGACAGGTTTGACTGGGGCTGGAGGATGCACTCACAAGATGGCCTCACTCCTGTGGCTGGCAAGTTGGTGTTGGCTGTTGTCTTGAAGCTCAGCTGACGCTGTTAGCCAGGGGCCTCAGTTCCTTTCTGCATGGCCTCTCCACATGGCTAGATTATCCTTCTCACAAGGTGGCAGTCTCTGGATAGTCAAACTTCTTGCATGATGGCTGGCTTCTTCCAGAGTGCAAAAATGAAAGCTGCCAACCCTTTTCAAAGCTTAGAATTGGAACTGGCACCCTGTCACTTCCCCTATGTTCTATTGGTTAAAGAAGGTCACAGCATCAGCCCAGATTCAAGGGGAAAGGAAAATTACAAGGGTTTGAATACTGGGATGTGTGGTTCATTGAGAGCCACCATTGTAAAAGATTAGCCCACTGTCCTTCCAGCTTTTACTGAAATTGAGCTTCCACTGACCTTTCTTGCCAGCAAATGACGTAGTTAGATAAACATTGCCCTAGGAGTCAGGAGACCTGAACTTCTTACCTAGCTTGACTATTAAGGCGCTTTAGAGACTTGGAGAAGTCACCTAACTCTGTAAGTTTCCTTGTCTGGATGAATTTTAAAGTAGCCTCTGGCTCTAAGTGCAGAGTCCTAGGTCTTGGTCCGTCTTCAGTTCCTAGGTGAGGCTTTTTATACTCCTTTCTACTCTTGCTGAACTGGTCTGTCTTGATCTCCAGCTACCAGGGGACTAACCAAGTCATTTATTTATTTTCTGTGCTTTTCTAAGTCCTTCTGATTTGTCATTTTGACCTGCTTCTTGTGAGCTAGATGACCTTGAGCCAGCCATACAGCTTCTCTAAGTCTAGATGAAATGGAGATAAGAACCTGACTTCATGGGCTGTGGTGAGGATTAAATGGGAGAAGGTGCATGAAACTGCTTTGCAAAATGGTATTTGGATGTGATGGCATTTTCCAGCTGTCTTAATAACACCAGAAGCATCATGTCAGAGTCAGGTAAGTGTTTCCATCCCCAGTTCTGGTAACAACTAATCACTAACCAATTTTGGTTCTTATTTTTCCTTTTTATAACGAGAGAATACATCTGTCAGTCATGTTTTACTCTCAAAACTTTCTATGATTCGAAGATGTTCTTGCCAATAACGCTTGACATTTATGTAAAATTATTTCACCTAGATTTACAGAAGGTAATATCACAACCAAGGCTGGGATGGAGTGAGACAGAATCACAGGAAGGCAAAGCAAATGAAGAGCTTTTCTTAATACTTTCTGGAAGTTAAAAATAAAAACAACTTCGTAATTATTTTGCGAAGTGTTATCTTCAGATAGTTTACCCAACCAGATAGTGAGCTCCTTGGGAACAATGATTTTGTCTTTTTTATCTCTTCTATTCAGTGACTAGAATAAGTGTGTGGCAGAAAGAAACTCAATAAATGCTTCTTGGATGAATGAGAAAAGGCCAGGATTGTGAAGAGGCTCAAGGAAAGATTATTATTAGTAAAATTACTAGTATTTTGATTTTAAAAATGAACATTTAAGTGATAGAGAAAAATGTCAACTGGCATCTTTTGGATAAATTATCCAAGCCAAATTTTTTAGTCTCTGAGGCATTAGTTTGTTGTTTTTATGACTGTTAATAGCTTAAATTATTAATTTGATTTATTCTAATCTGATTTATAATAATCTGAATTATTACTTTACCTTTTGAAAGGACTCATAAACTATTCATGGGTCTGGTCTTACGGTAACCAGAGAAAGTAAAATACGCACGGGAACAAACTGCTGAGTCACACATTTAGGTCCATGAGCTCTTGGCCAGCATTCTTAATCCAGTTATCTTTTAAGGTCCAGAAAGAAGCAGATATTTCACCTGGCTTGATGGGGGCATCAGTGAAAATATCCCTCCTTGCCAAGGAGTGCACATAACAAAAGTGAGGAATAAAGGATTCTGGGACATGCTTCAACCTATTCTGATGGTGTCCAGTGTGAACTATGTAAAACCATGGGAAACCACAGCTGTGGAAACCCCTGCTATTCAACACATTTAGAAATTAAGTGTACACACAAACGGACAGTCTTAGCAAACAGGAATTGCCTTGTTTGTATTTTCTGGGAGTAGGGGAGAAGGGAAAAACAAAATAATATTTATTGAACATTTTTGTACCAGGCATTGTGCTCAATTCTTTTTATGCTCATTTACTCCTTAGAATAAATAGCTCAATGCAAGTTTATCTTCATTT
Organism: Ceratotherium simum simum; assembly: GCF_057802395.1. Taxonomy (NCBI): domain Eukaryota; kingdom Metazoa; phylum Chordata; class Mammalia; order Perissodactyla; family Rhinocerotidae; genus Ceratotherium; species Ceratotherium simum. The sequence continues at coordinate 46,762,855 of NC_141920.1, read as the reverse complement.
TATAGATGAGGCAAACCGAGGCTTGGAGAATTAAATCACCCACTTAAGATTACACAGGGGGAAGGATTAGGAATCAGAGCCTTTGCTTTTGCTGTCATCCCATCCTGCCTTCCACAGATTCAAAAGAAGTGCACTTGTCTTTTCCTACTTTGGCATCATCACTTTTTACTATCATTTGGTTCTGCTGCTTTTACAAGGCTACGAGAACATACACACATTTCTGCAACACCTACAGTATGCTGAATATAACCAGAAGCACAAACCAGGGTAGCAACCACACAAAACCAAATTGCTTCTGCTGGTCTTCACACAGCCCATTGCACCTTACCTCCTTGCCTTGCCTGGGGTGTGTTCAGCTCTTTCCCCTAGTTCAGGTGTCACGTCCTCCAGGAAGCCTTCTCTGAGCCCTCCTCTCACCCCTACTGCCCAGTCCCTCCTGGTATCTCCCATAGAGACCTGCATGTATCACTATTGTTAACTGCTATTGTCTAGTTAGGTGTCTGTCTCTCCGACAGACTATGACTTCTTTGGGGGTTGAGGCTGTGTCCTCATTATATTTGTAACTTCACTGCTGTGCATAAAACTAGCACAGAGTAGGTACTCAGTTATGCTATTAACTAGATCAAAAAGATTACCAAGAAAGACAATAAAACATTATAAATATTAGCGTGGCTCATAGAGGGGTACTTCAATTCAGAGAAAAGAAGAAAAATAAAAACATACAGAGAGGGAAAATATAAAGGGAGGTACTTAGTAATGTTCTCTGTGGCATTTGAATTCTTCAATTTTGGTTAAACAAAAACAATAATATGATTCAATTCTTTCCAATTATTCACTATGAAGATTTTTTTTTTTGGAGGAAGACTGGCCCTGGGCTAACATCTGTTGCCAATCTTCCCCTTTTTATTTTTTTTCTCCCTAAAACCCCAATACATAGTTGTGTATCATAGTTGTAGAGTTGTAGCTCTTCTATGTGGGACATTGCCCCAGCATGGCTTGATGAGCAGTGAGTAGGTCCATACCCTGGATCCGAGCTGGCAAATCCTGGGCAGCCAAAGTGGAATGCACCAACTTTACTGCTATGCCACCAGGCCGGCCCCCAGTATGATGATTTTAATAATTGCATAATTCACATATACCCTATGTCTAAGTGACATCAGGGGTTTCCTAGTTAAAATTCGGGAAAAAAACTATCAAGGGTAATTCTTCCTTAAAGATTTACTAAAAGCAGTAAACTATGTCTTTTAATCATCTTACTTAAGTACAAGATCTTAATTATAAATCAGCCCTATAGGTGGGATACTTTCCGTATTCCAGAGCATATATTAATTTATGTCAAGTGAATCATAAATAATGATGGTTCTGTTCTCTTTATTGCTCTGTGGAAAATGTATTGATTTATTATTGTTGTTCTTATTTTAGCTATTTGGCATCCAACATCCCTTCCTCCAGCAAAGCACTCCATTGTTTTTTGGGAAGATTGTCCTATCTTGTGTAGTCTCGGTAGGAGGGAGTGCCCACCTCCTACTTATAAACAGGGTTAGCACGTCAGATTTTCTGACTCAGGGCAGCCAGGTGGGTGGGCACATGAGCTGGGCATCCAACTAAGGCTTAGCCAATTGGATGTTCTTGAGACTTTGAACTTGAAGATGTGAGGGATGGTGGGAGGTCATTCATTGTCACGTAAGCCATAGAGTCTGACCCATGTGCTCTGCTCTACGACCTGTCCAGGCCTCCCAGAGCTGCCTCGATATCTAATTTTCTAGTTATTTTCCAAGGCTGGTTCTCCAACCTCCCATTGATTTTATAAGCCTAACATTTTTTTTTTTTTTAATTTTTTCCCCCCAAAGCCCCAGCAGATAGTTGCATGTCACAGCTGCACATCCTTCTAGTTGCTGCACGTGGGACTCGGCCTCAGGGTGGACGGAGAAGTGGTGCCTCGATGCGCACCCGGGATCCGAACCCGGGCCGCCAGCATTGCAGCGCGCGCACTTAACCACCAAGCCACAGGGCCAGCCCTAGCCTAACATTTTTTGAATGCATCTTCTTTCACTTAAATATCCAGTCAATTCTTGTTGCTTGCAGCTGAGAATCCTATCTAAATACCAGGTAAAAATAGTCCCAATTTAAGACATACATTTATAAGTGGATTAGTAAAAGAATTTGTATTCTTGTATTGTGTTTCCCAAGAATTGTGTTCCCCAAGAATTATCTTTTTTTTTTTGTGAGGAAGATCAGCCCTGAGCTAACATCCATGCCAATCCTCCTCTTTTTTGCTGAGGTAGACCAGCTCTGAGCTAACATCTATTGTCAATCCTCCTCCTTTTTTTTCCCCAAAGCGCCAGTAGATAGTTGTATGTCATAGTTGCACATCCTTCTAGTTGCTATATGTGGGATGCTGCCTCACCATGGCCGGAGAAGCGGTGCATCGGTGCGCGCCCAGGATCCGAACACTGGCCGCCAGTAGCGGAGCGTGCACATCCAACAGCTAAGCCATGGGGCCGGCCCTGGTAATTATCTTGAGATTCATTTTTTTTCTAGAAAATTACAAGAACTTATAAGTAAAACAAACTGTATGATGATTTTCTCCATTCCGAATGAGGAGTTTTTGTTGAGATTCTATAATCTGCATTCATTCTTAGAAAATCTAGCACTCAGTTCTAAATCAGCGAGTAAATCTGATCTAATATTGAACCTAATGGTAGCACTATGAGTACTGGGGGCAGATGTGAGGTAATGAACAAATTTACCCAGGCTCCTCACCTTATGAAACTTCATCTCTCTGTAGCTTCTGTGCATCATCTTCTATTCAAGTTTTATTTACTATTTAGATAGCTCCACGATTCCTGATTTTTCCAACGTTACCATTCAAAGATATGTTTTTTACTCATAAAAGTTCTCATGGTACTTATGGGCTTATATTTTTATAATGTTGATGTGTATCCATGATTCAATACTGAAATGTTAATACTGTTTTGATGTTAAAAAAAAATGAAAATATACCCAAAGCAGACGACACCGTGATTGAAATGCACAGCTGTGAAAACATCTGCTTGATTAAATTTAGAAAAATGATTAAGTTTCTTTCCCTTAAGGCACTGCTTTGTTATCAGGCATTCATCTTACATATCAAAATGGCTAGTACATTTTCAAAAACTTTTTCAAGTCTGTCCTGAAGTAAAATTCTCATATAAAATGATTTATAGTCAAGTTTAAAGTTAAGTATTAAATCTCCTTGCTTGACAGATATTTGGAAAGAAAAGAAATTAATAGGAAATATTTTTGGAGGATAAAAAATACATATTGTCAGTGTTTACAGTAATATATCATTTGGAAAACAGAGACATTGGCTTTCTTGTTTCTTAAGCATTGAGTTTGGCATTTCATTCTTGTGAAGGGTCGTCATTCCCACTTTCTTGGAATTTTAGGTAGGTGTAGATTCTCAGGGGCACAACATGCGTATTGAACTGATGTTAAGTCATCATTTCAGGGTGAAAGCTGATACAAGAAAAAAACTTGAATTTATTAGATTGTAGCATTGTTTTTTTTTTTTTTTTTTTAGAAAATAAGAATGCAAAGGGTCCTGTGATCAATAAAAATAGACTCTGTAACAGGAGTCCACCAGGGGTTGGCTTTTTGTGGAAATAGCATCCAAATGAAGATCCACAGTATGTCTTACATACTAAAAGATCTTATTCCTAAGGACAGGCACCAATGAGCTTGTCTGATAGGAAAATCTGTACCTAAAAGCTGAATTTTTCCATTATACTAAAATGGACATAATATTCATGACAATTAGGATTAATGTACAGGTACAAGATATTTTAGTCAATTTGCAAAAAACAAATCCTTCCAAAGTGAAAACCTCTGATGAGTGAAAAATTAATTAGGAAATAAAATATATTAACATTTAGGTTATCTGGAAACTACAGAGCTGGCAGGTCTAAGCATCTAGAATGATTCCAATCAAGGAAGTTAAAAAGGCAAACACATTGTCTCTGATAGCAATGACTGAGTTTTTGGGCAAGAGGTGGTAGAAATTAGATGGGGCAGCCCTACCAGCCATTTCTGCTTTGTTGCTAGGGGCAACACAAATTTAGGAGGAGATGAAGGGGGCCAGAGTTGGGGGGATAAAGTATGGTTTCATAAATGATGAATAATCTATTTAAGAAGATGGGGAAGCCTGATGTATATTTTAGAATGATTTCTTAGAAAAGAAGGGTAGAATTTTAAAATTTGAGTGCATAATACATTAGTTAAATCAAAAACATCATGCTGAACAACATTCTCTGATTATGCTGACTGAAATATTAATGAAGGAATAAATGAATGAGTTCATTCATTCAACAAATATTGATTGAATGCTGACCCTGGCTGTGTGCTGGGCACAAGCCTGGCAAAGATGAATGGTAGAATTGTTTGATAAATACTTAACATCAATGATAATGGGAGTTGCAGTTTTTAAATATTCCTGAATGACCAATTTTCAGTACAACAGAAAAGAATGAGAAAGTACAAAACTATGATCATTACAATTTAGCTGTCGCAGTTGTTCAATAAATATTTGTTGGTTTGAATTTATGTAAATAGCATACAAAAACAAAAAATGTAAAATTCTACTCCAGACAACATCTGGAATTGATGAGTGTTCTTATTTATTCTTTGGGCCTTCTTGGTCTCTAATCTCATTTTCCTTACTTTGTCCTGGTCCCTTGGTCACTGTCTTCCTGAAAAACCAAATCCAATTTGGTGTCATCAGGAAAACATGATGCTTTTCTGGTAAGTGATGAAGGGAGGCAATTATAAAGCCATAAGGCCCTGCACTGTCCCCTAGGTAGGATCTTGAAACACATACCCAGTTCCGATTGGGTTGCCCATTTGCTCCTGAAGAAGGTTCTGAGCCACCCGAGGGTTCTTAAATTCTTCTTTTTTTTTAAGTCTTCCCCAAATCATCAAAGGTGCAAGAAAGGTTTTCTACTTGAAATACTCACCTAGTATATTGAAAAAAATTCTTTTTAATATCATATGGATACCTAAATTTTGGTTTACTTATAGTGTTATAATCAATGACAGTCATTATTCTTTTTGATGAGCACATTATCCTACATTTAGCCTTAGGGAGCCCCTTCCAGCTGGCTCCTGTGTTTTAGAGACTTTCCCATTGATCACTGGGCACAGTCTTATATTCACTCTATATTTTCTCTGTTCGAGACCCGAAATCAGCCATTTCCCTAAAGAACTCTGATTGCCTTGGGTGGGGAATGATATTTGGAAACCAAGGTCTGGGTGCCCACTGGTGTGCCCACTGGTGTGCTCATTGCCACTAGGTGCCATTGCTTCTGGCCCTTTCGGAGATTATAAGAACTAGAAAACACAGCAGATTAAAAAAAAATAGATAAATTGATTCTAAAATTTATATGGAATTGGAAAGCATCTAAATCGACAAAATAATATTAAACAAGGAGAATATATACTACTTCAAATCAAGACTTACAATAAAGCTTCAGTAGTCAAGACAGAGGAGTAATGATTTAAGGTTAAACAACCAGATTAATGGAACAGAATAGGGAGTCCAGAAAAAGACATACATTTGTATGGTTGATTGATAATTGACCAAGGTACCAAGATAATTCAATGGGGGAAAGGAAAGTCTTTTTATAAATATTGCTGGAACAACTAAATATCTCTACGGAAAAAAATGAACCTTGACCCATGCATCTATTTTTTTTTATTGATGTTTTAATAGTTTTTAACATTGTAAAATTTTGGGTTGTACATTTTTGTTTGTCTATCACCATATAGATGTCTCCCTTCACCCCTTGTGTCCAACCCCCACCCCCATTGCCCCTGGTAACCACAATACAGTTTTCTCTGTCCATGTGTTGGTTTATATTCCACATATGAGTGAGATCATACGGTGTTTGTCTTTCTCCTTCTGGCTTACTTCACTTAACATAATACCCTCCAGGCCCATCCATGTTGTTGCAAATGGGACAATTTTGTCTTTTTTTTACGGCTGAGTAGTATTCCATTGTATATATATACCACATTTTCTTGATCCAATCATCAGTTGAGGGACACTTAGGTTGCTTCCACTTCTTGGCTATGGTGAATAATGCTGCAATGAACATAGGGGTGCATAAGCCTCTTTGGATTGTTGATTTCAGGTTCGTTGGATAGAGTCTCAGTAGTGGGATGGCTGGATCATAGGGCATCTCTATTTTTAATTCTTTGAGGAATCTCCATACCATTTTCCATAGAGGCTGCACCAGTTTGCATTCCCACCAGCTGTGTATGCGGGTTCCTGTTTCTCCACATCCTCTCCAACATTTGTTGCTTTTTGTCTTGGTGATTAAAGCCATTCTAATGGGCGTGAGGTGATATCTTAGCGTTGTTTTGATTTGCATTTCCCTGACCATGCATCTATTTTTAAATCAAGTGTTCAAATTGATATTTCCAGGTAAGATTTAATATTACAGAGTTTTTACTTAATTTTGATATGTGTGTTCCTTTCTCTTACATTGAAAATCTTAATCCCTAACAGTTAATATTTCTTTCCAGATCTTTTTGCCCTTAGAATATATCCCTGTACAATAAAAAAGATGTGGTAAATATATATAATGGAATACTACACAGCCATAAAACAGAAAAAATCATGCCATTTGTGACAACCTGGATGGACCTTGAGGGTATTATGCTAAGCGAAATAAGTCAGACAAAGACAAACACTGTATGATTTCACTCATATGTGAAAGACAAACAAACAAACACATGGATAAGGAGAACAGATTAGTTGTTAGCAGAGGCGGCAGGGAGGGAGAAAGAGGTAAAGGGGCACATATGCATGGTGATGATTGGTGGTGAACACGGTGCAGTCTATACAGAAACTGATATATAATAATGTATACCTGAAATTACACAATGTTATAAGCCAATATGACCTCAATAATAATAATAATAAAAAAAATCCCCCTACAGAGGTACAATCAGGAAATTGTTTTCAAAAGTCACTTGAAATAACTATTTTCCCTATTTAGTTATGTTACCAATTAGATATATGGTTGAGTTCATTTGTTTATTCCGTTTATCTGTTTATTTTCAATTTTCAGGTTTGTTTTTTTCTTCTTTTAATTTTTGAATATGTAAAGCATTTAAATGGTTCAAAAATCAAAGCTATATGAAATGATGTTGTTGGAGAGGACCTTGTGCCATCTCTTCTCCTTTCCACCCCATCCTCCAGCCCACTTAGGTACGCATCAATGTTAGTTTTTGATTTGTCCTTCCAATGCTTCTTTGGGAAAAAATAAGCAAATAAATGTGTGTTTTATGTTCTGTCCATTGCTTTTATACTTAACAATATATCTGGAAGATTAGGTCAAATGAGGACGTGGGTAACTTCCTCATTATTTCTTATGGTTGCATAGCACTGCATAGCACTACATTATGTGGATGTACTGGATTCAATCAGCCACTTTTAGATGTGTACATATGTACTATATCCAGTCAGATCCCATTAGATAATCACGCTGGTTCTCTCCAGTATCTGGTGGCATTAATTTTCTAGGGCTGCTTCAACAAATTACCACAAACTAGGTGGCTTAAAACAAGAGAAATTTATTTTCTCACAATTCTGGAGTTCAGAAGTCTGAAATCAGGTGGTTGGCAGGGTCGGGCTCCCTCCGGAAGACCTCCGGGGAGAATCCTTCCTTGCTTCTTCCAGCTTCCGGTGGCTGCAAGGGTCACTTCGTTTGTGGCTACATGAGTCCAATCTGTGCCTCCATTTTCACATGGCCTTCTTCTCTACTTATGTCTTCTCTTCTTCTGTATCTTAAAAGGACACTCATTAGATTTAGGGCCCATCTAGATAATCCAAGAGGATCTCACCTTGAGATCCTTAACTTAATTACACCTGCAAAGATCCTTTTCCTAAAAAATGTCACAATCACAGGTTCCGGGAATTAGGACATGGACATAGCTGTTCAACCCGCTACACTGGCTATTATAAATAATGCTGGAAGAAATAATCTTCCACATGTGGTTTTATATTTGTGGAGGTATATCTTCAGAGTAAATCTTTAGGAGTAGGATTTCTGTGTCAAAGGGCAAATAATATGTAATTTTGCCAAACTCCCCTCCATAAGAGTTGTACTATTTTACACTCCTATCTGCTATGTTTTTCTATAGCTTTGCTACCAGTGTGTTGTCAAATCTTTTTTGGGGTTTGTTTTTGCTAATTCAAATGGTATTTCAGGGTAGTTTTAATTTGCATTGCAAGTTTTTAACTTGATTTCATTATCTTGATTTATTAATGAAAATGACATTTATTCAATAGCACTTGTGTCTGCACACTACTTGGCACTCTGAACCTCCAGGGATAAAGAACTAATTACAAAGCAGGTGATGTCTTTAAGGAGTTCACAGACCAGCAGGAATGATTTTGGAGAGCAACAGAAAATGAGAAGAATTCTTATTTCACATTTATATACATGTGGGTGAAAAAGCATCAAAATAATAATTTGTGTTTCTTGCTTTTTTAGAGAAGACATTTTCATCAGTAAGTAAAGGCTAGATACGATGGATGAGATGACTCTATATGCGCGAATGCCTGTTTCCGAGACTACCAAGTTTTGACAGTGTCACGTGTTCACTGTACACTGTCATTTTCTCTTCATTTACAGTTACCCATAATTTAATGATGGGGATACATTCTGAGAAATGCGTTGTTAGGCAATTTCATTGTGCAAACATCATAGAGTATACTTATACAAACCCAGATGGTATAGTCTACTACACACCTAGGCTCTATGGTACTAGTCTTATGGGACCACCACTGTCTATGTGGTTCATCTTTGAGCGAAACATCGTTATGCCGTGCATGACTGTATCTAGTTGCTCTGGACCCCAACTAGATTGGAAGCTTTGGAGGTCAGGGGGCTGCATTTTATATATCTTTTTATCCCCAGGTTTAGATTCATGCCTTGCACATAGTAGGTGCTTAATAAATGACTATGACATGTTGCTTTGTAATAGAAAAATTGAATTCCCTAAGACAAGTGCATCCTATTTTTTTCCAATCAATGTAATGAAAGATATCTCATTCTAAAAGAATGAGGCAGTGAATATTGTGACTTACTGAGTGTAACCAGGTATAGGCTAAGTTGCTGTAACAAGGACGCCCAAAATGCCTTGACTTGAGAGAGGTTATTTCTCTCTTGCAACAGTCTTGGAGGGTTTGTGGCCCTGACTGAGATGTCATCTAGGAACCCAGGCTGGTAGGGCAGTTCTGCCATCATTCTGAGTGTAGGACTTCTATCTCTGGGTCTGAGATTCACCCATGTTTTTGGGTTTATTAAGTAGCCCATTCCTTTCTATTGCTGAGTAATATTTCTTTGTATGAATATACCCCAGTTCTATCAATGCTATTTTGACAATTCTAAAAATAGAGAGAGGCTCTAACAACTATGAGATATTTTTTGCATGCTTGGATTAAATATGTGGGACCGTTTCAGGTTTTTATTCCGTTTTATTTAACAAACTTATTGAGTGCTTCTAGAGGCCATATACTGTGCTTAGTGATGAGGATACAAAACTGTGTAAATCCCTGGCTCTTCCCCCAAGGTATAGTTCAGCTGAATGAGATAACACCCAGTTGTATTGTCCCAATTTGATGGAAACCACATGACTTTAAACAGTCAGTTTAAGTACTTGCTAAAATGTTGTCAAAATTTGCAGCATCAAAGGATCCAGACGCCAGTAAATAACCCTACATATCCCTTCTAAGAAATCTCCAGATCATCTTCCATCTCAAAGTTTTGCCCCAGGTTACAGGCACCGGGCCTTAAAAAGCATACCGGCCTGAGAGTCAGGTCCTTCAGGTTCTATTTCTGGTTCTTGCTACTGTATTGCTATATGGCCTTGCACAACACAGAACGTGCACTTCCTACAAAGCAAGAAGCAAGATCTTGAGGAGCCCTCCGAGTGAGGGACTCCTTGAGGTCAGGTCCCAGGAACCAAGGGTACTGGCTGGACTCCTTACCCAGAGCCTAGGCATGCCCTGCTGCTAAAACTATCCATTTCAGTGTGAAATTGGAGCTCGGATTGTGGTATGGTCAAAGGGATTTCCACTCCCTCCCTGGCTCTCTAATGTGAAACTAGAAACCAAAACTTAAAATGGTTTGCATTTGAAAAGCCTTGAAACTTTCCTTACTGAGATGTCTCTGTGGTTCACGTTGCATTAGAGGGAACTGGGCGCACACACCGCAGAGTGAAGGTACAGGAGCCCTGGGACTCCCGGGGTAGGAGACGGGTGGAAGCTACCCATCCGCTTACGACTCTGCAAAGTCGGTCGCAGCACGTCGCCTCCTCGAGAACTACATTTCCCAGGAGTACTTGCGGCCTACGGCGGGGTGGGGACGGGAGAAATACTCAGAGCAGGCCTACTCACCCCATGGTACCCAAGTCACGCCAGCTTAATTGGAGGGCCCTGTCGCGGTGCATCCCGGGACTGGTAGTACAGCGTGTGCGTGGGGCAAGCTTCTTTGTGATTCGCGGCGCCGGCTCGGCGCTCCGGGCCCGCCCCCGCGAGGCGGGTCGGGACCGCGCGCGCCTGCGCTGCATCCGAGGGGCCGACCGGCACCTCCCGCGGGGCGGGGCGGTCGGTTCCGCGTCAACACCGCCTTCCTGCCCCGCCCCTCGCCGTACCCGGCCCGCCCCTCCTTCCTGGAGCCACAGCTCAGGCGGCGGCGGCGGCGGTAGCCGGGCGGGGGGCGGCGAGCGGCGCTCGCGACACGCGCCGCGCCTGATCCTATGCGCTGACTCGCGCGGCGCAGGCGCCTCCTGCCCCGCCGGCGGGGCCCGGGCTTCCCGCGGCGGGATGTTCTCCCGAAGGAGCCACGGGGATGTGAAGAAGTCTACCCAGAAGGTGCTAGACCCCAAGAAGGACGTGCTGACCCGCCTGAGGCACCTGCGGGCGCTGCTGGGTGAGCCGGGCGCCGGGGTCGGGGGCACCTGCACGGGCGCGGGCCGGCTAGGGGGTCGGGGCTGGGGTCCCGAGGGAGTGGGGGGCCTCAGACCCTCTTCTCCAGGTCCAGGCATTGTTCCCGGGAAAGCGGGCACTGCTCTCTCGTCCGCGAGTGTAAACTTAGCCCAGGTTCTCGCCGGCTAACCTCGAGGCCGGACACAGCCGTGACTATCCCTTCCCCGGCAAACGCTGTACCCCAAGTGGTCCTCATACACGCAGTGAACTGTCACCTCCCCTCCCATTTTTTAATTTTTAATTTTGAGTCGGAGGCCCTAAGTACACTGAAGACCCCAAGTGGTCCCAGCGTAGAATTAATTGAACTGTTATCTCTCCCCCTCCCCCTTTAAATTTTATTTTTGCTTTTGAGTCTGAGTCCCCAAATAGACTGAGACTCCACGTGGTCCCAGGATAAATTTGATTTAACTGTCGTCTCTCTTCCCATGCCCCTCTTTTAAATTTTATTTTTATTTTGGGTCTGGCTGCTTCAGTTTCTTTGTGTCCTTGGTGTGAAGGGGGCTGCTGGTGTCTGCTTGGAGAGAGGGGTGACTTTCCTGGGTTCAAGGAGGCTGCTTCTCCTTTATTGCCAGGATGACTGGGGTGATTTTGTACCTCCTTCCGTTTTTCTGAGACTGCTGGGTGGAGGTTCTGCAGAGTCCAGGTGGGCCTGCAGTTGACCTGCGATGAAGCTCACCCCTGCGGGTGTGAAGTGTCCACAAGGCTCCCTGTCACCTGCTGCGTGGTCTGTAGCTGGTTTGTTAAGCTATGCTTTGTTTTCTATTTTCTTACCTCCCTAGTCTTAACTTTTGTTTAGGATGAAAACACCTTTGCTGTCTATAGACAGACTTGTCTGTGTTTTTGGGGGCTGAGAAAGGGACACCTTATGTTTCTTCTAGATGTCTTTTTTATTCTTATGATGAGCAAAAATCACCTGATTTAGGGCAGATACTCTTTGTCATTTGAGGAAATATGACATAAAAGAATTTATTTTATATGTGAGAATTTTAAATAAAGATCTTGTTCATGAGATTAAAAGTTGCAAATTATTTCTGTTTACACTCTGAAGTACCTCTAAGGAAAGAAACCCACACACCTGGTTTTGTCAAGTGAAGTTATTCACAATCTTAGATTCCTTGAGATTATACTGTTTTGTTCAGTTGGAATGAAATATAAATTAGTTGCTGTTAGGGGGATTCGTTTTCAAGACTTTTGAAAGTGAAATGTGTTCTTGGTAAACTGAACTTTCTACTTCCTGTAGTAATATACCATGCACACACAGGTTGCATTGTGCGGAGTCCTTCGTAGTGACTGATTAACACCTTACCAGGGACGTTTTTGATAAAGGAGAGATGAGCAGTATTTAAAAGCATTTGATACTTGGGAACTTTTTCTGTGGTAGAGAACTTGAACATTTGTTCTGTCCAAGTCTACAGGATTAAGTTGGCTACATTTTATAAAGGCAGAATCACTTAAACCTAGATCAGTTTGGTTTCTTAGAAATACAGAATACATTGTTACCATTCTGAGAAAGTAGTTAGTTTTCAAGGCTGTGTGATTTGGTTTCACTTTAAGGTGTGTGTCTATTTTGAGGAACTTTCTTTTATCATTTCATTTCATATCATTGTGACCTCAGTTTTGTAACATGGAGAGGTTCTTTGATATTTTCTTAGGTCTGTGTTGTTTTTTCTTGATGCATTTGTTTGTAGAATGGCCCAGTTTACTTTGTTTGTTACTGTAATCTTTATCCGTAAGGACTAGATATTGTAAATGTGTCTGAGGAGTTCTAGTCATAATGTTTAAAAACTTTTGCTTACAACTGTGGTTTAAAGACTTTAAAGAAAAATAGTACATTAATGCACTAGTTGCTACCACATTTCACACCCTATTTGTTTGCTACTTTAAGAAAAGTCTAGAGTTAGAAAAAACGGCCTTTTTATCTCAAAAATAGGAATTAGCCAAGATCAAGAAAACTATTTGCAGGAAATGAATAGAAATTATAATTGTATTTTCATTTGTATATATTTATATAATACTCTTGGTTTTCACATCTTTTATCTTTGTGATAATAAAAATATTTTTTTACTTACAAAGATAATACCACTAACCTGGATTTGCAGCCTGCAGCTGCATGACTTTGGGCTAGTTACTTAGCCTTTCTTTGATCTTCAGTTTCTTTGCTTTGTAAAATGGGTATGGTAATGTCTGCTTTGTAAAGGTTATTGTGAGTATGATGTATAAACTACTTCAGCTTGGAGCAGGCATTTAACAGTTTCCTCTCCCATTACTTGTCTCCCATCATTAATAGAATAGGATAAGCATTTTCTTAGGTAGTCCCCCCCTTTCTTATTTTGATAACTGTGATGTATTTGTTCTCTTTTCATAAAAATTAGTCTGTATTTAAGACAGTTGGCTGAGAAACACACAATTAGCTGCGAAGACTAGAGTGTTATTGTCATGGTAATGACTCCAATTAGAACTTGCTTCGCTGCTTTGACTTAGCTATATATTGTTGATTGGGCTGATATTATTAACTTTATTTTACAAAGGGGGAAACTGAGGCACAGACAGGCCTTACAAGGGGCCAAACCAAGTACTAAATGGTTTATATGTACTATGTTAATTAGAGAAAGAACAAAGAGCTGTTAGGTCTTCTGATTTCCAGTTCTCCCTACGCTGTTGACATCATCATTGGTAAAGTAAATGAGTAAACAAAACGAAACAAAAAACCATACTGTATATTGCTATATTGCTCCAGAAAAGATTCCATGTCTAATTAAAAGTTGAGTGGGGCCCCCCTGGTGGCGTAGCGATTAAGTTTGCATGCTCTGCTTTGGTGGCCTGGGGTTCGCTGGTTCAGATCCTACGCTCCGCTCATCAAGCCATGCTGAGGCGGCATCCCACATAGAAGAACTAGAAGGACCCACAACTGGGATACACAACTATGTACTGGGGCTTTGGGGGGAAAAAAAAGAGGAAGATTGGCAACAGATGTTAGCTCAGGGCCAATCTTCCTAAAAAAAACTGAAAAGTTGAGTGCCTACTATGAGTCCCAAAATAGGGTATAGAAATGGCATTGATATAACAAGAAGAATAGATATAAAATAACAGTAAATGTATAGTGTGTTATGTAATTAGTGGCTTATATGGTAGACTCCATTACAGGATTTCAAGGGGCAAGAAAGATCATTAAGAATGCCACAAAGAGGGGCCAGCCCTGTGGCTTAGCTGTTAGGTGCGCGCGTTCCGCTACTGGCGGCCCGGGGTCAGAACCCCGGGCGAGCAACGACGCACCGCTTCTCCGGCCATGCTGAGGCCGCGTCCCACATACAGCAACTAGAAGGATGTGCAACTATAACATAGAACTATCTACTGGGGCTTTGGGGGAAAAAGGAGGAGGATTGGCAATAGATGTTAGCTCAGAGCTGGTCTTCCTCAGCAACAAGAGGAGGATTAGCACAGATGTTAGCTCTGGGCTGATCTTCCTCACACATACACAAAAAAGAATGGCACAAAGATAGGGGCATCTTGAGGGAGGTTTTACTCATGCTGGGCCCTGAAGAATGGTTAGACGAGCTCTGTCCAGTGGAAGTATAATGTGAGCCGCATGTGTAATTGTAAATTTCTAGTAGCCGCATTTAAAAAAGAAAAAAGAAACAGGTAAAATTAATTTAAAATATTTTAGTTAACCCCATATATCTAACATGTATTATCGACAAGTAATCAAAATGAAATATTAATATTTTTACATTATTTTTTCATACCTAATCTTTGAAATCCAGTGTGTGTTGCACACTTACAGCATATCTCAGTTCAGACTAGCTGTATTTCAAGTGCTTAGTAGCCATATGGGGCTAGTGGCTACGTATTGGACAGAGCAGGGTTGGAATTTGGAAGACAGAGGGAGAGGGTAGTTCCGACCAAGGGAAGATGGAAGAGCTGGTGGTGGAACTACACGTGGTAATGATGTGGGAGGGTGAGGAACACCAGCCTGCCTTTTCCTCGTGTCCAGTGGGGTTGTGGTGAGGGTAAGGTTGGGCACTGAGGATAGGGTGCTAGGACCCTGGCCCTGAGGGCATCCACAGTGTCAGATAAGTGGCTAGAATACTGTGTCCACCAGGGGTAGGGACAGGACAGTGAGTTGGAGTGGGGGGTGTGGAGGAGGAGAGGAATGGGGGCCTGACCGGCTACAGCTGAGGAGGGTTGGAGGCCAGATCAGCAAGGACCTTGTTTGCCTGAGTAAGAAGGTCAGATCTTATCCTGCAGGTGAGAGGGCCAGCTTGGAGAATTCTTAGCAGGTCAAGTGATAGGATTTGAGAACTGCCTCTCTGCCAGCAGGACCAGGAAAAATAGATTGAGGCTGATGGGAGGAGTGGCGCTGAAAACAGGAAGACTGCTGAGAAGACTGGCAATGGTGGAGCAGACAAATGACGAGGGTCTGAAATAAGACGCTCCATGAATGGAGAGGAGGGGTGGGATTATAAAGGACCAGTGCAGTAAGAACTAGTGATGCTCTACATGAAGTACTGAAAGCGAGGTTTGGAGACGCTACGCAAGGAGTGATTAATCTGAAGGAGAAGAGGTTTGGGGTCAGAGGCCACAGTGAGGTCAACTCAAATGACACCGAGTTTGGACCAAATATTTGGAACCAGAGAGGAGAAAACAGTCTCTCAAAAATGCTCTATAGACTGATAGAGCAAAATAGAGCATTTTGGTGTATTTCCTTTTGTGCATCTGATGATTTGAGTGGGGGCAAGTTCACTTACAGTTGTAAATGTTGCCTTTTCTTATTAGCATTTCCCCATGTTTCGTTAACCACAAACATTTGTTGAGACTATGTACCATAATTTATGGTACCATTTCTTGGATAAATTATTTTCTTTCTTCCTTGCTCTTTTTCTTTTTCTGATATAAATAATACTGCTGTAAACATCTTTCTCTTTTTTTCTATGAAGCACGTTTTTCTATAATTTGCATTATTTCCTTAGAATAGATTCCACTGAAGTCGAATTGCTGGGTTTGAGCATATTTATGACTTGATTCACAGTGCTTTCCCAAGTGTTGCTCCCATTGGCCCTGCCAGCAGCAAGGATTAAGACTACCATTTCTACTGTTGTCTGACTAGCAATAAACATGTTTTTATAATTTGATAATTGGTGTTAGGTATTTGGGAGAATGGGAATGTCGTGGATAGAGCTAGAAGAGTTGGGAGGAGAGCCTGGCTAATGACAGGGGAAGATGAGTTTGAGAAAAAGGCAAGATCCAAATGGAAATGTCTAGGAGGTTGTTGGACATGGGGTCTGGAGCTTAATAAGAGGACAGAAAGCTATAATATGTTTATTATCGTCATGATCTTATTGAATCTTCCCACAACCTATGATGCAGGTGGTATTCCTACCCCCAACCTACAGAGGAGAAAACTGAGGCTCAGTGAGGTGAACTACTTGTCTGCCAGCTCCCAGCTGATAAGTGGTGGAGCTGGGATTCATGTGATTATAAAGCCCATGTTGTGCTTCTGCTAGTTATCTGACTCAAAAGCATATTTACATACCAGAAAATATATTTACCCACCAGAATGAATGTTAACATATAAACAAAAGCTCAACAGCTTTTGCATGAGTCCCAAAAATATTGCTTTGAGTTTTGCTGCTCTCTTCCTGATCTGTTTTACCATATTCTTTTAGGGAAACTTGAGGCTGTATTTGATTTGAACATGGCAGAAGATAAAAAGACTCTTTCCATGTATTCATGTTCATTGGCCTCTCTGTGCCCTCGGCAGGCCTAGCAGGTGGTAAAATATTTGCATGGACCTTGGTGCCACATGGAAATTCTACAACTAGAATAAGGCTGGGAGGTGTAACTTCAAGCTCTTCAGGAGATCTTAGTATGGTTTCTCTCAGTTGACCTTTTTTGAAGGAAAGTGATTTTCCTATATGCTTGCTCCCTTTGCTAATTTTTAGTCCATTACTGACATTTTATATTTATAATCTCTGGAATATAAAATGAACTTTGGACACACGTGTGTAACACAAATATCTGCTTCTGGGGCTTGAGATTGTCTAGACTGGTGACGTGAGAAAGGTGAACTCAGAAGTTTGATTGAGCTCAGATGTTGGTTTGAGATCATTAAAAAAGATTGGGGCTTCCACCTTTTATCCTGGGAAGAGAGAGAATTGGTAGGCCCAGAAGATTTTGATGTAAACTTTTGTAATTTCCATTTTTATGTTGTTTTGTAAGTAGTTTATTTGCAGATGGGCATAAGTACTTTTACTAGCTGTTTTAGAGTACTGATCTTTGGCCTCCAAACTAAGTACCATAGATAAAACTGTAGAGAATTGTTTATTTTAAAAAAAAAGTTGACTTTCAATTAGCGAATTGATTCAATTTAAATTTTAAATTATTTTTAAAAGAAGGAATGTAAGTTACTGTACTATAAAATTAAGAATAATATATAAATGTAGTAAACAACTATCTTGTCTTGGATTTTTTTAAAAATTTAGTTTCACAAACATTTTTTCATGTGTGTGTGTTTGCTCAGTAGGGCTGTGTCTTCAGAGATTACTAAGGCACAGGGCCAGGATTTACAGTTTGGTAGGAGAGACAGACACATAAACAACTACATTTACCATGAGGGTGTTAGTGCCTTGGTGGAATGGCATGAAAATGTAGAGGTGGCTACAAGGTCCAGAGGAGGCGCAGCAGAAAGGCCTCTTGGAGAAGTCCCTCCTGAAGGACGTCGGGTCTGAGGGTGGGTTTGGAATAATGAATATGAGAGTTTCCCAGGTGGACGAGTTGGGGATGAGGGGACTGCAGAGAGAGGAGCTTGTGCAAAGGTAATGGTGTGGTCAATGTGGAGTTAAGTGTACAGTGTGGCTTTTATACTGTGGTGTAGGTAGATGTTGGAAACCCTGGGAAGAGTTTTAAGCAGAGGAGGAGCCAAATTCAATGTCTTCCCTTGGTGAATGGTCCAAGAATCCCAGTCTCCCTGAGATTTGAAACCTGGCTACTGGGAGAGTGAGGGCTCCCATCCTTTCAGATTGCAGACCATGAGGATGTAGTCTGGGCTGCTAGTGTTCATCTTTCCCCACGTGTGGAGAGCACCTGCCTCAAACTGAATTCACACTCAGAGGGAAGCAGAGCAGAGAGATGGGGAGTGAGAAGGGCCCAGTGGAGGGGTTCAGCCATGTCTGTGCCATCTCTGCCCCCGAACTTCTCAGTTCCAGGAGCTGGTAATACCCTGTTTTTACTATAGCTAGCTTGATTTGTATTTCCGAATCTTGCAACAGAAAGAGTACAGATTAGTATGCCAGGAAGAGAAGGGGAAATTCCAGATCAAAGGTGGATGAGTGTGGGGGTGTGTGTGTGCAGATATGATTTTTTAAGACCTAGGGGGATTTCAGTTTATTTATGTTTAGGAATAGGAACTAATAAAAGAGCAAAATTGAAGAAAGAATAGAGAGAAAGGGGATAAAAATGGAGAAAGCTGTGGTCTGCAGTGGGATCAAGAGCATGGGGCAGGAGATCAGGCTTGACACTAGGGCCACCTTTTCCTCTAAAGCCGCTTGGAGAACGCAAGAATGGGGTGCTGGAGGATGGGGACGTGGAGGGAACTCTCACACGACGACTTCTGTTTTTTTCTGTGAAGGGAAGAGGTCAAGTCAATTGCTGAGCCAGTAGTGATAGGAACTGAATATGTCTTGCTCCCTCTTCTGTGCCAGGTGTCCCCTTAAAATAAAGGAAATATTGTAATCTGTGAGACTTTTCATTGTTGTTCTTTTGGGGAGTGATCTCATAAATGCATTTAACTTATGTATTAAAAGCTTGACCAGAAGGGGGAAATTATATATATATACACTTAAAAAATGAGGACATTTTAAGTAGTGCAGATATTGCCCTTCCCCTCAGTGACCACGTGCCCCATAATGACTTGAGGTGGGACAAGGGTGCTGTGTCCTCAGTGGTCTTCTTTTCTTTATGCCTCTGATTGTAGGAGCATCTCCCCTGCTGGGCGTGACTCTAGTGTTTAAGCGTGATTTTGACTTTCTCCATTTTTGCCTTTAATGTGACTTAACCCACATAAGATGTAACTCTACTGTCTTGATATCTCGTATTCATGTAGCACTTTACACTTTTGCAAAATATTTTTTCAAATGTCATTTGATCAAATTGCTGCTTTAAGCAGTCAATTCGTAAGGTATCTACCTTCTAGATTCTTAGTAGAGCTTTGTTTCTGCTTGAGTTCTGTATCCTCAATTCAGGATTTTAGCTTTGATTTTTAGAAAAGAGATGTTTCATAACCTTTTTTATGTCTTTTATATTGTTTTAGAGACTGAAACCACATCTGGAAGATATTGAACACTATTTTAAAAGCAGTTGTAATCTTTAACAGTGAATATGTACTTTGATTTCGCTATTGCAGTTGTGATTTAGTTAAAAAATACCCCTTTTGAAAAAAGATAAGGAGCCCATTGATATTGTCTTGTGTTTGATTTTAAGTGATGGCGCGTATTCATTGAACCTCAACCATGCTTTCAAGGACACATAAAGTACCAGCGACATTGCTTGTGCCCAACTGTGGGAGCTATAAGAATGTGCCACTGGGATCTCCTGCTTCAGGGAGCACGATTGACTGACTGCGCCAGCTGCTGCCCTCTGGGTTTACCACTGCTTTTTAGCTAAAGCTGTGCTTCTCTTGGGCTATTCCCGGCCAGTTACTGAGCAAGCAGGAGTGTTAATGTGGCCCATTCTTTTGAGACCCGGATACCTCTGAAGGGTGACTTTTGCTTGAGGGCTCCCTATTGGCCTGGCCAAAACCTTCTCAGAACTGAGTTGAAGTCTGAGACTGTTCCTCCTCAGCCCTCCTGCCTTTCCCTCTCCTTCACAGGGGTTAGACCTGCACTGTGGTCTGAAGCCTCTCTCTGCCTGCTCAGCTCTTTCCCTTTTATTCTTCACAAGTAATACCCCCAGTAAATCTCTTGCATGTCTAGTCCTGTCTTGGCATCTACTTCTCAGAGAACCCACTAATACACCATCTCTTTCCCTAGAAGGTGTTACCCATCCTGCCATCTAAAATTCTTCCAGGAGACAGTGTAAGTATGTTACATCTTCCACATAAGCTTTGTTTATCCCCCTGCCCTGAAATGATCTTCCCTCAGAATTCCCATAGCATTTGTACCTCTCATTCGTCATTTATAGCCTTTGGCTTTGTATTCTGCTTATTTGTCTACTGCCTGATCTCCCCCACTAGATGATAAGTACATTGAGAACATGAATAGCTTCTTGTTCATCTTGATTCCTGTTAGTAACATACTTCCTTATTTGTAATAATAATAATTATCATTTAATCATCATTTTCCATGTGCCAGGCACTGCCAGAAATACTTGTGCATGTATTAACTCATTTAATTCTCCTAAGTGAATTAGGTAATCTCATTATCCCCATTTTATAGATGAGACACAGAGAGGTTAAGAACCTTGTCTGAGGTTATACAGCTAGTAAGTGGCAGAGTTGGGATTTGAACCTAGGCAACTGGCTCCAGAGTCCTGTTACTCATTTAACAGTTACTTTTTATCCAACACCAATCATGTGCCAAGCGTTGTGCACAGCATTAGGGATGCCAGAGCTTGTAGTCTAAGTCTAGAATAAATAACTATTTAAAAGCCCCCAAAATGTGATTTCCAAATAGATGGATGTAAGTCTGTGGGGAAGTAGCAGCCACCTGTGTGGATGTTTTGAAAAATTCCTGAAAGCCTTCCTGCCACAAAGATTATTTTTGCTACCTAGAAGTTCCTATCATTAAGGTAATGATTCAAGAACATGAATTACGGTCTCTTGAAAGATCCCTCTAACCTTCTCCCTGCACTCATTATCAGACCGATCCCTTGGATCCCAAGGGGAATAGCTGTAAGAAAGGACTATTTCTGTGGACAAAAGGGAGAAGAAGTTGGAAAATCTTGACTAGGGTGTGGGGAGGAGGGGCAGCAGGGCCAGAGGGCTGTTGGGAAGGACAGATTTGGTGAGGCTTAGGCAAGTACCACAGATATTCTTTCATGGAAACAAAATTGGAGAGAACTACTATAAAATTTTAAATTTACAAAAAGCAAAACTGAGTCACCATCCCCAAAAAAGGACCTGTTATAACTAGTGATGAAGATTCTTACAATGAAATCTTTGATAGTATTTTTAAGATTGCATGGAAGAGAGGGGAATTGATGACATATGTTGCTTCTTTACAACTTTTTAAAGGGATTAATGTGTTTTATTTATGTCTGGTCATATTTCTGGTGCAAACAATGTAGACCTCTCTATTCCATCGATTTTGTATCTAACAAAATGAGGATGTGTTTGGGTCAGATGGGCTTGATACAGTAGAGCTTATGCTGAATTCCTGGAGTGGAAGTAAAATATCACCTAGTCTTCCTCTCTGTGTGTGTGAGTGTATATGTGTGTGTGTGTTGCAGATATTTATTTTTGAGAGAGTGGTTCCATTCCTCTCTTCCTTCTCCTAAAATAATACATATACAAAGAGACACATCACGTTTAACTGAAGTAAAAAGGAAATAATGAACTGGAAAAATATTTGAAACTTATAGGAGAGGAAATAGTTATATCCTCAATATAGAAAGAGCTCCTACCTATTAACAAGAAAAATTCCAATAAAGAAATGTTTAAAATATATATATATACATGTCACAAGTGAAGAAATGCCAAGACCTAGTGTTTTAAATGTCACTCATCACTAATAATCTAAGATATATAAATCTACAGATTAAAATGTATTTCCCTATTATGTTAACAAAGTTGCTGTTTTTTTTTTTCCTAATGATAATATACCATGTTAGCTCTCCAACACACCTTTGAAAGGAGTATAATTTGGTGTGATCTTTCTGGAGAGTAATTTGTTATCAACAAATTTGTTATCAACAAACAAACATGTATCAATGGTCTTAAAAATGTACGTATCATTTGTCCCAGTTTCCTCTTCTAGGAAATTATGATAGATATACTTAAAGACTATTATATTAAGAAATGCATTGCAACATAGTATATCAAAATTTTTTTATTAAAGTGAAATTCACACAATATAAAATTAACCATTTTTTTCTTCTTTTATTTTTTCAGGAAGATTGGCCCTGAGCTAAATTCTGTTGCCAGTCTTCCTCCTTTTTTCTCCCCAAAGCCCCAGTAAATAGTTGTATGTCATAGTTGTACATCCTTCCAGGTGCTCTATGTGGGACGCCACCTCAGCGTGGCTTGATGAGTGATGCACAGGTCCGCGCCGAGGATCCGAGCTAGTGAACCCTGGGCCACTGTAGTAGAGCGCGGGAACTTAACCGCTGCACCACCGTGCCGGCCCCTAAAATTAACCATTTTAAAGTGAACAATTCAGTGGTGTTTAGTACATTCACGATGTTTTGCAACTGCCATCTCTATGTAGTTCCAAAACTGAAATTTTCATCACCCCAACAGAAAACTCTGTAATCACTAAGCAGTCAGTCCTTATTCCTTCCTCCCTCCAGCCCCTGGCAACCACCTGTGTGTGTGTATGTGTGTGTGTTTAACCAGCCTGGGAATTTTTTTTTTTAATTTTCTTAATTATTCTGTTCCACCAGAATGGTATCTGTTGAGTGTATTTGTATTTGTCAGGACTCTTGGTTGCAAGTGGCAGAAACTCAGCTCAAATTAACTTGAGCAAAAGGAGGAATTTAATGACACCTGCAACTAGTCTAAGGGAACATGTAGCTTTAGGTATAGCTGTCGACAGGGATGTAAGTGGTATCCCCCCCTCTCATGTCCGCTCACTCACCTCATGTCCCCTCTCTTTTTTCATCTCCCCCCGGGTAGAAAATACTCCTCCCTACTCTTGTTCTGTGTGTGTGTGTTTGTTTTCTGTGCCTCTGCTTCATTCTCAGGCTGACTTAGCCAGGTGCAGGAGAGATGGCCCCGACAGCTAGTGACCAGGTCATTCTCACCAATGCCTGAAAACCACTCTGATTGGCCTTACTTGGGTCATTTCCCCTTTCCTGTACTGATCACTGGGTGAGGGAGATGGGGACTCTGATTGGCTAGCCTGGATCACTTGCCCTGTTCCTGTAGACTGAATCTCATTCTGGCTCATACATTTCTGAGGAAGTAGTTCTAGAAAGGCATTCTGGCACATTTCCACACAAAACGACACTGCTTATATCTCTGCCCATGCCCATATACACCACAAAGTGAAGTTCATTAACTTTTGTGTTAATAATCCTAGTCACTGAGAAAACCTTAAATTATGCTCTATAAGTTCTACTTAAGACTATGGGAATTATATTTGAGGATTAATCAAATTTGAGGGAGGTTAGGGTTACCCTTTTAATAAATGGATTGGCCACTCTTTGAGTCTGCCTTGGTTAGGCTATATTTATTGTTTTTAAGTCATTCCACAAATAGTTACTGAGTGCCTGCTGTGTGCCAGTTGAAGCCCTGGCTTCATGGGACTTTCATTCTTTTGGGGTAGATGGACAATAAACAAATGACAAATGTATAACACAATTTCAGGTGATGATTGTAGGAAAATGAAGCTTGATAAGGGTATGTGTGCAGGTCTAGATAGCAGGGTCAGGGAAGGCCTTTCTGAAGATGTGTTTAGAGCCAAGACCTGGGTTAAGTGGGGAGCACCTTTGTGATTATTTTTGGGGATAGTCTTCCAAGCAGAGGGAACAGTAAGTGCAAAGGCTCTGAGTCACAAATAGGCTTGGGAATCTCATGGAAGTCAATAGAGTTGGAGGAGAGAGGGAGCCAGGAAAGGACAGGGGTGGGAGAGGGGAGGTGAGGAGGGTAAGACCATGTGGGGCTTACACGTCTCAGTGAGGATTTGGGATTTTTCTCTAAGATAAGATAGGGAGCCCCAGGAGGGTTAAGAGCAGGGGAGTGACCTGAGTTGACCATTAGGTTTAAAGGAATCACTGTGATTCCCACACGGAGAATGGACTTACTTAGTTAGGCTATCAGAGTTCATTTTTCTGACCACAAGCTTGCTTCGTAAAGAAAGCTTTCTTTGGCTTACTTTTTAGAAGGTTGGATCCTTTGTGCAAAAACTGAACAGTGACTTGAGACAGAAGAGAGAAGAAGGAAGAGAAAGAAGCAGTGCTGGAGA
Source organism: Ceratotherium simum simum (assembly GCF_057802395.1). Lineage (NCBI taxonomy): Eukaryota > Metazoa > Chordata > Mammalia > Perissodactyla > Rhinocerotidae > Ceratotherium > Ceratotherium simum. Next base: position 46,738,705 of record NC_141920.1, on the reverse strand, counting down.
AGAGAAGTGAGTGGCTATGGAAGCCAGGCAGGCACGGGTTTTGAGGAAAACGGGACACACATGGCCTGTGTCCTTCCTTATGGCAGCAGCAAGTAGTGATGAGAAGACAGGCTAGGAACATTGTGGCCCATGGGACAGGAAAGCTGGAGTGCAGTGGGCCTGAGTGTGTAACAGTGTAGAGATGGGCTTACTATGGTACTCCGAATTCTAGTACGACACATTAGAAAGTGCTCCTGACAGTGATAAAAAGATGGAGATCTGAGGCTAGCCCGGTGGCGTAGTAGTTAAGTTTGCACACTCCGCTTTGGCGGCCCAGGCTTCGAGGGTTCAGATCTTGGGTGCGGACCTATGCACCGCCCGTCAAGCCTTGCTGTGCCAGCGTCCCACATACAAAATGGAGGAAGATGAGCATGGATGTTGGCTCAGGGTCAGTCTTCCTCACCAAAAAAAAAATGGAGATCTGCTAGTGGCTGAGAAAAAATGAGCACAGAAAAATGTTGATGGGTCAGTATAATATTAATTTATCAATGTGAATGATTTCAGAAGGCAGCAAACGCTACAGATTGGCTCTGTTTCAGGTACCCGGCTAAATTAGGTCCCCGTTTATGCTTTATATTGTGTTTCTTAATGGAAAGTCCTTGATCTTTGGCTCAGTGTTAATTGAAAAGATGTGATTTTTATGAAACAGTGTTGCTAACTGAGCATGCACTGAAGGATTCTGTTCTGGCAGCTTAAACCTGTCATATTTAAACAAAAAGAGGAAAAGCTGACTTATGTGGGCTAAGGCTGCCACATCTTGTAAATGAATCTTACCATGATTGGAAATTTCCTCACCTTTTTGCATTCAAAGGTATCACACATTTGTTCATTTCTCCTCAGTCCAAGCTACTGAATGGCTGGACAGAGACAATTTCTTCCTGCACAGTTCTGTTATTTTTCTATACTTTTTAGTAAACAACAACTAGAGAAACATAACTTTCCCTAAAGACAGCAAAACTCCTCTATAACTAGATCATTACAAGGCATTATGTACATGTCTGTATGTGTTATTACAGAAAAAGTTTAATTACAGTGTTGGACAGAGGAAATTTGAATTATTTGCTGTTTTTAGGGTATTTTAATCTTGGTAAAGATGCTATTTTATATATTATTTGGGTCTTGAATGTTCTTCAAAGTTGAAAAGTAAGACAAGTTTGGAGAAAATTATGGCCTGGTTGTCATGTCTGCTGAGTTGTTCTTTTCTTTTTCATGGTAAGTATCCAGGCTTTGAAAAAAATCTCTTTCCAAAATGCCCTGGCAGATTTTTTTTCCAAAATGAAAAATAGCTTTATAGTTTTTTCTGGTTATAGAATTTTACATACTCATTATAAATATTTGAATAATATGAATAAGCAAAAAATAATTTAAATACGAGAAAGCTCTTCAAATTCCACAATCTCCTGATAACCGTTGTTAAAATTTTGGTAAACATGCTTTCTGTGCTTGTTCTTGCTTACGTGTGTTCTCTTCTTTCTCTCTCTCTTCTATGTACACACACACACAAACACAGTTTACATGAATAGTCCTTATACATGGTCGTTTAACACTGTGTTTTTGACTTAACATGCCTTGGACATTTTTCCATATCAGTAAGTGAAGACTTACATAATACCTAAATGGCTGTATCGTGTTCCATTGGACTCATATAACAAATTATCCACCACCCATTCAGGTTGTAAATTTCAGGCCTTCTCCTGCTGTCAGCACATTGTGGCCTGGGAGTAAGAGGAGTGGCTGCTCAGCGGGCAGAAGGGCCTTTGGTTTCTTGTGTAAAGGATAAAGCAGAAGTGATAGTGTTTGTGGCTGCTGACAGGACAGGGCACAGTGTGATGATTTTCTGGAGGTAAAGACAGCCGCTTGGGGAAGGCCGTTTAGTCTTTACTGATTTAATTTCACAGAAAGGCCACATTTTTAACCTGTCTAGGAGGAAGGTCATTCCACTTGCAAACTGACTCTGGTGTCCTAAATAAACCAGCTTCCATGTTCTCTTTTGGATTTAATAACTATTTAGTTCTGTGACTTCTACCAGATCTCTTTTATGTACTTAAAAAAAAAATTTTATTTTCAAGTTTGCTTTCCTGCACCTCCTCCATCACTTTCTCTTAATATTAGACTTAATTAGGTGAGCACTGTGGGAGCCTAACTGCCTGGGCTCCAGTCCTGGCAGTAACTTAACTTCTCTGACCTTCCACTGGTGATAAGGACAGTACCTGCTTCCTAGGGCTGTTGGAGGTTTAGTTGAGTTAATATATACAAAGCTTTTTTGTAAGCCCGTTATTATAATTATTGATAGTTATTTGACATAAGGAAGACGGCTCTCTCTGCCCTCATCACCGCTTTTCTGCTTCCTTAGTTGTTGGAAATGGAGGGGTGGAGGTTACCATTTAGCTCCTGCTTTATCCATTTTATTTCTATCTCCGACTCTTTCCCTACTGAGTGGTTTTGACTAATGTAGACTAGCCCCAGTTCAGATCAAGAAAAGTAGAAGCAGTTATGCATTGACTTAAAAAGTCTGATTCCTATAAAAGGAATAAATATATTAAAATGTGTATAAGACATATTTGATTTGAACATTATATTTCATTGGTATATATGATTGTGTCTTATAATATTGATACATGATATCTGTTAACAATAAAGTTTTGGAATCCTGCATTTGAGCAATGTGTGTCTAAAATGTTTAAAATAAAAATAGCTTTTATTTTATTAAAATAAAAATATTAAAAAAAATAAAATTATACTAGATTTTGTTTCAACATCTACAGGATGTTTTTGGTTGGTAAATGATAAGGAATTTTTTTCTTCTATGAAAAGCGGTCTCAAGGCTGGGCAGCCCCAGGGTCAGCTAATTCAGCAGTTCGGTGACATCAACAGTCTGAACTCTCTGCCTCCCTGCTCTGCTGTCCTTAGTGTCCTCAATGTGCCAGGTTTGTCCTCGGGGTGGCAAAATGCCTGCAGACATTGCAGGCGTCACCAGATAGAACAATGTGCAGAGACAGGAAAAAAGGAGACACTTTTTCTTTGTGTCTCTTTAAGAACAATGAATCTTTTCCAGACATCTCCATCAGACTTCCTCCCGTTTCGTATTGACCAGCATTGGGTCACAGGCTTGAGCCTAAACAAATCATTGGCAAGGGGCATGTTGCCACCATAGTTGGCTCGACAGCACCAGGTCCCACCCTCTGGGGCTGGGGAGAGGCCAGCCTCTCTGAAGGGCACAGCTTGTGGAGGAGGATGATACCTGAAAAATGGGGGCACTGTTCGGGAGAGAAAGGGTCAGTTTGTGGGAGGGAGTTGGGTGAAGGGGCTAGAGGGAAACCAACAGTGTCTGCTCCAAGTTACTTTCACTTTTCAGTTTAAATGCTATGGAGAACACCTATGGAAATAAATAGTCAATTATGATGAAATTTGAATATATGTATATTTTTAGGGAAAAATTAAAAAAAATTTAGAACAGTGTAACTGGTATGTACAACATGGCTATAATGTTATGTGAGAAACAAAACTATCAGCGAAGCTAAAAGATGAGTTCATTTCCTGCAAATAAAAATATGTAGTTTAGGCCCTAACATGCTTCCAAAACTATCATGTCAGGGTTCTAGTCTGCTTTTCCTTCTGTTGGGCCAGGTGAGTGGTCTTGGGTGCAAGATACGTATGTATCAGCTGTTGGCCCTGGAGAGGACTGAAAACTGGATTCACGGTGTGGAGCTCATTAGAGTGATGGGACAAAAGCCTGATTGGACTGGATGCTTAGGTGGGGGGTGGGGGGGGTGGGTCTAAAGTGTTTATTATGCATCATAAATTACATGTATACAAAACTTATTCTTTCACATATATTTAATATTTAAAACAACAATTTAAAAAACCTTTTGTGTCTAGCACATGGCTTATGCTCAAACAAATACTTCCAGTTGAATCAAGGTTGAAACTGAGACTGGGGTTTTATTGAGTGAATATGTTGGAGGGGGAAAGGGAGAGGATTGAGGGACAATGAAAGGGCTGATTAAAAAGATGGACTGTGGAAACCAAATTAGGGGGAAAAAGAAGTGAAGACTTGAGGGAGATCATAGGTAGTGACAGGATGGTGGGGTCATTGGATTCCAGGACTCAGTAGGGTTGAGGACTTGTTGGAACTAGGATTGCAGAAGGAGTGAGCAAGAAAGATAAGAAATGGCGGGTGGCAGGAGAGTGGGTTCAAACTGAGACTCTGGAGGTAGGGAGGTTATAAGTAGTGACTGGGTCTAGAATATGACCGTGAGCATGAGTGGTGGAGATGGGGTGGAGGACAACCTCATTAGAAATAAGGAAGTCAGGCATCATCTAGGTAAATGTTGAAATCAGTGCTCTTGTTATAGAGAGAAAGACAGTGAGCCAGGCCCTGAAATCTTCTGGAGAGCATGCTGGGGTGAGTGAAAGACTGTGCAACTCCTGTTGGTGGGGCTAGTTGGTGTATAGACTGATGGTGTGAGCAGCAAAGAAGCATTTTGTGTGCGTGAGGGGAAGCACCAGAATGGTCTGGATATTGCAGTGGTGAGCAGGCCAAGTGGTATGTGGGTATAGGAGGAAAGTGAGAGGCTTACCTGACAGTCTGCAGGGACACAGCACTCGGGACTGCCAGGTTTCAGGTAGAGTCAGAAGGGGAAGGGAACCTTTAGAGATGTGGTGGAGGAGAGGGGCTTTGTGAGTTTTATTGGATATAGGGGGTGGAAGGGTTGTGGTTAGGAAGCTGGGGTGAGATGAGGTGATGCCCAGAGCTGTATAGAGGTGACAGTCTGAGATGAGGGTCATGTGGGACCACAGCTTGGATTTCCAGGGAGATGGATGGAAGCAAGAGTGCAAGGCCTGAGGGGACATCCCTGTTGTGTCCCTGGGGGGTAGCCTATGATCATTTCTAATTATGGTTTTCTTATTGAGTCTGGTTGCTTAGGCAGCTTGTGGTAGGGCGGTAAGGAGGAGAGGCTGGGTATCTTGCAAGGAGCAAGGGGTGGACCTCCCATCACTCTGGTGGGTGAAGATAAGGGTTATCTTCAGTACGTTATTATTTAACTTCTGGATGACTCCAGGAGTAATTCCATGTCAAATATATCCAATGATGTTTATGCCTAAAAGTGGATATGGATTAAAAACATGGCACTTGAGAGTTTTTCTGAAATTTGAAATCTCCATGGCATTAGAAAAAAATGTACTTGTAGAATGGACTTTGATCTTTTAGTTCTTAAAGCTTTGCAGAAATTCTAGAAATAACCTTGCCTGTTGAGGTGGGGGGTGGGTGGAGTGTTAGGCAATGTGTCCTTACCTGTGAGCTGACTTTGGGAAATGAGTAGGCCCACGTCCCGATTCATCCTCTACTCCCAGACTTTTCTTTTTTAATTTTTTTTTTTTATAATTTTATTTATTTATTTTTCCCCCAAAGCCCCAGTGGATAGTTGTATGTCATAGTTGCACATCCTTCTAGTTGCTGTATGTGGGACACGGCCCCAGCATGGCCGGAGAAGCAGTGCGTCGGTGCGCGCCCGGGATCTGAACCCCGGCTGCCAGTAGGGGAGCGCGCGCACTTAACGGCTAAGCCATGGGGCCGGCCCCTCCCAGACTTTTCATACCACATCTTTGACCAGATCTCATGTTTCAGAGCCCTGATGCACTGGGGCTGGAGCCTTTCAGTTGCTGTATAAGTTAGGATTTCCATCCACACAAAGATTTTGTATTTGCATGTAATCATTACAGGGGACATTTTTAGGTTTGCATTTAGATGCACTTTTCAGATGTAAATTTCTCTTTAATAATAATAATGCTGATTAAAATATTGATTTACCATTGAAGCACAATCAACCTACCTGCTATCTTATGAGTCTTGAAAGGGTTTTGTTGTGTAGATTTTACCTCCTCACCAGGAAAGCTCCAGGTCTTTTACCTGCCCTTGGCACAGTGTTGCACACACAGGAGGTTCTAAAACCTACCAACTGCTGTCAGGGAAAGGAGTCCCTGCCTGCACTCTGGTTAGCATGTGTTGGGGAAGAGGGAGAATCCCCCTCCGCCCTTTCCCTTAAGGTTCTTATGGCTGGCCAAATAATTAAAAGACAGATTAGCAGGAGAAAATAATACCAAGTTTAATAACATGTATACATGGGAGAAACCAGGGAAACTGAGTTTCTCAACAAAATGGCAGAGATTCTCATCTTAAATACTATATTCAGCTAAAGACAAAGGAGGATGTTGGGGGAGGGGAGAGTCAGTTATGGGAGATTACCAGAAAAGCACAGTAAACAAGAGTAAGATTATTATGCAGATTTAAGGCCTCCCCTTCCACATTGATAAGTTTCTAGCGATGAGGTCATCCCCCCTCTTCCCAGTAGAGAGTGGGAGATACCTTTGCAAATGGAGATTTCCCTTATAAATGTAAATATTTGTCTGGCAACTCTTTGCAGGGCCACCTAGAGAGTGTGGCCTGGGAGAGACAGAATTTTTGATAAGATGGGCTTGTGGTGCCTTTCATATTGTAACATCTATTTTCCATTATATTACAGCCATCGTATGGTAGTAACTCCTTCCTGAAACAGGCCTTCTGTGTTAAATTATTTAGGCAGTTAGTGGGGGAGGTCAAATGTCCGTCAGAGAAAATAATCAAGGTAAAATGAGTCGAGTCCAGCTCTGCTCCATGAATTTCCTCATTTCCCTTGGACCAGAGGGCTCTCCAGCCGCTGCTGGCTAATATATCTAATGACCAAATGACCGAAGCAAGTCAGGAGATTAGCCTGAAATCAGTGTGGATGGGCGTTATCCAAACATGTGATGGAGGGAAGGAATAATTTGTGGCATTTTTACAAACTGCCCCAAGAGGGAAAGAGGGCAGGGATGTAGGCAGTTATTAAACGGTGAAATCACCAGAATCATATTAGCCTTTAAGTTACGGTGTGTTACTAATGACATTCATCCTTGTCAACGTTTTCTGTCTTGTGTCTGAATAGTTTATTTTCCTTGTTCTCACTGTTTCTTTTCTGTTTTTTTTGTGTGTGTGAGGAAGACCAGCCCTGAGCTAACATCCATGCCAATCCTCCTCTTTTTGCTGAGGAAGACTGGCCCTGAGCTAACATCCGTGCCTGTCTTCCTCCATTTTATATGGGACGCCGCCTCAGCATAGCCCGACAAGCGGTGTGCCAGTGTGCTCCGGGGATCTGAACCCCAGGCTGCCGCAGCGGAGCACATGCACTTAACCGCTACACCGTGGGGCCGGCCCCTCACTGTTTCTAAATTATGTTTTATTAAGTTGTCAAGTTCACCTTGAATTCTTCACTTATCCCTTTTCCCTGTCACCAGCCTGTGATCTTGAGTATCATGCCTTCAGTGCCATCATCTAGGAAATTTGAGTAAAATAGTAAATGACATGGTCTTCATCTGCGTAGATGTATAGGAAGGGCTGGAATGGCCCTTAGCTCTGGGGTGGGGGTATGGAGGATGCAGGGACAGGAAGAATTGGGGGGCCAGTCCCTACTAGGGAGGAGCTGAACCGAGCTGTTTCTTCCTCTTGATGGTTTTCACTGTGGCTCCTGTGTGGGAGAAGGACTTTTTCTCTTCCTTTGGTGCTTTCCAGGGGTCTGCTGAGCCGGTTTTTGTGAGACTCTGTTCTGATCCTTCCAAGTACAAAGGAGTAGAATTCTTATTGAAAAGGATTATATGTGGAAGGAAATGGAGGGATGATCTCTCTGGTTTTGTGGGAAGTGCTTACTGCTATATTGGGATTGAGTGCCATTTAATAAGGGACAGTCTCATTAAGTGTAAGAGTTTCATGAGTCATTGAATTTTATGGCTTCACAGTAGGTGAAGCTGGGTTATTCCCACCTAGTCAGATGGCCTTTGCCAGTAGCTAGGTAATTGTAAAACAACCAACATTTATGTGATGCTGGCTGACACTCTTATAAGCACCTCGCATATGCTCATTTTATCATCACAGTAGTCCTGTGATGTAGGAACCATTGTCATGCTCATTTCTCAGATGAGGAAGTTGAGGCACAGAGTGTTTTAATAACTTGTCCAAGGCCCTGTAGCTTCTGGACTTGAGTCCAGGCAGTCTGCTCTTAAGGTTTTCCCTCAACCTTTGCTATTGCCTTTCAGCTAGATGTGGAGAAATAATTGTCAGCAAGAGGTTTAGCTGGACAAAGGGGTGGGAGAGGGTAGGTTTTGGTGTGGAATATGGAAGATTACTTTTGAGATACAATGGGAAAATAGTAGAAACAGTTTATTGTCTGTTGGTTGATGGTGAAGGAGAATGAGAAATTAAAGGAGATTTCTTAAAAAATTCAGGAATGACCCCTAGCTCTGTTCAGCTATCTGCTGGTTGCTTCCCTATGGTTAACTTGAGCTCACTGCCTTGAGTTTTGTGATTATAGTGAGGCAACGTGCTAATGTCCATGCCACACACACTGAAGATCATCACCTCAAAGGCAGTTCACAATCGGGCTCTCTACTTCAGGGCTTTCCCTCCTCCTCTCTTCATTACTGGACTCACGAGGTGGTGGGGAGATTACCATGAGCTCCTTCTTAGGGAATCAGCAGTTCCTGTCTTCAGTGCCATTCACTCCCCTCGTTTCTTACCTGTCTTTTCATCCTGATCGTTTTCATCTGGCTCTCCTGCACATCCCCAAGGTGATGACTTATTTTTTTATATTTCTGACCTGATTTCTAGTTTTCATTTATTCCCACTTGTCTCTGAGGCCTTTGTATAGCTCAGGTTTGAGTCAGAAGACCCAGACAGTTCCGCCCACATTCCTGACTGGCTGTGTTACCTAAGATGCTAAACCTGAGGTTTCTTTATCTTGATCACACCTGCCCCATCTACCTCACAGGGTTGTGGTGAGGGTCAAATAAAGTAAATTCATGAGAGTGTCTTTTAAAACATGAATGTATAGCATTATTAATATTCCCAACCTCCCCGCGTGGCCTTGTCCATTTCCTGCTTTGATGCCCTGCATGAGCTTCCGTCTGGTGTCTTTTCTGGTGCTTGTTTGTTTACCTGTGTACCCTTGATGGCTCTGTGTCTTATTCTCTTTGAATTTCCTAGCACTTGGCACAGGGCTAGTTGGCATGGGGAGGGGCTCAGTAACGTTTGAATGAATGGGTGAAGAAATGTCTGTCTAAAGGAAGTTTGTGGTCGTAGTCTTTTTTTTTTTCTGAACAAAGTCTTCCTAGTATATCTCTGTGCTTATTGAAGTTAGCCTTGTTAAAAAGCAGCCCTTTGATGCTTTCTTGTGTTCCCTTTTGCGGGATACTAAATTACACTGCCTATGGTTGCCTTCCCCAAGATCTATGCTTACTTTAAAAATATTTATCTGATGAGACTTGTTTTTTAAAAGTAAGACAAATCAAGGAGTCATTCTAGATTTTGAATTAGAGAAATAAAATGTTTGATATTTATTTTTTGTTTATTCATTTAACAAATATGCGTTAAGTACCTTTTGGGTACCAAACTCTGTTTCTGGGGCTGGGAATACCATAGTGAACACAACAGATGCTATTCCTGCCCTTATGCAGCTTCTAGTGGAGTGCTGATCAATGAAGAAGTAAATGAATAAGATAATTTCAATTAATCTTAAGTGCTGTAGGGGGGAGTCATGTGAAGAGGACTCCCAGACCAATAAGGAGTTCTTACACTTGTAAATAAACTGAGTACTTTACAGAGGTTGTGCTCTTAGTTTCACTGTGTATCAGGTTACCTTGAATGTGTCTAATTGTTTTGTTAGTGAGTAGTTTAAGCTCAGCACCATCCATGTCTCATCCACAAGAAAGATAGTGAATAGCTGAGGAAGAAGGTGGCTGTTACCTGGACTTTTGGCTTCATGAGAGCATCTCAGTCTATAGGAGGGCTGCTCAACCTTGACAAGGACCATCTTTGTTCAGGTTGCTGATATTTAAGTGTCTCTGCAGGACCAAGGGAGGCCCAGGGAAGATGGGGGACTTGTTGATTGCCCAGTGACCTTTGTGTGCCATCTTGCTGCATCAGTGTGCTCACATCCTTGATGCCAGGGAAATTCTGTGTCTCAGGCCCATTCACTGGTGAGCAGTCAGGTGACCATCTGTCACGGAGTCTAAATGAAGAAAGCAGGGTGATATGATGAAATGTGAAGAGGGACATACGGGGACACCTTTAGATTTCTTTGATGTGTGATCCCAGTTCTGAGGGATGAGAAGGAATGAGCTGTATGAAGATCTAGGGGTGGCGGCAACATACTAGAGATGCCCCGAGTGGGGAACACATTTGGGAAGTTTGGGGAATGGAAATAAGCCACAGCGCTTGGAGTGTAGGACGTGAAGGAGAGAGTAGTGTGAAATGAGGTTGGTGTGGAATGGAGGAAATCATGCGGGGCCTTGCAGGCCGTGGTGAAATCTTTGCATCTTATTTTAAGTACTATTGGAGGCTGTTGAGAGGTTTTGAGTAAAGGAATGATCTGATTTGATTTACATTATTAAATTTTTCTGTTGACTGCAGTGTGGAGAATGGACTGCGGAGGGGAGGAGTGAAAGCAGGGAGCCCAGGCAGCGGACGTGGTTGCGGCCTGGGTGAGGATTCATGGCAACGTATGCCAGGCAGGGCTGTGGAGGGTGAGAAGTGGCCCAGGGCTAGAACATGATGGGACTGACACACCACAGATGGGTTGTGAAGGCAGGAGAAGAACCTGGGATGACATCTAGGTTTTGCCTTGAGCAGCTGGATGGATGGTGGTGCCTGAAGGAAGAATAGAATTTGAGGGGAAGAACAATACTTCTCTTTGGCCATGTTTAATTTGAAAAGCCTTTTAGACCCTCACGTGGAGAAATCTAGCTGGCAGCAGACTGTGAGAGTAGAGGTCACCAGGGGTGAGGGGAGCATCAGGGCAACAGGTGGCAATCAAGAGTCCTCAGCAGAGAGATGACATTTCTCTCTTGATAGCCCCAAGGATTTGAAGGAGGGTTAGACCATTTCTTTCCTGTATGCATATTATCTAATGGTTTACAAGTTATGGTCATTATCCTATCGTTGTATGTTATAGTCTGTTTCTTTCATTCAGTTCATTCAAGAAAATATTGAACTAAATACTGTACTGGATGCAGGGGACATAATGATGCATGAGATAGACTGGGGGTTCTGTGAGGGTAGGAAGTATCTCTAACAGAGGAGACAGATCATTCCATCAGGAGTAAGTCAAGAATTCCATCAGGAATTAAGTAAATATGACATGTTCTACGACAGGGGCAGAATAGTGCAGTGGGGCACATAGCAGAGGCACTGACCTAGTCTTGGGGTGAGCTGGGATGTTTCAGCAGACCAGTGAGTGGTGAGTAGGAGCTGGCTGAGTGAAGCGTGCTTCAGAGGGAACTGTTGGTGGTGGATGGGCTAGCAGTTTGTATTGGAGAGAAAATGAACAAAACTCTTTCTTGGAACTGGCACATTCTGTGGAAGGCACTCAAGGATTCCTTGGCAAGATTGTGTGGCTCCTAAGAATAATGTTCGTGTGGGTTAATGATACTAGTTTCGTTGTTACTTGCTTTCACACAGGTAAATTTGTTAGTTACTAGGAACTTCCACTGCTCTGTGCTCAGTTCTATTTTAGGGCAGGAAATAGAATGTGAAATTGGCAGCTCCTATGACTTTATAAACACCTTATATGCATTATTTCAAAGAATGAGGGCAAATTTTTGCATGAAAGGCCGTATCTAGTTATCAGAGGAAAACAACTCTTTAGATTCACCAGCATTAGTGTTAACTTTATAGAATTTAAACACAGTAATGGGTATGTTCACATATATTCACAGTATTAGGACCCCAAAAGCAATTGATACCATTCTGTTATAGATTACTAACAGCAACACATTTTTTTCTTGTGTAATCCATGTAGAATTTTAAGGAAGCTGTTTTTAATTTTCCTAAGGTTACTAGACTATTCTTCCAAAGAGTTGATAGCTTGGTCAGGACCCTGTTGTAAATGGCACAACCTTGTTTGCTAAGGAAAATGTACAAAAGTGTGTTGACAGTGGATAATTACTCTGACCAGAGTTGCGAGGGATGATTGGGGCCCCTGGAAGAAGTGGCTGTGTTGCTGCCCAGCCCCAGCGGGAGTTGTTGCTGGGCTAAGTTCCCTGCACAACCTGTCTGTCTGCCCGCAGAACCTGGTTTAGCAAAACTGGTGCAAGAGGGAGAAACACTGCTCAAGGCAACTCTAGGAACATATGGCAGGCCCCACTGTGTCCAAACAGAGCAAGACAGGTCATCTAGAAGCTGGAGGGAAGGCAGTGACCAGTGGCCCAGATGGAAGTGGGTGGGTGTGGTGGGGAGCGCCTGCTAGTTCTCTTCAGCTGGTTTCAGGTCAGCAGGGAGGGAGGAGAGACTGGGCCATGTGGGACTCCACGGCAAAGTTGTTTTTCAGATGTAGGAACCCATCCCCCCTTTTGACCTATGTCAGAGGCTACCTCCTCCATGAACTTCTACTTTCCCATCCCCTAACAAGAAGTCATCTTGTCCCTCCCTAGACCCTCACTTACTGCTGCCCCGTTAGCTGGTCTGTCAGTGCTGTGCCCCCATGGCTCTGATCTTGAATCAGTCTCCTGCAGGGGTCTGCCCGTGGGGGAGCTGCCCCAGGCCAATTCAGAGCTGCCTTAGGTGGAGAATAAATGGATGGGAATACTCTTTTCTTTGTTTTGTTTTGTCTCATAAGGGAATAAAGCTAGTTTTTACTTGCCTTTCTTTCTGAAAATGTTGTTTGTGAATTCTGATAATTGTATAAGGTTATTGTCATAAATGAAAACTTTTTCTTTTCAGATAATATGGATACAAATGATCTTAAGCAGTTTTTTGAGACCAACTATTCTCAGATATATTTCATCTTCTATGAAAATTTTATAACACTGGAAAATAGTTTGAAATTAAAAGGTAAGCATTTCTACAAGTAATTTTTTTGTTGATATACAAGGCTTTTTTTTTTTAAACATTCAGGACGTTTTTGGAGGTTGTATGTGTCATGAGCCACAAGTGATGTGCTTTGAGCTTTCTTTCTTGCCAAGCCCTTAGCAGAGCTGTGAGATCACAGTGGTTGGCATCTCTGTTTCCCTTGAGCTTTCTTTTCTGTAGGGGTTAATTGAATGACAAGTGGGTAAAGGGAAAATAGAAGAAGAAACCCACAGAAGGCATGAGTTCAAAGGAATAATTTACTTAGAAAGAAAGAAAGAAAAGTAATATATGCACACTGTAAAAAAAAAAAACCTCAGACTCCACTAAAGGGTTTGAAATGAAAACTGAAGCATCTGTTTTGCTCAGACCTCCAGTCCTGCTGTGCAGAGGCAACCATTCTTAAGTTTCCTGTATTTCTTTCTATATATGTTATTAATGTATTATGTTTATATATGTTTATGGTTATGCCCGTATATATTTACATAAAATATTCTTAGAAAATCGAGCCAATAAGGTCACACTGCGCATTCTGCTCTGTATTTAGGTGGTAGGATAGTGGAGCCTGGGAAGCCAGACTGAGTTTGGATCCTGGCCCTACCCTTCTAGCTGTTTTTCCTTGGGCAAGTTACTTAACGTCTGTCTGAGTCAGCTCCCTCCTGTCCACGTTAGATGGGTCAACACGCCTCCTAGGATTTCAGGACAAAGTATGGCACGTAGTATGTCCTGAGTAAGTGTTAGCTGCCATCATCATCTTCTTTCATTTTCATATAGTCTGTTTTAGAAATCCTTACATGTTAGCACATTTATTTCTACCTCCGTTTTAAATAGTTACATAGTACTGCATTGAACAGAAATGCCATAATTCTGGATAACTGACTTCTGAGTGACTGGGTCAGAATCGCAGAGTTTTAAGGTTGGAAGGGGCTCAAGAGATTGGGTTGTCCACATTCCTTGTGTTCGAGTTGAGAGAACCATGTCCAGAGAGGTTATATTACTGGCCTAAGGCCACACAGATTATTTAATTGCATAGCCAGAATTGCAGCCAGGTTTCTTGATGCTAGGTTCAGAGCTCCTTCTTCTGTACCAGTGGTTCTCAAAACATGGTTTTTGCACTAGCAGCATGGGTATCACCAGGGTACTTGTTAATAAGCCTACTGAATCAGAAACTCTGCAGGTGGAACTCAGCAAGTTGTGTTTTAACAACCCTCCAGATGATGCTGATGTGCTCTCAAGTTTGAGAGCCACTGTTTTATTTCGTATTTCTCCCGTTAAAAAAAGCAACACTGATGAAAGGTTGACAGACACTGAAATGTCATCTGTGTTGTTCACCTACACATAAGAGTGTCTTATACCTGTGGCGTAGACCATATGTGCTTTAGCATCTTGAAGCATGCGTCTGGTGCTGGGGCCTCTCAGGGCCCAGCCTTTGGACTCTGCCTCTGGCAGCTCTGTGTCTCTCTTTTATTTAATCCTTCATTTATTCACCCATCCAGTATTTGAGTGCTGACAGTGTTCAAGGCACTGTGCTAAATTCCTATGAGGAATTCAGAGATGTATCAGATGCTGAACATGCTTCATGGGGTGGTGGTGGTGGTGCTTGTGGACTGGTCTAGGAATAAGCCATATGCATAGTTAACTATGAAACAAGTTAGAAAGTCAGATGTGCTATAGGAGAGATATAGACAAAGTACTGTGGTTGTTGAGGAGAGGGAGAGATGACTTGCTGTTGAATGTACAAGTGAGGCTTTGGGGACAAGGTGGCCTTGGGGATGGACCTTGAAGGAGACGTAGGATTTCAGGTGGAGGAGAATGGCACTGTGGGTGGAGGGTAGAAAATGAGCGAGAGCAGGGAGGCTGTCTTTAGGGCATGTTTGAGGAAAGCAATTTTTTTTTCTTGCAACATAAGATGTGTGAAAGAGATTTGCAGGAAATCAGATTATGCTAGACTTGCAAGGAGCCTTGAATTCCAGGCTAAAGAGTTTGGACTTTGTTCTTTAGGTGGTTAAAGCTCTTGAAAATATTTGCTACTAAGACAGTATCTTATAATGTGGTGAGTGACACAGAGGCAGGAAGACCAATTAGAAGGCTGATGCTGTCATCTATATGAGAGCTGGTGATGCCTAATCCAGGGAGGTGACAGTTAAGAGCAGAGAAAGTGTTGTTTCTCAGTGGGTGCACCATCCATGAGACTTGGGTATAAGGAAAAGGAATACAAGAGGGAGAAGTCAAAGATGCTTTCAGGATGTTGAGCCTGGTTTATAAGCTGCCATTACAGCAATGGGAACCCTGGTGGGGAGCCAGGTTTGGGAGGTAAGAGGATGAGTGCAGCTTTGGGCAGTCTGAGTTTGAGGTGCTTGTGGGACACCCAGGTGTAGGTTCTGGCTGGGCAGTAAAAATATAGGCTCTGACGTT
The DNA here is from genome assembly GCF_057802395.1 of Ceratotherium simum simum. Classification (NCBI taxonomy): domain Eukaryota; kingdom Metazoa; phylum Chordata; class Mammalia; order Perissodactyla; family Rhinocerotidae; genus Ceratotherium; species Ceratotherium simum. The sequence goes on along the minus strand of NC_141920.1, from coordinate 46,723,338 downwards.
TGGGAGAAGAGAGGTGCAATCAGGCTATTGCCAAGGGAGGAAGAATATGCAGAGAAAGAGAGTGATAGGGATTTGGGGTAATTCCTTCTTTTATTGGGCAGATAAAGAGGAAAGATAAAGGAGTAGTGTGTGGGGGGCGGTGGGAGGTGTCAGGAAAATGTTTTATCGCAGAAGCGCAGAGAGGAATTTCAAGGAATGAAAGATCAGCAGTACCTGATGATGAAGAAGTTGAGCCGCAGCAGGACTAGGGAATGACAGTGCATTGAGGAGGTCGTCCTTGACTACTGAAAGAAAAGTTCTAGTCAGTGGTGGAATCGGAAGCCAGACAGAGAGAAATGGAGGAACTGGATGGTGAGGAAGTGAAGGCTACAGGTGAGAGTACCCTCTTAGAAAGTTTGTTGGTGAAGACAGAGGATTGTATCTCAAGGAGTAGCTTGGTCACGGGAAGATTTTAAGCTGCATTTGCCTGTTCGCAGGTTGAGGAAAGGGAGATAACTGATGGTGCAATGTGTTGGGGGAAGTAGATTGAGACAGGGTCAAATATCAAGAGAAGAGAGAGAGGAGTGTATGGATGCTCTGACTGCTTCTGTAAAACCTGAGGCAAATGTCAAGCATGGAGGGGAAGGAATTTGGGGAGAGACACTGTGGTCTGGCATATAGCAGATGGCTCAGCGTCTTACAGAATGCTCCAGGCTCTGGTAGGTCATCAAGTCATATATGGGCATGTGCCCAGGATGCCAAGTGTTTTTTTTTTAATGAATTCCTCAGTTTTTTCCCCTGTGATTTATAAATTTATATAAATCTTGAACATAAGAAAAATCTTTTTGCCAAATTGGTAGATATTTCAAATATGAAATGATCTGATTTTTATTTTGCTTCCTAGCTTTGCTCCACTTGACTTTTTTTCACAAATGTGTGGAGTAGGAAAGTGTGATATTATGTGCAATGAAAATAGGAAAGAAAAAAATTTAAATCCCATATCTAAGAACAAAAAACCTCTACAACCTAAAAACCCTGTTTTTAAAGGGTCCTCCCTCTTCTCCCTTTTGCTCCCTCTATCCTTTTTGAAGTGTAGCTGTCCAAGACTGCATCAGTTTGTGCTGCATAACAAATTACGTATTGAACCATTCTAAAACTGAGTGCCTTAAAACAACAAACAGTTATTTAGCTTATGATTTTCGGGGTCTGTTGAGCAGTTCTTCTGGTTGAGCCTGGCTCTCGCCTCTGATGTCAGCTGGTGGCAGATGGCCTCATTCACGTCTTGTGGTTGACAAGCTATTGACTAGGGCACCTTAGTTCTCCAGGTGGCCCCTTTTTTCCAGCTAGCAGGCTATCTTGGAGTCCTTCCCGTGGTGGCCTTAGGGTTCTAAGCTCAGTAAGTGCATAAGGCTTTTCAGGCTTGAGTTTGTCTCACGTTTGCTAATGTCACCTTGGCCAGAACAAGTCACATGGCATCTCAGATTCAAGGCATGAAGAAATAGATATCTCTTGATGGGGACGGGGAGAAACTCTCTCCGTTTTTGCAATCTACCGCAAAGAATCATAATGAAGAGCCAATAAAAACAGGGTGAGATTTTGAAGTTTCTTGCTTTTAGTACATTCTGTGTTTTGATTGGAGTGCAGGGAAGAAAGTGTACTAAAACAAAAGAATAAAGGAAAACGTTTACTAGGAATAATGAAATGATCTTGTGATAACTTCAGCCTTCTAGTTATTCAGGCCAAAACCTGAGTTATTGTCTCTACCTTCATAATACATCCAGAATCACTGGTCTCTTCTCATTGCCTATGCTGGTACTGCTGAAGTTCCCATTATCCTCACCTGGATTATTGCAGTAGCCTCTGAACTAGTCTTCCCCCTTCCACATTGCACCCCCGCCCCCCCCACACACCCCCCGCCAAAGTCTCTTTAAAAGAGCAGCTAGAGTAATGCTTTAAAAATGTGAGTCAAATTACGACTCTCAGTGCTCCAAAACCTCAAATGGCTTTTCATTCCTGAGGTCGTTACTGTGGCCTCAGACCTTACCTCCCTGCCTTCCTTTACCCTACCCGTTCTCTAACCTCACCTGCTACAACTCTCCCCCTTTGCTTCAGACACAAGGGCCTTCTTGCTGTTTCCTGACTGTGCCAAATCTGCTCAGCCTTAGAGACTTTGCGCTGTCCATTCCCTCTGCCTGGAGCACATTTCCCCCAAATTTCCATATGGCTTGTTTACTTACCTCTTTTAGATCTTTGCTTAGTTGTCATCTTATCAGCAAGGTGTTCCCTGACTTCCCTAGTCAAAACTGCATACCACCCTTTTTGGCATTCCCCATGTGCTTTCCTTCTTGGTTTTCTCACTTATTCATTTATTGACTACCTCCTCCTGCCAGAATGTAAGCTTCCTCAGGGTAGGGATCGTTGTGTTTTGTTCTTTCTTGCGTCCTCAGGTTCTGGAATAATCCCCGACATAGAGACATTCTTTAGTACTTGTTCCGTGAATGAATGGTATCTACTTCATAGAGCTGTGGGAATTCAGTTAGATTAGGGGTCCACAACTTATAGCTCACTGCCTGTTTTTATAAATAAAGATTGCACACAGCTATCGCCATTCATTTATGTATTATTTATGGCTGCTTTTGCACTATAACAGCAGAATTGAGTGGTTGCAAGAGAGGCCTGCAAAGCCTAAAATATTTACTGTCTGACACTTTACAGAAAAAGTTTGCTGGTTCCTGAGTTAGATGATGGATGCCAGGCACTTAGCACAGTCCTTGGTACATAGAGACTGGACAGTAAGTGGTAACTGCTGCTGTAGGTGTTGTAGTTTTTATTATTGTCGTTATCAAAAGGACAGTGTGCAATTGCCTAAAGAGGTATACGACTTTTTATAATTATTACTGCTCTTTGCCTTTTCATATCACAAAGCTAGAACTTTTTCTTTGTTTTTGCTCTGTGTTCTATCGTAATTTGAGCTCATAAGTAACTAATTGAGAAACGAATAAATTACCTGCCACAGGTTGTTAACAACTTGGAAAACATGGAAGCTGTGTTTTAACAGCTAGCAAGGAGCAATTCTGCTAGACTGTGGACCCAGGCGGTCTGGCTCAATCATCCATCTGCATTCCTAACATGGGCTCCACGCTACCTTCCAGTATTTTTTGAATAAATGAATGTATGTTGAGGCTTAAATGTTTTAAGATACCTTTTAACGTAATTTTTAATATCCTAAAATTTACGTATTGTCATGATAACTAATTTTTTTTCCTATATTCCAGGGAATAATAAGTCACAAAGGGAGGAGCTGGACTCCATCCTCTTTCTTTTTGAAGTAAGTTTTTTAATTCATTTAGCTTTTAAGATTCTTGTAAAAAATGTGGTATTTTAAAACTTTAACGTGCAGACAAATAAAAATGATGGACATGTATTTCCTTCTGTCTTCCTTTCTTCCTTCCACTTTTACAAACAATGCTGCAAAGAATGTTCTTGTGATTTTTTTTCTTTTGTAAATGTGGGAGAATTTTTCCCATATGGGTGCCTAGATTGAAATTATTAGATGGAAACATATGCACATTTTAAATACTGATATTGCCAAATTGTTCTTCAAAAAGGTCATGTAAACTTATATGTAAGTCTTATATCAATTTCCCTAACCAACAGTGGAGATGATTTGTCTTTTTAATATATGCAAACTGATCTATAAAAACTCACTGTTTTTAATAAATATTTTCTGACTACCAGTGAGGTTGCGATCTTTTTATGTGTTTATGTGTCTGTGTGTGTTGATCTTATGTTCTCTTCAAAGTTAGAATAGTGTTTGGGTGTGGTTTTTGATCCATTAAGCTTAAAGTCTCTCTTGTCCAAATGTATTAGACAAGTGGCTAGATTACTGATGCCTTTAGAACTACACTAGAACCAAATTATAGGTTCCGAAAGTTAATTGTTGGTTATCTAGAAATTATTCATGGTTTGAAGAGACATGTACTTAGGTTGATGTGGGATCAACTTTATGACTATGAAGGAAAGGCCTAATGTGTATTTGCTGTAGAGCTGGCTGGAGGGGGAGGCCAGGGGAGGAAAGCTCTCCATGGGCTTTCTGGGTTTGTGGAATAAAACACGTATGGAAATCTCCTGCTCAGGACTTGGCTCATATCTGGCGCTCAATAACTGTGGTTCCCCTTTCTCTCCTTTGAGGACTGTACTCCTTCACCAGAATAACAGACATTGATTCACTGCATATTTTGTGGTAGTTATTGTGTTTCCTGTGGTAACCCTCCTGTGCAAAGGAGTTATTTTTAACAGGAGCTTTAATTAAGTCTATCACTTAAATATGTATCTACTGACCACCATTTGTTTAAACTATTCTATTAATTTATTTTATTTATGTAATAGTTGATGCATTTACTAAGGAATCTATAACACATGTGCAGGTTTTGAAGCATGACGATAAAGCCCATACTCTTGACATCCTCCCCCTCCCTTATTTTAAGAACTAAAAGCTACTTAGGTGCTCCTCTTTGATCCTATCCTTTCTCTCCTCTGAAGCAACCAGTCCCCTGCATTTTGTCATCCCCTTTCTTTTAAAAAATGTTTTATCCATGTTTTTGAATTTAGCTCTAGTTCATTCATTCCATTCCTACTCCTGGATTAAGTGAATATATATATTTATTCAATTCCAACTTTTTGTCTATAGATTTTTTTGGTTTGCTTGGTAGACAGTGAGATTGTCGATGAATAATGTCAGGCTTGCCAGTTAGTCTGTTTTCCTTGTCTTACTGCACTGGCACTCGCTCAGCCCTGCAGTACATTGATAAATAGAAATGATAAAGGTGGTCATCCTGTTTCTGATTTAAAGAGAGTTTTGTTAATGTTTTGTCATTAAAAATAATGTTTTCTGTAAATTTTTGGTAAACACTCTTTATCAGATTAATGAAGTTTGTTTCTATTCCTAGTTTGGTAAGATTTATAAAAAATCATAGGTGGGTGTTGAAATTTTTGAATTTTTTTTTTTTTTTTGTGAGGAAGATCAGCCCTGAGCTAACATCCATGCCAATCCTCCTCTTTTTGCTGAGGAAGACCAGCCCTAAGCTAACATCTATAGCCAATCCTCCTCCTTTTTTTTCCCTTTTTCTCCTCAAAGCCCCAGTAGATAGTTGTATGTCATAGTTGCACATCCTTCTAGTTGCTGTATGTGGGACGCCGCCTCAGCATGGCCCGACAAGCAGCGCGTCGGTGCGTGCCCGGGATCCGAACCCAGGCCACCAGTAGCGGAGCGTGCGCGCCCAAACGCTAAGCCACAGGGCCGGCCCTGTCGAATTTTTTCTGCGTTGATTGAGATAACCATATGACGATTCTTCATGAATATAAATGTAGTGAATTACAGTTCTGAATTTTTGGAGAGGCTAATATTTTGTTTGCATTTTTGGATCTATGTTCACAACTGAGGTTGGCCTAAATTTCCCTTCCTTGTACTGTTTTTGAATGATCCTGTTAGAAAGGTTATAGAACCTGTTGTGAAGTGTTTCTTCTTTTTCTGTTGAGTATAATAGTTTGTATAAGATTGGAATGATCTGTTCCTGGAATGTTTTTTAGTCTTTCCTATAAAAACCATCTGAAACTGGTACTTTTTTGTTTTTGTTTTTTTTAATGGGAAGATTTTAACCACTCATCCATTTTCGTCAATAGTTTTAGGATTATTTGGATTTTCTATTTTTTCTTGATTTAGGTTTGGTAAATTATATGTTTTTCTAAGATTTTGAAGAATTCTAAGAATTTGTTCTTATCACCAAAATTTTAAAACTTATTAGCATGACCCTTCTTTTCAGGGTCATAATCCCTTCAGTTTTATCTGCTCTAAATTAATCTTCACTGTCTTCAAACAGTTATTTATATTAGACACATTATTAGTAGTAGTAGTAATGGTAGTAAAAGTATTTGTGTCACACTTTACAGATTTTTTTTTACTATCTTCTAGTTGCCATTGTAGGAGTTTTAAACTCTGTTCTCAGTCTCACTGTTGTTCCTTTAAACACTTTTTCTCTCTGGCTTCTCTTAAAATCTTTTTCTTAGTCTTTGGTGTTCTGCAGTTTCACCACAAAATGTCTAGTTGAAGATTTCTTATCTTGCTTGGTATATATATGCTTCCTACATTTCTGGATTCAGATCTTTTATCATTTCTGTGAAATTCCCAGCTGCTATCTTCTCAAATACTGACTCTTCTATTCTTTCTGGCCGTACTTTCTAGGATTCCTATTTAAATTTCTTGATCTATCCTCATATCTCTTAAGCTTGCTTTTATCCTCTCTTCCCCTATCTCCTTGTGTTACATTCTGGGAAATTTCTTCAGTTCTTTCTTCCAGGGCACTAACTCTCTTCATTTGGGTCTAATCTGCTGCTTAACCATTCTATTGAGTTTTAAATTTCAGTGATTTTTTTTTCATGTTTTAACTTCTTTTTGTTTAGTATTCACATGTGGCTGGTTGCTTGTGATAGTCTCTTGATCCTTGTTCATTTTTAGACATCTTTTATTTTCTTAAACATTTAACAAATAGTATTTCATATTCTGTATCTGATCATTCTAATATCTGAAGTCTTTCATTGTCTATATCTGTTGGTTATTTCTGCTGTCTCTCACAATGGCTTCTTTTCTTGCAAGTTTTGTGATATGATTTTGAGATCAAATTTAATTGAACAGAGATTTAATCTGTTTTAATCTTGGAGGGTTTGTCTTTGCTTTTGCCAGCAGTCTGAGAGTGCTCTTGATTGGGATCACTTTGGCTCCATTTGAGGATCCTGGTTATTAATGGAATCTCAGATTCGGTTCCTCAAACATACCATGTGGTAGGGACTGGGGTCTGGAGGGCACAAACATCTGTAGATCCTACTGTGGAATTGGCATTAGCTCTCTGGCACCCTGCATTGTTTTTCTTCAGCTTGTTGCTCACAGATCAGGTTTTGGCTTACTTTTCATCTGCCACCTTTATTCTTCTTTCCTACTTCCTCTCCTACTATTTTTTGAGTCTCTTGTAGGGAGGGTGGTTGTTACTGATACATTACCATCTACAGAGAATTAGTTGCCTATATAATAGAACAAATATATATTGTTCAAAGCTTCCTAAAACTTTCATTTTGCATAGTAAATATGAATGAATAATGAACTTGCATTACTTTTGTTTATGCTTATGTTCTCTCTCTGTCTCTGGCTTTAGAAGGTAGGTTGTAATTTGTATGCTTCATTCCGAGAATTAAGTAACTTCATTGCTACTTTCTACAACTTAGTCCCATATAAAGAGATGGTTTATGAGGATTTGGAGGTAGATACTTATCAAGGTGTAAATAATTAAGAAAGGCTTCCTTTAGAAGAGGTGGAATTATTAAGACAACCTAAATCATAGAAGGGATACTGTGTAACGATAGTCTATAAATAAGAAATAGATTGGAAGAAAGCATAGAGGTAAGAGAGTTCAGAAGTCATAAAAAAAGAGTAGGTAAGGAGACCTACTGCCTGCCTTTGTAAGTCAGGGGCAATCTAGAAGGGAGCCTTTTAAAAGGAAACAGTAGTTTTTAGATGTAGTGAGTTACTGGTGATGTGACAGTGCTCTGATAAAGCAGATGATGTGCAATTGAGGCTGCGGCCCGGCCCAAGTCACTGTTTCAGGCAGCGAGCAGACCTTTCCATCTGCCTTTATCTCCAGTGAGAGCACTTGTACACTTTGGAAGTTGACGTCCAGCCTGCTTTGTCTATAGCTTCAAATTTGTGTGCTGCTTAGAGTTTCTGTTGTTGCTGGTTCGTGGAGATGTTTATCACTCTTTAATTTTACTCTTCTTTTAAAAGCATATTTCATCTATCATTGCTGTGTGTTTCAAATGGGAGTGTGGGGATGATGGTGTGGGACCCCATAAAATGAATTTACATTGCCACCTTGGCCAGAATGTAAATGTTTTACGTGGCCATCCAGTTTAGTCCTTTCCTTCTGAAGTAGATTCTGTCTTCCCAATTTTTATTGATGAAGGGATGGGGCCTTTGTCGTGTTAGGTGATTTGTCCAAGATTGCACATTATCAAATGATAGAGACTGTGACTCTAGAATCCATTTCCTTAACTCTATGCCATGCTGCCTACCACTTAGGAGTCTTGATATTCTCCTGCTTCTCAAGCTGTATTCCACAGGCCGTCTATACCAATGTGTACCTATTCTTGTACACTTCATTCATTTATTAGACACATTTATTGAGTACCTACTCTGTGTTAGGCATACTTTTAGGTGCTGGAGATATGGCAGTGCGCAAGACAGACAGAACCGCTTGCCCTCAGGGAGCATATGTTACATTTCATGGTAGACTGAAGAGTCCACTGCTAAGAATGGACTTATGTCAGAGCTCTAGTAATGACCTTCTGAGTTACAGAAAATTCTGAATAGCCCTTTTCAGAAGTGACACTTTGGTGGTGGCCTTTGGGGTGGCTACCTGCGTAGGGGAAAAGGAGGGTTGGTGTAGAAATGTAAGGCACCTGGTGAATGGGCTTCAAGGTCAAATAATTCACTTGACTTTGAGAACCTTCTGGATTCAGCAGCTGAGAGATTGTTTTACTGGTACGTGGGATTTGTTTTAATCAGGTATGGTAAGACACACAGACATGAAAATGATTGGTATGAAGGAAGAAGTTTTTATTGTGCTCACGGTCCCCTAGAAACAGGAGGCATGGCATGCCACACACGGCTGTACAGAGAAGCACCAAGGTAAAATGAGCAGGCAGAGAGAGAGACTGAGGGTGGGAACCTTTATTGTGATTTTTACAGGAAGTAATGGGCAAGGCAGGATAAGCAAACTAAGCAGGTTTAGGATTGGGTAGTTTGAATAATTTCAGCAAGCTCTGGGCTGTAGGGGCCGTCCCTAGTTGTTCTGTACCTGGTCCCCAGGTGATTCAGGCAGGGAGATAGTGTCCTAGAGTGTGAGAGCCCATAAAAGAAGGTGGTTGAGGGTATGGGTTTGTTTTGGGATTGGTTGCTTTGCATATCAAAGGCATGCTAGCAGGTACTATCTCTAGGAATTAGCTAGCCCTGGGAGGGGCACTCCCTCCCAGGTCAGCAAGGCCCCAGATGTCAGAGCATCAAGAATACAGAAAATAAGAAAATATAGTTAATACAGAGGTATTGTTTCAAGCTGTCTGCCATGTTATATGTTATGCACCTTTAGCAGAGAAATGGAATAGTTTGGAGTTATTCATATATGGTTAAGAAAGCTTCTAGAATTTGATAGCAAGGCATTTCCTTACCCTCCCACACCCCAATTAAAATATACACGGACAGAGAAGGTTTAATTTCAAAACTTACACATGTTCTGGCCTCGGAATGCTACTCATTCAGCTGTTTTTCAAATATCACAGGGTTAGATATCACAGATACATAGGACATTTGATTTCTAGACTCCTTATTTTTAAATTTATCCAAATTACTCATCAGATTAATTTTTTTTTCCTTCCTAGAGACTTGAATGGGTTCTTTTTTTTTTTTTTTTAATTTTTTGTTTATTGCAGTAACATTGGTTTATAACATTGTAAAAATTTCAGGTGTACATCATTGTACTTCTATTTCTGCATAGATTACATCATGTTCACCACCAAAATACTAATTACAACCCATCACCACACACATTTACCGAATTATCCCTTTCACCCTCCTCCCTCCTCCCTTCCCCTCTGGTAACCACCAATCCAATCTCTGTTCCTATGTGTTTGTTTATTGTTGTTATTATCTACTACTTAATGAAGGAAATCATATGGTATTTGACCTTCTCCCTCTGACTTATTTCACTTTGCATTATACCCTCAATGTCCATCCATGTTGTCACAAATGGCTGGATTTCATCGTTTCTTAAGGCTGAGTAGTACTCCATTGTGTATATATACCACAGCTTCTTTATCCATTCGTCCCTTGATGGGCACTTAGGTTGCTTCCAAGTCTTGGCTATTGTGAATAACGCTGCAGTGAACACAGGGGTGCATGTACCTTTGCAAATTGGTGTTTTCAAGTTCTTTGGATAAATACCCAACAGTGGAATAGCTGGATCATATGGTAGTTCTATCCTTGATTTTTTGAGGAATCTCCATACTGTTTTCCATAGTGGCTGGACCAGTTTGCACTCCCACCAGCAGTGTATGAGAGTTCCCTTCTCTCCACATCCTCTCCAACACTTGTTGTTTCCTGTCTTGTTAATTATAGCCATTCTGACGGGCGTGAGGTGATATCTCATTGTAGTTTTGATTTGCATTTCCCTGATAGTTAGTGATTTTGAACATCTTTTCATGTGTCTGTTGGCCATCTGTATATCTTCTTTGGAGAAATGTCTGTTCAGGTCTTTTGCCCATTTTTTAATTGGGTTGGTAGTTTTTTTGTTGTTGAGGTGCATGAGTTCTTTATATATTTTGGAGATTAAGCTCTTATCAGATGTATGGTTTGCAAATATCTTCTCCCAATTGTTAGGTTGTCTTTTCATTTTGTTGATGGTTTCCTTTGCTGTGCAGAAGCTTTTTAGTTTGATGTAGTCCCATTTGTTTATTTTTTCTATTGTTTCTCTTGCCCGGTCAGATGTGGTGTTTGAAAAGATGTTGCTAAGACCGATGTCGAAGAGCGTACTGCCTATGTTTTCTTCTAGAAGTTTCATAGTTTCAGGTCTTACATTCAAGTCTTTAATCCATTTGGAGTTAATTTTTGTGTATGGCGTAAGGTAAGGGTCTACTTTCATTTTTTTGCATGTGGCTATCCAGTTTTCCCAACACCATTTGTTGAAGAGACTTTCTTTTCCCCATTGTATGTTCTTGGCTCTTTTGTCAAAGATTAGCTGTCCATAGACGTGTGGGTTTATTTCTGGGCTTTCGATTCTATTCCATTGATCTGTGTGTCTGTTTTTGTGCCAGTACCATGCTGTTTTGGTTACTATAGCTTTGTAGTATATTTTGAAATCAGGGAGTGTGATACCTCCAGCTTTGTTCTTTTTTCTCAGGATTCCTTTAGCTATTCGGGGTCTTTTGTTGTTCCATATAAATTTTAGGATTCTTTGTTCTATTTCTGTGAAAAATGTTGTTGGAACTTTGATAGGGATTGCATTGAATCTATAGATGCCTTTAGGAAGTATGAACATCTTAACTATGTTAATTCTTCCAATCCAAGAGCATGGAATATCTTTCCATTTCTTTGTGTCTTCTTCAGTTTCTTTCAGCAATGTTTTATAGTTTTTGGTGTACAGCTCTGTCACCTCTTTGGTTAAGTTTATTCCTAGGTATTTTATTCTTTTGTTGCAATTGTAAATGGGATGCTGTTCTTAATTTCTCTTTCTGCTACTTCATTGTTAGTGTACAGAAATGCAACTGATTTTTGTATGTTGATTTTGTATCCTGCAACTTTACCATATTCTTTTATTACTTCTAAAAGTTTTCTGGTAGATTCTTTAGGGTTTTCTATATATAAAATCATGTCATCTGCAAATAGTGACAGTTTCACTTCTTCCTTTCCAATTTGGATCCCTTTTATTTCTTTCTCTTGCCTGATTGCTCTGGCTAGGACTTCCAATACTATGTTAAATAGGAGTGGTGACAGTGGGCATCCTTGTCTGGTTCCTGTTCTTAGAGGGATAGCTTTCAGTTTTTCACCATTGAGGATGATATTAGCTGTGGGTTTCTCATATGTGGTCTTTATTATGTTGAGGTACTTTCCTTCTATACCCATTTTATTCAGAGTTTTTATCATAAATGGATGCTGTATCTTGTCAAATGCTTTCTCTGCATCTATTGAGATGATCATGTGATTTTTGTTCTTCATTTTATTAATGTGGTGTATTACGTTGATTGATTTGCGAATGTTAAACCATCCCTGCATACCTGGAATAAATCCCACTTGATCATGGTGTATAATCTTTTTAACATATTGTTGTATGCGATTTGCTAGTATTTTGTTGAGGATTTTCGCATCGATGTTCATCAGTGATATCGGCCTGTAATTTTCTTTTTTTGTGTTGTCCTTGTCTGGTTTTGGTATCAGGGTATGACCTGTAAAGTGTGGCCCAAACTTTTCTAACACTCAGAGCCCCGCCTCACCCCCCCCCCCCCCACCGGGGTCTCTGTGTGCTTTCTTGCACATTTGATTGTTGGTATTGCTTTGTCATATACATACTGCTTTGCTTATTGCCTCTTTACCTCTTTTTGCATAGTTTCTGCCTCTTGGTTTCTGCAGTTCTCTTTTCAGGGACTGCCCTTTGCTCTTCTCCTCATCTGCCCATTCTTTCAGGCTCTGTTCATACCCACTAATTTCTTGTGGCAGCTCCAGCTAGAGGTGCCCGTTCTTTTCTGTGAACTCGTGTAATACGCTCCCACTTGTTACCATTTGATCATAGCTGAATGTTCTTAAGGTAGCTATGTCTTAGCTTCCTAATGAGGCTGTAAAGTTCGTGAGGCCAGCAACTGTTACTTATAATTTTTTGTGTCCCCCACAGTGATTTGCACCTATTAATATTTATTGTTGTTTTTTAAATTCTACATGTAAGTGAAATCATACAGTATTTTTCTTTATGTCTACTTATTTCACTTAGCATAATACCCTCTAGGTCCATCCATGTTGTTGCAGATGTCAAGGTGTCCTTCTTTTTAATGGTTGAGTAGTAGTCCATTGTGTATGTTGGATTAAAGCCTCTTAAATTCTCAGCCTATCTCTCATGAAGTTATTTGGTATTTTTATGTGAAAAACACTTTCTTTTGTCACTTGGACAAAAGAGGTAGGAAAAAGGTAGCGGAGGAACTGGCTAGGTTTGGATCAGGCTTTGACACTAACAAGCTTTGTGGTCTTGATTAAAGTACTTAACCTTTTTTCACCCTGGCTTCCATGTCCATAAAGTGAGGGAATGGGACTAGATGAGCTCTAGGGTCTTCTCCAGCTCTACCAACCTATGATACTACAAATGTAGCTTTGTTTGAAGTCTCCAAACAAGATGTCTTCAAAACAAGAAGTTTATGGGGAAGTCTTTTTAGCATGAAATTTAGTTTTATTCTTTCATTTAGCCTTAAATATTAAATTGATTTGACTCTGATTAGCTTTTGCATATCTAAACATCTCAGTTGGTTTTTTCTCTAGAGCAGCTCTGTTCAACAGAACTTTCTGTGATGATGGGGATATTCTATATCTCTGCTATCCAGTTAGGTAACCACTAGACACATGGGCTATTTAGTGCTTAAAATGTGACTAGTGTGACTGAGTGACTTAAATTTTAATTAAAAAATTTAAAATTAAATAGCCACATGTGGCTAGTGGCTACTAATTAGACAGAGAAACTCTGTATTCTTCCAACAGAGCCTTGTTACCTCACTTGAAAGACTTATTCCTCTTCGTCAAACACTTGGTTAAATCCTCAGCACGTTGCACACGTCTGTGTGCTTGTGGGGCAGGGGACTTAAGGTTTAGGGTTTTACTGAAATGGTTTCCCTGGGCTTCTCAGGTGGTGTTACCAAAGTGCCCTTGGCTGAGGGGAATGAGCTTTTGCCTCATTCCCCTTTAGGTTGGGGAAGCATGGCTCCAAAGTGGCCTTCTGCAGGCATAAAATTGAAAAGCCACACACAATTTCATTCTACTCTTTTCATGCTTGTTTTAAGATGGAAATAATATTTTAAATAATGACCAGTCAAATTACATAGTGCTTCATCTCCTCACCACACCTTCCACTTTCCCTCCAACCCCCAACCCAAGAAAAAGAAAACACTTTCCGTGTCACTTCAGGATGATGCATCTATTTCTCCTTCACCCCTGTTTTGGTGGGGAGATGTGGGTTGGAGAAGCATGTACGTAAGAGGGAAATTGCAGCAGGTGAGCGACCGGAGATGCAAATAATGTGTGGGCTGCTTCAGAGGTAGACAGAGGAAGATGAGTAATACTATGGTCACTAGTTTTTGTTTCTCCTTTACTGTTGAAGATGACTGTTTGGTTGTTTGAAATTTTTTGTAGGCCTCCTACATATGGTCCTCCTTCCCTCCCTGCAGTGTGGATGTAATGCTGAATTGGAGGCAGGACTCGTGTGTGTGGAGTCTTGCTGGGTGTAGTTATGTTTGGGAGTCATAATTGACCGGCAGTGAATCCAGGGCTGTAGTGGGATCTCTGTCTTACTTTAATAGAATTCAACACTGGGTCTCTTGTTCTTCATTGCTCTAAGTGAGCTTATATATATAGTGGGTTAGCCTCTAATTCTTTTTCTCAAAATAGAGGGAAAGGACTTTTAATAGCTTTCTTGATAATAATGACACAACTGAATCCAATGCAGTGCCCGGAGTTGTGCAAAAGAAGGTGAAACAAATGGCTGGTTTTCACTCGCTATACAACTGCTTTGTATAGGCCATCCAGTAATTTGAGTACTGATTTTATTTCCCATACAAATGCATTTGTTTATAACTTTTCACACTTAATAGCACCATTCTACTTCAGATATTAATAATGAAAAAGAATTGCCTGAAGAAAAGCTAGAATTATGAATGTAATAGGATTATAAACAATTCTGAGATATTTGTTTCCATCCCCCCCCCCACCCACACACACACCTCTTTTTCCCTTCCCCACCTTCCTCCTCCTTCTTTTGTAGGGATTGTATATCTTTTGTAACTCGTTGAAAATGAAAACAAATTAGAAGTTCCTGCAGAGGTTCACTGGCAATGCTTGGGCTGAATCATAGACAAGTCAACACATTCAGGGCAGGTGTCCTACAGGATTAAGTCTCAATCCTTTTTCTTCATACAATGGCTAATGCCCTTTCTTAAGAGCAAATAACACATAGCGAGACAGCAGAATTGTATTTTTACGGTTAACTAGTTTCCACAGCCCCTGCTTTCCTTTGCTTTATTTGTCATCATTTATTCCAGAATATCCAGTGTGCAAAAATACTTCCATGCTGCTCCCTCCTCTCCACACCCTGGTGAAGGACTTCCTTCCACAAACCTCTCACGCTGTTATTGCTTTTTTCTTTCTTGTGCCCATAAGCATATAACTTTACTGTTACTGAGTGGAGGAGGGACAAGAACAAATAAAATGAACAAGAAAAACAGATTCTTTTTAAATCCTTAGAATTAAATTCTTATTGAAGGTTTCAAATATTTGGATGCTTCAATGGATTTTTTTCTTTTAAAAGAATTATTCCAATTTTGAATGCAGCTCCTGGGTCACTGCCATAATGCTAAATGACTGATTGCAACTGAGAAAAAGCCAGTGTCAGTTCAAATTTCCTGGAGAACATTTTGAAAAAAACTGAGCTTACAGAGACACCCATCTTCCATTCCTCAAGCTGTCCTGAGTTCCAGTTGGCAAGCAAAATCAATGCCACTGGTTGTCATGACTGGAATATTGGGCTACCTTTATGACATCAGGGATATATATAATGTGTTATATATATTTTAAATGATAATAGAGGTGTATAATTGTTATGGCTTTCTTCATAATGTTAATTGTACTTGTTTTTATTAATGTTGAGCCATTGGTTGGGAACAGGTCCAGATGATAGCATTATTGTTATGGCATACTGTGATCTGCTCTACCATATTCCTTGAGACCCCCTCTGCAGAGATCACAGTAGAGGGCTGGGTAGTCAGTCCTGCTCTTTCTCTGGTCTCACGTGTTCCCTGTGGTGGTGAGTTAGCTCAGTAATCGCTCCTTGGTGCTGTGCCCTGTACTGGATACCGGGGAAATGATAAAACACTGGGCCCAGGTCTTTTATTTCTGTAGCATGAGGTTATTCTGGTATCCGCTTTTCATCGTGAGAAGTTTATCTCTGCAAATTGGAAGATGGAAACAAAACATAACATCTAGTCCTTTCTGGAGATTCTTTGAATGCATTGTTCATGGTTAAAATTTGATTATCTTATTACAACATATTCATAATTTGAATTAGACTACAAGTGTTTGAGTTAAAAGGAGCCATTTTCAATGGGTGTTTTAACTTCTAAGTTCAATATTCAAGACTACAGTTTTCCTTATACCTCGAGACTTATAAGTGAGAAACTTGGGATTGACCCAGCAGGATATTCTGAATTACTCAGTGCACCTTGGGGGAGGGGAAACTGAAGACAAGATGTTTGTGGAAGTCTGAAATTACATTCTTGTGATTATCTGTGCAGCCCAGGTACCCCGAGTGTCCGGGCATACTGGCCCCTCTCACGTAGTGTGCCACTCGACTCGTTGATAACTGACACCCTTGGGAGCAGGTCCCCTGGAAGGCAGCACTAGCAAATGCTTCCAAGCACCCTTTAAAGGCAGATGGTAGAAACCGCATCAGGGCTAAATATATGGAAAATTCACAATAAAACTTTAGCATGTTGTATTTATTGTTAGAACAGCAGAAGCTATGTAAAGAGTTTTCTCTCTCCCTTTAAATTCATTGGAATTAATGTGTTAACACAATTTGGATGAGTTGGTTTCTTTTTTTATAAATTTAGGAGAGAGTCGTTCAAATATTAGCTATGTTGTAAATTTTCTATGGCTTGTTTTGTTTGGATGTGTAGTGTGGTGGCTCTTACAGAGTGGCACCTAGTGTTTGATAACACTTGTGACACTGGGCAGGTTGGAAGGGAGAGTCTGGATTGAAGCCTGCAGTGCACCAGCTGCTCCTGCAGACATTGGGCACTTGCTGAGTGAACTTGGCAGATTGGCCAGTTCTGAGCCTAGTACAGGTCTGCAACACTTTCTAATTGTGCTGAGGTGGGCATTTAACTCCTCTAAGTTTCTGGGATGGTTTCTGAACCATATGGTGGCATCTCACTGCGGCTTTGTTATTTCTCTACTCATCACTTACCTGGAAACCCTCTGGAAGTGAATTTTGTTTTCTGTTTTGTGAAAAATGGCATAGAAAAGACAGCCAGCTGCTTGTGCTGGTACCAAAATTGAAGAGATCTGAAAAATGCAGTTTTTAGCCAGAAAATAGAAGCTTGCATGAAATGAAGAAGAGCGTGGCAGATTTGATTGTAACTGAGATCTCCCATGTGAGATCGTTGTGTGAAAGGAAGACTCCTCTTGAATTTGTTTTAGTGAGTGCTTTGTTAAGGGCAAAACCACGTTATGGATAGAATTATATGCTACTAATTTGGGAATTTGTGAAGGTCGCTGGATATTCTCTCATTAAAAGGGAAGAGTCTAGGGGCCGGCCGGGTGGTGCAAGCTGTTAAGTGCGCGCGCTCTGCTGCGGTGGCCCGGGGTTCGCAGGTTTGGATTCCGGGCGCGCACCGACACACTGCTTGTCAAGCCATGCTGTGGCGACCTCCCATATAAAGTGGAGGAAGATGGGCATGGATGTTAGTCCAGGGCCAGTTTTCCTCAGCAAAAAAGAGTAGGATTGGCAGATGTTAGCTCAGGGCCAATCTTCCTCACAAAAAAAACAAAAAACAAAAAAAACAAAAGTGAAGAGTCTAGTACAATTTGATTTTCTTTACAAAGAGATTAGACCTTTGCATGGTCTTAAGCAAAGTGAAAAAATAACCTCTTATAATCTGTCAAGTGCCTATGCTTTCAAGTTTTTGAATATTGCATTTTTAGTACCTAATAAAGATGGTTTCCTATCTGTATCTGTCTGTTTATTTTGATCAATATTGATAGTGTTTCCACTCCCTGGTTCTGTGCATCTCGTCCTTTGATACCCTCTTTTGCATACTATCTCAGCCTTTGTTCAGAGCCTCAGTTTCTCCCCTACTGGAGTATCGTGCTAACTCAACTTTTGATCTGGCATCTTGTCTCCCTTCTGTCTCCCTCACCCTCCTGGAATGCTCTCTATGTAATGTAATTCTGATTCCCATAGCCTTTAGGACAAAGGTCGAAGTCCCCAGCGAGGCGTTCAGGGCCCTTCCTGATCTGGCCTCTGCCTCCCTCTCCATCCCTTGTCACCACCTTACTTCTGCCCCCACTGGCAACCTTTTGAAGGTCAACAGACAAAGCAGCAGGGCTTTTTTTTTTTTTGATGCTCTTGCTGCTTAGTCTACCTAAAATGCTCTTCTCTACCTGGCTCACTCCAGTGTACCCTTCAGGATTCAGTTCAAGGATGGTCTCCTTTTGGAAGTGTGCCTTATCTGTACTCAATTCCTTGTGCAGGTACTGACATCCCTGATGGTCTTGCTTTTATTCCCTTAGGGCTGTAGCTTTTAGAGCTGGAACAGTGTCCTATCTCTCTTTATCTCTAATCCCTTGCATGGTGCCTGGTACAAAAGGGGCACTTAATACGAATATTTATTAATGAATCAAATAAATGGTTGATTCAGAGGGTATTTGTTTTAATTATCTGCACTACTACCAGTTCAAATCCCTATCTATAGTTTAGTGATTTGCAATACTTGAAGAGGATTCTATTGTTATGAAAATTGCTTTGCTTTTATTTTTATTGATTTCTTCCTTAAAACACCTTTTTCAACATTTTGATTCTAAAACTTGGTTTTGTTTATTTCTCTTTTGCATTCTAGAAAATTAAAGTCTACAGATTTGCCTGTTCTTTCAGCTTTAACCAATTTTTGTTGTACAGCCTTTACATTGTTGATGATTTTTAGTCTATAATTATAGTCGTGTGTCTGTGTTTTTTTTTTTTTTTTTAACTTGAAGCTTGCTCAGAAGAGTGTTTTAAAATCCCCCAAGTAATTGAGAGTATTTTAGTTTAAGCTCTCAGTGGGACTTCCAGTGCATTGAGTTTACCTGTGGCCTGTGCAGCTCCTATGTTGAGGTTAAAACCCTTTGTTGAGGGTTTTATTCACATGGATTAGAAAAAGAAATTTTAGTAGATGCTTCATGAATGTTAGAATCTGTGAAGTGAAGTTTTCTCTCTCTCTGTATATGTATAGTAAACCAGTCTTACTATATTCAAATCTGCTATATTGTACTCTATTGCCTGTTTTATCTGTCAAAGATAGCGTGTTAAAATCTCCCATTATAAATGCGTTTCCCCCCTTGGTTCCTGTTTTATTTCATTTTCATGTATTTGTTTTATTTTCATGCTATATTATTTGTTATGTAAAGGTTCATGAGTATTAAAGCTAAATTGTGAATTACATTTTTAATCTATTTGAAATGATTCCCTTTGTCCCCCTTACAACCTTTGCACTTGATGCCGATACTGCTTTGCTGTATGTTTGTGCCAATGTGCACCTGATATGTCATTTTCTGTATTTTATTGTTAATCTTTCTGTGTTTGAAATCTAATTCTGATTGACTTGGTCTTTGGTAGGGGAATTTAACCCATTTCTATTTATTTTTTGTGTGATAATCAACATTTTTTGTTTTTATAATACTTTGGTTTTTGGAGGAGAGGTCACTGACTTTCATTTTATGGAATATGCTTTGTGATTTGGAAGATATACTTCCTATTTGCTATCATTCTAATATTATCTTTAACTTAACAAAATACTATTTGAAACTTTTTTTCTAATTATCCATATAAAGCAGTATTTGATGCTTTTACTTTAACCCCATATATCTTTTGTACTTCTAAGCTACTTTAAGCATTTTGTATCCAGATTATTTTATTATAATAATTTTAGAATGTTATTTCTCTTATTTTAATCATTTTGAGGATTTACTCAATTTTTTATGATCATACTAACTCCAATTATATAAGTCACTGTCACAGTGTTTATACCCTTGCACCCTTTTTGGGTTATTTATTTTAATCTCTTTATTTGCTGGAATATGAATCAGTATGTTGAAGAAGTGAGGTATGTGGCTGATATACTTCCAACTCTAAAATATCTTTCTCTTAACTCCAAACATATATAGCTGGCTATATAATTTTCAAATCATAATCTTTTTAACTCAAAACTCTGAATTTTGTTTGCTATTCAAAATAGCTATAGTTTACTCTGGTTGTCTTGATCATAGACTGGATTCTTACATAGGTACCTAGTCTGCTCTGGGACTTCTGTTCTCCATGTGTCTGTATTCTGTGACCATTCTACTCGTCTTGGCCTGCAATGGGCAGTTGACCACATTGTCTTCTGGAGCTTAATGTTGCAGAGGCAGAGACCGGGGTCAGCCTGATCTTTGTTCCTTTGTGGATAATTTACTTCTTCTGTTTAGATTTGTGTAAGATTTTTAATTATGTGTTGAATTTATGCTATGTCTAAATATTTATCCCTTCAACTTATTTAGTTCTAGGGAGGCCTTATGATGCACAGTGTCTCAGTGCAGGGTTACGGTGGGGGACCCTGCAGTGAATTCTCTAGATTCGTGCTTTCCGTGTTTTTCATCTCCATGTAATGTTTTCTGATTTCAGAATGTTACTTATTTGTGCATCTACTTCCTTTATTTTCCTAGATCTTAAAAAAGATTCAGTGTCTTCTTGGATCTTTTAAGAACGTGAATCAGAAATACTAAAAAATTACCCCATTCTCTCAGCAAATCTATTTCAAAAGGAGGAATTTCCGTTTCTCTTTAGGATGGTCTCCTCCTTTGCTGCATGTTCTAGGGATGTTCTGCTGTCATGGGAAAGGGACCACCTCCACCCTTTCATGTCTCTGCAGTTTCATCTGTGCTTTAAGGAGTAATTCCTCTAAGTGTTTTGCTTGTAGATGGGATCCTTTACCCTTTCCAAGTTTTCATTGCTTAATGAGGATTTCTGACATTTAATACTGGTTAATTTCTGAAATACAGAAGGGATAAATTAGATGCCCCTCTCTTTTTAGTACATTCCATATTCCTTTTAGATGTCTTTGCCTTGTACTTTAGTCTCTCTTTTGAAATATTTTTATTCATTTTTTTGTTAGCCAAGAAAAGTATTGCCTTTCAAGTGATGATCTAATTAAGTATGCAGGTTGACAGTAATGTTTGGAGTCACAATTCCATTCTCAGTTATCTTTATCAAGTGCCTACTTGCCAGCGTCTTGTTTCTACCATGTTAGAGTATGAGCACTTTCCTTAAACTTGGGCATTTCTCAGTGTCTGCTTGTACATGTGAACTAAAATTAGAATTCCCTTTGTATTCCTTTTTTTCATTTTTCACTCATTCCTCTATTTGTGCATGCAGTGCTTATTAGGAAATGTTATGTACCAGGCACTGTTCTTGGTGTTGGGGATACTAGATGGCTAATAGAGGGTCCCTTCTCTCAAGAAATCCAGTATCTAGTGGTGGAGCAGGCCCTGCGGCCGTTTAGCTGAGAGGCATGCGGTGAGGGATGTGGTAAGAGGTGTGATTGTCGTGGGCCTTTCTCAAGAGGTGATGTTTGAGTTTGGTGTTAAAGAATGAAAGAGGTATAAGAAGATGGAACTGTGCTTTCCTTATTCAGGAACAGCATGGCTAGTGATTAGATAGATAATGTACTGTACGGGAAAGCATTGATGGTATAAGAAGAAAAGCATTACTTTTTTAGCTAAAAATGTAGTCATCTTATTTTTAAGATTATGTAGTTCCTTATTTTAGCTCTACTTCTCTTAAATTTTAAGGTTCCAAACAAGCTTTGACACTCAGAGTTCAATGAAAATATTTTGTCCACGTTAGCAAGTCGAGTCATTTTTAAAGAGATGAATGGCCAGGCCCAAGAGAGCTGAAGAACAAGTTGCCCTCTCCATAGGTCTCCCCGGAAGCATCCATGCTGCTGGTCTTCTACTCATGTGGGTCCTCCTGAAACCGGACTATCCTTGTAGCACAGCCATTCATAGAATGTCTCCTTTAAACCTAACTGCCCAGTTCTCATCATAAGTTTTCTGAACATTTATTACTCAAGAGGTTAAGTAACTAAGACTTCTATTTTTTTAAACCAAACTTTCTATTTTCTCCGTGGTCAACATTTTCTTTACCTAGCACTCTTTGTCATGCAGCTAGTTTCAGGGAGAGTTGCTCCCCACAGTCTCTACTTTTGGACTTAACAGGTTTAGTTGGCCATTCTTTTAGTAGATTACATTACGTGAGTTAGTATATGACATTTTTCTCATTCTGCACTGTGCTACCTTTCTAAGTGGCATTGAAATCAAGTGTGAATCTACTGGGATATGTTGCAATAATCTGGTAATAATTGAAAAAAAAAATGTTTCCCACACAAATGAGACGAAGATCAGCAGTTTTAAAGTACACTGTAGCATCGTGTATAAACTCCAGCTTACATTTCATATTATTCCTGGTCATGTAGTAGGTTCTGAAGAAAAAAGAACTATGGATAATCAGTTAAAAGAATGACAGATTCCCTGATGTGCTGATCAGTAGTAATACCTAATTTCGATTTCATGTGCTATAATGGATTATCATATAGATGCAGCTGAGCACTGAGCATTAAACAGAGCCATGTGCTTTTCAGAAAAGCAATATTTATTCACACTGTGTGGCTTTCCTGAATTTTTTCTTTATTTTTATTTTACTCTCCAGTGAAACCACAAACAAGATGTCAGTAGCTTATGTGGCATTCACAGTAGTGTAGCTTAGAATCTTGGCTGCAGTAGAAATGCCATGCTGTATTTGCCTCAGTAAAGGTAGGCTTCATTTGGGACTTTCTGAGGGACAGGCTTAGCATTTAGACACAGATGGTTGTGTGGGGCTTTATTTTTATTGACCTCGTAGACTTTAATGCATAAAAAATGGCCCTTGGAGTATTTGGGTGCAAAAAGAAGCATCAGTGTGGGTGATGTTTCAGTCTTTGAATTGTTTTATAAGATTCTGTCTGTTTGGGAATATTTTCGTAGCTCAGACATTGGGCACAGTGTTTCATATCCAAACCTTATTGAGTTTATTTTTGAGTGTCTTTAAAGTCCATCCATTTTGTAAATCTGAAAACATTTATCCAGAAGTGGTGATGGTGATAAGCCTGCCCTCAGAACAAGTTGGAGACTACTTGTGGCCCACTAGTATCCAAGCATCTAGATACACATCATTTTGCTGTGTTCTTTATTTTTCATTATATTAAAAAGACGTTTTTCTTTGTTGCATGCTAAGAAAATAAACCTAAATCAAGAAGACTGATAAGTGTTTTGGAAAGCTGAAAAGCATGATTCAGTGCCGAATTGCTTTCCTGACTAAAGTAAAGATCTGAAGAACAGTGGGCATGCTGAGCATTCATCTAGTCCAAGATAAGATCTATCCCGAATCTTTAGAGTAATTTTCTTTGTGCCTTCTATACGACATTTTAAAATTAAGTGGCAAGATGGGATCAGAAGATGATCCTAGACCATAGCTGGGGTGCCAAATCCCCTTGGAGGAGAATGCATGAGAAAGTAGGACAATGAGTTACAATTATTTACTCAGGAAGAGTGAACTACATGGAAGGAGGCAGGAAAAGTATGGGAAGGACTCACTGGGCCCAGGCTTCTTTCAATGTGAGGCTGCAGCCAACTGATGAGAAACAATGCCAGCAGAGACCATGTGCCTGAAGTAGGGTACACTTCTCTTAGTACTTCAGCCTCTTAATATTATGAGAATATTCTAATTAATAATTTGAAGATTATTGTGGCAGACATAGAGATGTGCTGCTCACATCCTCTTTCAAGAAAGAATTTGCTGCCCAGCTGCAAGGGGTGGAGTGCCCAGCTGCCAGCTGTTAAGGCCTTTAGCTTTCTAGCTTTGATCATGCTCTTCCATCGTAGTGCCCACCTGATGCCCTAGCAAGGCACTGGTACAAGGGCCTAGCCATTCTCAGGCACATGGTGCTCCTCTAACAGGCCGTCTTTGCTCTGGAGCTCCTGCTGGGCTGGCAGAGATTTGTCAGCTGTGTGGTGGTCTTAGGCTCCCTGCCCAATCCTGCTTCCTCATTTCACTTTCACAGATATTACTGCCCAATAAACCATTGGCACTCCTAACCCCACCACAGCGTCTGTTTCCCAGAGAACTCAACCTACAACAATTATTATTCGTTTGTTATCAAACATGTGGAACTTGGAGCTAAAGAATCATAAAACTTAGGTGCAAATAGAGGCTTTCTCTCTTCAGCCTAGAAACCTCCCAGCCCATCCCCAGATTGTGCTTATTCTGGGCTCTAGAGTTGCTCATTTGGCTTGGCAGCAGCCTGACTGCTGAGACCCTCCTCCTTATTCTCAGTTCAGAGTCATTGGTTTTCTTGTACTAACCTCTTGGCTTGTGATGTTTTCCTGTAATCTGTAGACAGCTCTCTGGGTTTTCACTCCCATCTGTGTCATCTTCTACAGCTCATGGGGATGTTCAGGTTTACATTCTGTTGGTAGGACAGTGCTCGCGTGGGTTCTTATTAAAATATTCTATAGGGAACTTTTTTTTTAACTTCTGATTCCCTTTTAATGTAATGGAGCTTATATATAACCAAATTTTTACACTTAGTTCCTTTTGTGTGTTATCCATCTAACATTCATGTTGGTGTATATTGCAAGGTGAAGACCTATTTTGATCTTTTCTCCCCCAAAGAACCACTTGCCTCTGCGCACTGTATAGGTGGATCCGTCCTGCCTGGCATTTGGTGTCTGGCTGACAAAGGTTGTGGGTTCTCTGGGCAATAGATAGCACTGAGGTCACTTGATTTAATACTGAAGTCACTTTGTCACATGGCATCAATTTTCCAACATTTTCCAGCATCTTTAACTTTTTCTAACTAGTTATGCAAGTAAATAGTCATAAGTATTTCTAATCTTTAAAACAAGTAAGCATAAACATCAAATGTTTCACATCAAAAGTTTCTCCTTTGACCTGTGCACACTTGTCTCTGGCTTCTGCTGTACCTTCTTAGGGGAACCTCAGTGCACTGATATCTCTAGGGTTTCATCTCATCTTCTCATTTTAAGCTCTCCCCCAGAGGGATCTCATCTACACACATCTTCAGCTGCTACCTGTATCCTGTTACCATCCAAATCCTGCTCCTGCACTCCCCACCAATGTATGCAATTGCCTAGAAAAACATCTCTACTAAGATAGTTCATTGATACCTCAAATTCCAGGATGTCCAGAACCAAACTTGATATGCTTCAATTCTGGGATTCTTTCTGGACTTGATGCCTTAGATAAAAGTATTGCCATTTACTAAGCCACTGGGGAGTCGTTCTTCAGTCATCCATTTACCACAACTACTATACCTGCCCATCCTGACAATTTTACCTTCTGAATACCACTTATACGCGTCTCTTCTTTCCCTTGCTGATCTTGGTCCAGGCCATTTTATTCCTCATCTGAAGTACTATCACTGCCTCTTCACTGATAGCTCTGCCTCTCTTCTCAGCCATCTTAAATTCACTTCCAGCTGTACCCTGTTCAGGGACTGCACACTGCTCCACGAGAACATTAACCCCTGGCCTCACCTGCCTCTCCAGTCCCATCTCCTCCCCTCCCTACCCACCTCCCAGCCCAGTGGACCCTCTTGCTGCTGCTGTTCTTTTAGGCAGCAGGCTGTCTTTGCCTCTTGGCCTTCTCACGTGCCCTTCCTTCTGTTTCTGTTCTCTGCCAGGCTAATTTAATTAACTCTGTAAGTCTCAGCTCAAGCGTCCTCTTTTTTCAGGAAGCGTTCCATGAGGCCCCTACTGAGATGAGGTGCTTTCCCCCTCACCTCTGTAGCACCTCAAACTTCTGTCAGTCTTTTTTTTTTTCCTGGATGATATTTTCTTTACCATCTCTCTTGCCCATTAATCATGAAACCCTTGGAAGTAAGAACTAAGTATTTTATTCGTATTTATGTCTATATTTCAAATGCCAAGCTTGATATCTAGTGTGTAGATATTTTTCACTAAGTGGGATTTGACGCATGTGTGCGCGTTGTATGGTGTGTGTCTGTAAGTAAGCGTGTTTGGGAAGTGGGAATGGGAGTGGAAGGTGGAAGAGAAGAAGCCTGGGGAATCCGGCATTTGGGAAATTATTCTTTTAATATTTAAGCAATGGCTATGATTTAATTAAGATAAAATTATCATTGTAGGTTTTTTTTCTCATTTTCTTTTAGGGTGAATTGAACTTGGGACAGTAATCTCTATAAAACATTCAGGGAAGAGAGCTTGCCTGGGGCAAGTAAAAGAAACTATCCTATAGGGGTGCAGGATAAAGTGCAGTACTGATGTTATTACAAAGAGTTTTTTTTCTTTTCTGAAATATAGATAGCAAGTACTATGGGCCTATCATGAAAATGTGTAATTTCACTTGTAGTTTATTTTCTCTTATACATTTTTTTTTGTTGTTTTATAGAAGATACTGCAGTTTCTACCTGAACGAATTTTCTTTCGATGGCATTATCAGAGTATAGGTAAGAACAATTTTAAAATGTTAGAGTAATATGAATTTCTTCCAATTGAATTTTCAGTAATGTTTTATATATTTAACACCATCAAGATAGGTTATAGCAAGTAATATTAACAAGGGTATGCTAATTACAACTGAGACGAGTCCAACCTGGACTTGGAGGAAAATATAATATCTATCTCTTGCTCTGAAAGTGCTACCAGCAGCATCAGCCTCACCTGAGAGCTTGTTAGAAAATGCAGAATCTCAGGCCCCAGCCAGACCTACCGCATCACAGTCTGCATTTTTAACATTTTCACAATAAGTTTGAGAAACATTGATCTAGGATCAATACTTTAGAACGCGGCAGCAAGAGGAAACTTGAAATAAAGCAAGTTACTGTGGCTGCCCTTTCTGTCCAGATTTTGACATCGAACAGCATTTCATCTCAATTTAATATCCACAGCACAACTGGAGAAATTTGTGGTATTGACGATGAATTCTACCTTCTGTTTAAAGAATGTCTGGCTTAGTCCTACAATTTTTCTTTCTTACCAGGTGATCACATTTTCTTCCTTACCAGATGATCATATTTGAGGAGAGCATAACCTTATAATGGAATCTTAACTATTTGATCATTCATTCATTCAAGTATTTATTGAGGGAGAGATATTTGTGTGCAAAGTTCTGGGGCAAAAACAAAGAATGTCTCACTGTCTTTCTATTGTTTAAGCTGATTGCCTAGTGAGAGTTAGATGAGAAAAAAAAATTACAGTACTAATTGGCCCTGTAAAAGAAGTGTAATGGTAGCAAAGAAGAAAAGTTGAGTAATTCTATTCAGAGGAATTGAGGAAGGCTTCAAGAGAGGCAATTTCGATCTGAGCCTTGAAAGATGAGTGTAGAAAGTGTGGAAAGGGCTTTCTAGGTGGGAGATCAATATGTAAAAGACATGGAACCTGAAAGAACATGGCACGTTCAGTGGATATTCCAAAATTGAGAATTTTAAATTTAATTTAGGATTATTTATGTGAAAAATGTAACTGACTCTTTTAAAAACTGAATTATTTTAAGTTATATGTTATAAATGTAAAGAAAGTAAAGTATATATAGTAAATACATCTATTTTGAATGAATAAATCTTAAAGATAGTGCCTTGGTTTGTAAATCTTTCAAACTCACAAAGAAAGTTTTTCTTTAAATTTTAGAGAGTTGTTGACAGTGTTTCCGCTTAATTGGTACTTTGGCCTTATGTATTTAAATGAAAGTAAAAATAAAACAGTCAAATTGCTGGTACAAGTAGCTTTTTACCCAGTTTAATGGCATCTTCCTGAGCACAGTGACTCTTGGATTGGGATTGCAGAATGCTAGATCTCCTGAGCCGTCATAAGAACAGGTGTTGTTTATCTAGTTTGTGTGTAGAATGAACTGGCTCTATAACATGGTCAGAATGAGTCATATTTTAGAGTGCTGAAGTATGAGCATTTGCTATAAAATCATCCTTATTATTGTTGCTTATATACTTAATGCTCGAATCAAACAAGCTCTTTTCAGATAAATATATTTTTGCATGATTTGTCAAACTGGGTAGAAATTGGTGTTTATAGAGATCCACGTCTCTTTTATGATGATCTTCAGGCTAGATGTGCTTTGGAATCAGAATTTTTCATATTGTAGAATGGCAGTATGGTGCATTGATATACAACAAACATTAACGTGATGGTACTGTCCAGAGGTCTGGGCAGTACCCTGTAACCAAGAGAGGTATTATTTTTGTAGCCTAAAATATGAGTCTTCATCATCAAGGGGATAACTAAACCCAAAATAGCCTCAGTCAGGTTAGTCAGGTATTGCCACCACATGAGTTCACATCTGGTCAGGTCCTGTCCACTAATGAATTACACACAAAACCTTCAGTTTTCATAGTTTTTTGGATTTTGAAATTGCTGATAAGGGCTTGTGAGTTTGTAATTCTACACATTTTTTTACATTCCTCACTGTATGTATTCTTGCATTCTTCCCAGTTTATTTGGATTTATGAAAACTGTTACCATTTGTCACTCAAGGTCTTGGCCAAGTTAGTTGTAGAAACTAGGAAACTATAAGGAAACGTTAGATTTCAAAGGAAAGGAAAGTGCCTTAAATATCTCCCTAGGATTGGCATCTTGACTTCTGCAAAGCCTCTGAAGCTAGGGCGGGAAGCTCTTCACTGGTCAGTACCTGACATTCCAGGTATCTAATATTCCTTATTTTAGATTTTTTGCAGTCCAGATGTCTAGTATTCCCTACCTAATAGGAAGAACACTGCTGTGTAAACTTCTCAATTAAGTGTTGTTGCAGCTGGTAGTGACCAAGGTACTCTGAAATATTGGGTTAGAACCTTGAAGCTTGGTTTACACACCACTGATTCAACATGCTTCCTGTCCTCACTATAGATGACAGTGTTACTAAGCATAGAAACCTAAAATAAGAGCAACTCCTGTATTCTGCTAGTCTGAACAGCTCTCAGACCTACCAATAGCCACGTTGTACCCTGAGAAGGAAGAAAATAATTTGAAATATCGACTGCCAGTGTTTGAAGTCTGTTTCTTATCATGCCACATTGTTTTATCTGTAGCAGAGAGGCATTCTATTTCTCTTAAAACTGTTTTTAGAGGGAAAAAATAGTCTGTCAATTTCTCGTTGTTTAAGGTTTTTAATCCTGGCTCCTTGCTATAAATCATTGAATGAGGAAGCATATTTGAACTATAAGTTTTGCAATGTGAAATGAACACTGGTTCATTATTCCAAGCATCTAGAGATACTATTTCAAGTGATGTTTGGAGAGTAAGAAGATTAGGGAAGTGGCTGACACAACACTCATGACTCTGTGATGTGTGCTAACCAGCTACTCAACTATTTGTAAATTTCCATTATTGATTAAAATGGAAAAAATTTGTTTGTCAAATTATTCCTGAAGTCATTTTTAGGCCAGTAAATCATGGTGGATAAAGGTGGCTGCTTGAAGCCTTCTCTCTGTGCAATAATGAGAACTAAAAGGGAGTGAGGAGATGACCAAGAATGGCACATCAACAAACCAGGGATATTTGGTGCAAGGGCAGTCTATGGCACCCCTTCATGTGCCCTGTGTTATCAGTACAGGACTCAACTTATACGTAAGTTTGCTTTAAGAGGGTTTGCTGCTCACAAGCCTCTAGAAAGCAGATTTCCTGTCCCATTCAGTGCATAGTGCTAAATACAGAATACAGTATTATTCATGTGTGTTTTTATATTTGAATCATTATTAAATCTGGTTTGCTCAACTAGGTTTTTCTCATATGTAGTATAAAAACCAAGTGCATACATAACTACACTGCAGATTTGTTTATGACTTTTTCTTTTTTGGTGAGGAAGATTAGCCCTGAGCTAACATCCAGTGTCAATCCTCCTCTTTTTTTGCTGAGGAAGATTGGCTCTGGGCTAACATCCATGCCCATCTTCCTCTACTTTATATGGGACACCGCCACAGCATGGCTTGACAAGCGGTGCATCGGTGAGCACCAGGGATCCGAACCCGCGAAGCTCGGGCCGCTAAAGCGGAGTGCGTGCACTTAACCGCTGAGCCACCGGGGTGGCCCCTGTTTATGACTTTTTAAGAGTGTCTCTGGCTTTATTCCTTCGGCTACCCAGTGGCCTCATATTCCCTGGGATGTGAACACAACCTCTGAGAAGGCTCATTTCTTGAAGTTTCTACTGCTCACTGGGCTCTAACCTCTCTTTCAGAGCCTGAGTCTGACAGCCCTCCCTGTGTCCCTCACAGTCAGGCCACACCATAGTCCACTCTCCCTGAGGGAGCAGGGTCTCCCCATCCACTCCACACTAAGACTACCTCAAAGATGCATCACAGCCAGGCTGAGCTAAATCCAAGGACCCTGCATGCCTCTGTGCCCACCAGGGGTGGCTGGGCCTAATGCCCCTTCAGCTCACTGGGTGTCTTCCCGGAGTCCCCTCTGCGGTGCTTTCACCATCATTGATCTGTGTTTCTTCCTCTCCTTCCCACTTCTTTGTGCTCTGCCCTCTGAAAGACCTCTTCTTGAATTAAGCAGCAGCTCTACAACCTCAGTCTTTTGCCTTGCCTCCTTGGCTACCGAAACCTGGGTTTTCTCTGAGGCTCGCCTGTCTCCCTCGGGGGTATTGGGGTGAGATCATGGTCTTTTTTTTTAATCCAAAGCCAATTCCAGACATCATCCACCACCCTCTCTGTGGAAACCTCTCCCCCTAGACTATGCTACCTTGTCCCCCCTTGTTGCTGTCACGTCTCTGATCTCCTGCTCACTTGCTTTGTTTTTTAAATGGCTTAGCCCTCTCCCAGTCCTTTTCCTTCATGCCAAGTTACCTATCAGCCCCTTGACCTCCTCCCCCTCTGTGGCTTCCTGACTTCTCTTCTGGATCCTTGTCGTCATGCAGACCTCTGTCTGACCATAACCTCCATCCTTCTGATCTTTAACTCAATCACTTCCAGTCCACCTGCTCTGTTTTTTTCTTTTTTTAAAAACAGCTTTTTTGGTGTATAATTGACATACAATAAACTGTGCATATTTAAAATGTACATTTTGGTAAGTTTCAACATAAGTATACACCTGTGCAAGCAAGATAATGAACATAGCCATCACTCCCAGAGTTTCCTCATGTTCCTTTCCCACCCTTCCCCACCTTACCCCCTAGTCCTCAGGCAACCACTGATCTGCTTTTTGTCACTATAGATTAGTTTGATTTTCTAGAGTCTTATAGAAATAGAATCATGCAATGTATACTCTTTTCTTTTTTTCACTCTATAATTATTTTGAGATTCATCTGTGTTGGTGCATATGTTAATAGTTCATTCCTTTTTATTTCTGAGTTGTACGGTATTCTGTTGTATGGATATACCATAGTTTGTTTATCTGTTGACTTGTTGATAGGCATTTGGGTTATTTCTAGTATTTGGCTACTAATAAAGCTACCGTAAACATTTGTGTACAAGTCTTTGTGTGGACATGTGCTTTCCTATCTCTTGAGAATGGGATGGCTGAATCATATAAAGGCATATGTTTAAATGCTAGACTGTTTTCCAAAGTGGTTGTACCATTTTACATTACTACCAGCAGTGTGCGAGTTCCAGTTACTCCACATTCTTGTCAACACTTAGTATGGTCAGCCTTTATATTTTAGTGGTAGTGGTATCTCATTGTGGTTTTAATTTGCATTTCTCTAATGACTGATGATCTTGAGCATCTTTTCATGTGCTATTTGCTGTCTGTATATCTGTGGTGAAGTGTATGTTACAATCTATTGCCTATTTTTTAAATTGAGTTGTTTTCTTAATATTGAATTTTGAGAGTTCTTTACATATTCTGAATATAAGTGCTTTATCAGATATATGACTTGGAAATATTTTCTTTCCATCTCTGGCTTGTCTTTTCATTCTCTTAATAGTGTTCTTCAGAGAGTATAAATTTTTAGTGTCAATAAAGTCCAATTTATCAATTTTTCTTTTATGGATTGTGCGTTTGGTGTCATGTCTAAGAATTTTTGCCTAACCCAAGATCATAAAGATCTTTACCTATGTTTTCTTCTAGAAGTTCTATATTTATATGTTTCACATTTAGATCCTTGATTCATTTTGAGAAAATTTTTGTTAATTTCAAATTCCTCCAGTGGACTGCTGCTCCCTTGTGCTTGGTGTAGATATTGTAGTGCCGGAAAGTTCTGTGTCCTGCTCTACTGGCAGCTTCTAGAAGACCTTGCACCACGGCACCCCAGAGGGTGTTTCTCTGTGTTCTTGCCCCTTCTCTGGTTGTGCACTGCCGTTGCTTATTAATTGATTTGAGGCATGATATACAGAGGGAGTTTTTAAAAAATTAAATAAGAAAAGATTTTATAATGTTCAAGTTAGATTTGAAATATCTTTGTGAACTTGTGGCCTTAAAAATATCTTTAAAAGATTGCCATTTTGTCAGGAGAAATTGTCAAGCATGGCAATTCTCACAATTGAAAAATGAGATAAGCAAAGAAGTAGATTTTGAAAATATTGGTGAATTTGCTTCCATTAAAGCCAGGAAAATGAAATTATAATACATTTTGTGTGATAAATAAAATATTTAAACTAATGTGAGTTTTAATATTTTTCGATTTTTCAAGATTGAGCTTTTTGACTTTTTAATATTTTTTCAACTACTTTAATGTTCTGGAAAAAAACCATTAAAATACATAAAAACATACATATAGGGGTACATATTTTTCCTTTTACCTCAGGCTCTGATATGGCTCAGCTCAACACTGATACTTATTTAAAATTTTAATATTGTTCATCATGGATTTTTTGCACTGATTTTTTATTTTTAAAAACTATTGCATTAAAATATTATTTATTTTGATTACTGTGTTTTTTGGTACCCTCTTAAATTTTGTGCAGAGCCCTTCCTCTTCTCATCCTAGTCCCAGCCCTGGTAGTCTTACTGCCTCCTCAAAGGTAATAAGACTTACCTTCAAAGGATATTTATTGTTAAAATACAATAAAAGTTAGTCAATAGAAGTTAGAAGTTCATAGAATCAGTACAACGAGTTAGATTTTATTTACTCATTTATTTATTCTTTTTTCACATGAATCAATGTAAATGGCAACCAGTAGGGTTGAAGAGGCATGTAAAAGGGATGGGGGTGGGTATCATCATAGTTTAGATGAAGAGTTTAAAAATCCAAACAGGAATGATATATAGAGAGAAACTTTTTGAGATTAAAATGAAAACGATTTCATAATAGTAAAGGTAGAGTAGAAATATCTTTGTGAACTTTGGGTCTTGAGAAATACCTAAAGTGGCCAGGCTAGGCTCTCAGGTCTCAAGTTGAAACCCTCTGCTGTGTACGCCTACTGCACAAATATTTCTTTCTAATGTTGTTCCTATTAAAAAAGAGTTCCTTAGAGAATAGCTGATGGCCTGTTTTCTGAGGAAAATGTGCTTTCCATGTACCAGACACTGTTCTAAGCATTTATATATATTAGGTCATTTAAACCTCATTACAATTCTCTGTGGTAGACACTGTTATTATCCCATTTTACAGATGAGAAAACTCAGGCATGGTGAAATTAAGTAACTGACCCAGATTACACAGTAAGCACAGAACCTAGATTTGAACCCTAGCAATCTGGCTCCCAAATCTGGGTTGTAACTACTAAACTGTACTG
Source organism: Ceratotherium simum simum (assembly GCF_057802395.1). NCBI lineage: Eukaryota > Metazoa > Chordata > Mammalia > Perissodactyla > Rhinocerotidae > Ceratotherium > Ceratotherium simum. The sequence continues at coordinate 46,690,029 of NC_141920.1, read as the reverse complement.
CTTCACACGTACAAGAGTTTCTGAGTACAACATATATGGCAAATATATATGTATTAGTTTTCTATTGTTGCTTTAAAAAATTAATTTCAGATTTCAAAATAATTTTGAAATAAGATTAATTTCAAAATTAATTTGAAATTAACAGATTAATTTCAAAAAGTCAGGGGCTATTGACAGATATGGGGCGTTATGTTCTGTATGTCTCTTTCTAAAGTCTATTCTTTTCATGTATATTTTTCTCCTCCCTGTGTAGGGAAGAGTTGATATAGACAACTATGAGTGGGTTAAAAGTTAAAAATAAAAATGTTGGCCCAAGGGCCGGCCCTGTGGCTTGGTGGTTAAGTGTGCGCGCTGCGATGCTGGTGGCCCGGGTTCGGATCCCGGGTGCGCATCGAGGCACCACTTCTCCGTTCATCCTGAGGCCAAGTCCCACATACAGCAACTAGAAGGATGTGCAGCTACGACACACAACTATCCACTGGGGCTTTGGGGGGAAAAATAAAATCTTTAAAAAAAAAAAAAAAAAAATGTTGGCCCCATTCCAAAAAGAGGAAAGACTGACGGGCCCCAGCAGTCACATCCAATGATCAGGAGAAAGTGTTTCCAAGAATATGTTGCAAGATAATGGATTTGTCAGATGTTTGGGAAGAGAACTGTCTGTGTAGATTTTATCCTGAGTCTCCCAGGAGGTGAAGTGTCTGTTGGCCCTGCCAAGCATTGTGAGGTCCTCATAGGCATAAGGAAGCAAATATTGAACTGAGGCAGAACGGACTTTGTCCAACAATGGATAAACACCGAGGCAAGGGAGAAGGCCCTAGGTTGAGGAAAGGTAAGGGATAAAATCCTTCATGAGCGCGGGCACTTGAAGCTTTGCTGTGAGAGAGCCCAGCCTGGTAAATGGTGACTCTAGACCAAAAAATACTGGACGTGGTTTGGTGACTGGAGAAGGAGAAGGAGGAGGGCACTTTAACTTCCTTTCTCAATTACAAACCAGTCATGTGTTAGTACTGTAACCTAGTCATGACAACGGTGAGTTTCCACTGAGCCCCAGTGTTAGGTATTATAAACAGTATAGCAGTTAGAAAAGGTTCCTTCAGGTAGTTAGTGGGCTTGTTCTGGCTAATGAGTTCCTAGAGTTATGCATTTAACTGACATGTGTGTATCTGTCCACCTAGATAGGACCTGTAGCAATCACTGAGACACTGGGTCTGTTTCTTGGTACAACATCTCTTTGAAATATGTTGGTGAAGTAAATGTGATGTGATATACAATTTTTAAATAGTGCACAAAACTTTTCATCAGGAGATCTAAATTTGTTTCCTCAAAATTTGATTGGGAGAAAAGATTTTCTTGCTTAAGACTTTCAATATATTTTTATTTTAAAAGATTACTTCGTTTCTTGAAGTTAAGATCCTATTTAGAGGCTACATAAGATATTTAGCTGGGGTTGCCAAGCCATCTCCATACTAAGGGCATGAACACATTTATAGGATAATAGATATGTTTCCATCCTCAGAAGAGAGACTTCTCTCAGTACAGTGGGCTGCAGCACCAAGGTTTTTGCAGTTGACTGGTGTAGTTCTGAGTAAGCCTTGATTCCCTGTCCTTGACAAGTGACCAAAGTGCTCTGCTAGATGATTTATTGATGGACCAAACCCATAAATGTGGTTGTCATTGCAAGGAGAGAAACATGCTGTCTGGAATATTTGTAAAATGTTCTTGTAAAAATGTTTTATGAGTGGTAGTTTTATATTATTTTTACCTTCAGAGATTTAAAAAAATAATTCATTGTATGCCTGACAAGAGATATGTGCACATAATACACTGTGGGCATTTGGGTTACCTTAATATCAATCATTTTGACGCTTTTAAAAGAATTTTGAAGACGTTCATTCTTAAAGTACTTTTGTTCTGAAAACATCTCTCCTTCTATGACATTGCTTTGCTTCTGAAGGTGAGCCTTCTTCCTTTTATTTTTTAAAAATTATATCTTTTGTCATAAGTACATTTTTTCTTTCTAACACTGATCTTTTAAAAATAGATCTTAAATATGCATTCATATACTGTATTTCTAATTCATTGTTTTAAATTTTCAGGCTCAACTTTAAAGAAGCTTCTACACACTGGAAATTCTGTTAAGGTATTTATTTTAGAAGAAAATGTAATGGCATTTTTCATTACTCTTAAATTTATTAATGCCATAAGGTGACGAAGTTAGGCCATTTTGAAAAAAGAAAGGATCTTTAAAAATCACTCAAGGGGCTGGCCCGGTGGTGTAGTGGTTAAGTTTGCGTGCTCCACTTCGGTGGTCCGGGTTTCTCAGGTTCAGATCCCGGGCACGGATGGATGCACTGCTCACCAAGCCATGCTGTGGCAGACGTCCCACATATAAAAATAGAGGAATATGGGCATGGGTGTGAGCTCAGGGCCAGTGTTCCTCAGCAAAAAAAAAAAAAAAAATTATAGTTTTTATGTTTGAGAAATTATATGACAAATATTGTTAGAGTTTTTATTCTTACATCTTAACTTATTGTGATAGGCGTTTTAAATATTGTTAGGAGAAAGTGGCTTGAGATTTGGAGTTTGGAATTCTGAGTTTTAATTTGATTCTGCTGTGTATAGCTCAGGAACCATGGGAAGGTGCTAACTGTTTCACTTTTATCATTGGAAAAGGGGAGGGGGTGCACCAGTTCCTCTCTGAGCTTTAGAGCTAACGTGTCTGACTCTGTTCACCCTGGTAGTTATTTTGCCTGCGTGGGGAGAGGAGGACAGTGTCAGGGGCGTGGAGGTTTATGCAGAGCAGCGGTGAGTCCACCAGCATGTCTGAAGGTGCGCTGTGGATTCCACTGTTGATGGGGTAGCACTGTCACAGACAGGGTGTCTGTCTTGGTGTATTTGACTTCTATGGAGCGTCAACCAAGCTTTTTCTTCTTTCCTTTCTTTTCTTTTGGCTCTCTTCCTCCTGGCTTTCCTGCAGAGCCCCGTGTTTGGCTCGCACACTTCCTCCGGAGGAATCAGCACCACCTTGGTGTAATTGAAAAGAGATCAAGCAGTCCCTCAGTTGCCTACATTTGGAGCTTACTACATCTTTCAGCTGCATCTGACATACTTTTCTTCTTTTTTGTGTGTATAACTTCCTTTATTGACATTATCTTTTCGGCCATTTAGGAGTATAGAAATGAAGGTACCAGTGTTTATGAATTCTAGGAATGGGATGAAGTTGAAAGTAAGTGTAGAGGAAGCAAAAGAACACATCTGCTTATCTGAAGGTTTTCTGCCAAGCGATGCCGACCATTCAGAGCACGGCGAAGGTGTTGGAGAGAATAGAGTAGGGACTTGAGGCATGGAAGCCGGAGAGCTGCCCTATCCCAATGAACCAGGGCTTCATGGTCTTGTTTAGCTCTAAGTGTTCTGATTTTCAAGAACATTATACAAGTGCATACTGTAGTGACATGACAAAAATTCTATCCAAAGCATAGTGTAAATTTGGAGGAGGATTATCTTTGCATTGTTTTCATGGATAATTTGGTGTTGATGATATGGGCACTGTTGCCTGATGAAATAAAATACTATTAATAGGAAATACATAGCACTCACCATGAGCCAGGAACTGTTCTAACTCACCTTATCCTACACCAGGACTTTGTGGTAAATTCTGTTATTATCCCTATTTTACAGATGGGGAGACTGAAGCACAGAGAAGTTAAGTGGTTCTCCATGGGTGACAGCTAAGCTAGAAAGTGGCACTGCTCACATTTGAACCCAGGCACTCTGGCTCCAGAACCCAAGCTCTTAACTCTTGTGTTGCATTGCAGCATCCTTACTTACTTGTCACTAAGTGAAAAACTTGGTGCAATACTTTAACAATGCCTTTAACTTCTAGCTTTTCTTCCTCAGAACTGATGCTGTGTTGCAATGCAGTTCTTACAAATACATGTGTTTAATTTCATTGCCTTTAATTTTTTTTTAGGTAAGATGTGAAGGAATCAGACTGTTTCTTTTGTGGCTTCAAGCACTTCAGACAAACTGTGCAGAAGAGCAGGTGCTGATTTTTGCTTGCCTCGTGCCCGGTTTCCCAGCGATCATGTCATCCAGAGGGCCCTGTACGCTGGAGACACTCATCAATCCTAGCCCTAGTGTAGCTGATGGTAAGTAATGTTATCAGATCTTACAGGTTGAAATCACTCTTGAAGTTACATTGAGGAGTTCCTTGGTTTGTCATTTTCCTGAATAGAAATCTTGATTTCATAGATGGGTTCTGAAGAAGATTATTCTGTTTGTATTCACAGTAGATTCTTACAAACATTAGAATTGAAAAGACTTGGAGCCTATTTTATATGAAATGATGACAGGAGACATTTACTGAAGTGGTAGGAATAGGAATGGAAGGGAGGGGACACATGTTGGCAATAGCAGGAAGTAGAGACACGTGGTCTGTCTGCAGTGTTTCGTGGCTGTTAGTAGGATTTAAATTTGCCATCCAAAACTTCTGTCTGTTGTTCTCATCACTATTGTTTCATAAGTGGACATTCATCTGCTCACCCAGGCTATTTTTTGCCATCTGTGTATTTTCATGCAGCATTCACGGAAGGACAGTAGTGGCCTCATGGAACTATTAATGGCAGCCATTTATGTCCTGTAAGGTTTCAAAGAACTTGCCTCTTAGGGCCATTGATTTATTACTGCTCATCACTTTATTTCCTACTGACAGGTATTTGATCTTAGGCTAACCAAAGTGGAATTTGAAAGGGAAGAAAATGGTCCAGTGGGAGAGGTGGCTTCGTGGGCATCTGTACCATGTTTCCAAGCCCTTCATGCACACTGGCTTGGAGTTCATTCTGAGCAGTTCCAATGGATGGATAGATGCATTTTAATAGATGCCATATATATATTTTTTTTCTTTGTGAGGAAGATCAGCCCTGAGCTAACATCATGCCAATCCTCCTCTTTTTGCTGAGGAAGACTGGCCCTGAGCTAACATCCGTGCCCATCTTCCTCCACTTTATGTGGGATGCCGCCACAGCATGGCCTGACAAGCGATGTGTCGGTGTGTGCCTGGGATCTGAACCAACAGCGGAGTGCGTGCACTTAGCCGCTACGCCACGAGGCCGGCCCTAGATTCCATTTTTTAAAAACCCTGTTTAAAATTTAACTTTGGTGAAAGAGCTCTCATTGTTTTCCTCTCTGCAGCAAAGATATATCCAGAAGAAATCACTCCACTCCTGCCAGCCATATCAGGGGAAAAGATCGCTGAGGACCAAACATGCTTTTTTCTTCAAATACTGTTGAAATATATGGTTATTCAGGTAAGAGCAAAATCGTACATAATTCGGTGATAGTCTTATTCTCAGTGGGAAAAAGAAAACATTGCTTCTTTTCTTCCCGTTTCTTCATATTTTGTTTTTTTGCTTTTTTTTTTGAGATGATTTTGTGTGATATTTCACTAATCATAGAGTATGTGCTAGGTCACTTCAGCAAAGGCTAGGCATACATACTATTTTGTGTGAGTGTGTATGTAAAGGGAAAAATTCAGTTCTCTGTCTGGGTTTACTTTCATATTATTACCACATTCACAAGAACACTTCACGTCACCAAATGTGTGGGTTTTTTCCCCCACACCAAGCAATTCTCTGTGACCCCAGCTAGATGTCCTACAATTTAATTCAATTCTGGCACTTTCTACCTGGAGATAGAATCAGATCCCACAAGTTAAGGGCTCAGTCCCATAAGACTGTTCCCACCCCACTTTAGATGCCAATTGCAAGTAGCAGGTCCCCAGGTTACTCACAACTTCTATTAGACTTGGTTACAAATCAGAGGTTACCATGGCTCCTTCCTCAGATTCAATTAATTTGCTAGAACAGCTCACAGAACTCAGGGAAACGTTTATTTACATTTACAAGTTTATTAAAGGATATGATATTATATGATAAAGGATACTGATGAACAGCCAGATGAAAAGATAACATGGGGTGGGGTCTGGGAGGGTCCCAAGCACAGGAGCTTCTGTCCCCATGGAGTTGGGGTGCATCACCCACCTGGAAGCTCCTTGAAACTCCTGCTATTGGGATTTTATGGAGGCTTCCTCACATAGGCATTACCAGTTATTAACTCCATTGCTGGCTCCTTTCCCCCTCTCTGGAGAAATTGGGGGGGTGCTGAAAATTCCAGGTTCTAATCATGGCTTGGTCTTTCTGGTGACCAGCCCCATTCAGGAGCCCATTCAGAGTCACATCATTAGCAGGGGCCGGCCCCGTGGCTTAGCGGTTAAGTGCGCTCGCTCCGCTGCTGGCGGCCCGGGTTCGGATCCCGGGCGCACACCGACGCACCGCTTCTCCGGCCACGCTGAGGCCGCGTCCCACATACAGCAACTAGATGGATGTGCAACTATGACATACAACTATCTACTGGGGCTTTGGGGGGGAAAAATAAATAAATAAAATCTTTAAAAAAAAAAAAGAGTCACATCATTAGAACAAAAGATGCTCCTAATGCTCTTATCACTTAGGGATTTACAAGGGTTTTAGGAGCTCTATGCCAGGAACTGGAGGCAGAGACCAATATGTATATTTTCTGTTATCTCATAGTGTATTAAAGTATTTTTGCCTCCTTATTGCTTCCCTAACCCTGATCTCTATGCTAGTGAGATAGGTTGGAGGAGGATGCAGGCCCAGAGGCTGAATGGGTAGATCAGGAATAGGCAGAGCAGGCAGGGAGATTTGAACAAAAGCATATGTAATTATCTCATCGTGCCATCAACACAGGCCTGCTTTGTGTTACATATTCCTTTCTCTTATATTTACCAACTGGAATAATAAAATCTCTGAACTTAATTTTAAAATGAAAGCTTGTATTTCCTGCCAGCCCTGGCCCACCTCAATTCAGACGTCTGCAGGGGGCTGCAGAATACAGAACTAAATACAGGACAGAATACAGGGGTGCATGGGAATGCAGAACTAAAATCATTAATTTATGATTTCAATAGGTGACTTATGTCTCTTGGTCTATATTTCTGAGCATTGATATGGTTCAAAAAAAAAGCTACTGAATTCTTCTCTCTTAGCAAACACTTCTCTTATCCCTGAGTTCCTCCTGGGAAGAGTCTAGTCTCTGTCCTCCCCTTCACAACCAGGTTTGTTGACATAATATTCTCTGCCAAGTCCACTTCCTCACCTAACGTTCCTTTGACCCCCACTGTTACCTGCCTGTTACTGCTAAGACAGAGGCCCAAGACCATGAAGGGGTTCTAGTGGTCAAGTCCAGGGGAAGGACACTCTTCAGTTTTTGCTGTACTAAATCTTTCAGGTAGTTTGACAATGACCCTCCTTCATGAGATGCTCTCCTCCCGTGATGTTTTCTTCTGGCTTTCCTCGTACCTTTCTTTTACTTTTCAGCTTTCTTTAGGGAGCTGTATTTCTTTCTGCTGTCCCTCAAGATTCAGTCCTCAGCTGCCCTTTCTGACTACTCTGTCCTGGCAATCTCGTGTGCTCTTCTCTCTCATTTCCTTTAGCCAGCACCAGAAATACAAGGACTCCAAAATCCTGAGAGCCGACTGGGGTATTCTGTTGTCTTCGGGAAGCCCACAGTTAAGCTCTATGGGCACATTCTGCATGCATCTCAAATTTTATTTGTTCAGAAGTGGTAGGCATTCGATCTGTCCCAGGAGATGAGCATAGAGTATTTAGAACTTGGACGTGGTGGGGTACTTGGGTTTCCTTTCTAGATGTGTCACTAATGAGCTGTGTGACCTCGGATAAGTCACGTAATCCCCAGGATCCCAGTAGAGGAAGGATGCCATTGATATAGGGTGGAGGTTTTCATGCAGACTGTGAACCCCCTAAATTGTGTACAGAATTGTATACGCATGTCTGTCCCTCTCTCCTTCCCTCACCTCTGTACTTGGGTGAGACCTCAGAGCAGAGTTTCTCCCTTGGCTCACCCTGGAGAACTTCTGACAGGTTACAGACACTGAGCCCCTGTGCCTCAGGGGCAGCCAAAGCCCCTCATCCCTTTACCTCAGGTGCTGCACAAATATTATCATTTTCTAAGTGGGCTGCATCATGAAGGAATTGGGAAGCTGTGCTTTAGAGCGCTCTGTGGTCTAACACCTATTAATAAGAACCACTGGCAGATGTAGCTGGACTGGCAGGCCTAGTTTATCTTAGTTTGTAGAATGCTTTTAATAAGGAAAACGCATGTTCCAAGATTCCATAGCTTTGCCTTTGATATTGATTTTACATGTAGGTAACACTGGATGAAATCTTGGCAAGGGATTGTTTCCTTAATTCCTGTTTGTTATAAATGACCTTTTCTGAGTTAAAAAAAAGCATCTGTGGGGCAGTGGTGTAGTGGTTAAGTTCGCACACTCAGCTTTGGTGGCCCAGGGTTCGTGGGCTCAGATCCCGGACGTGGACCCACATACCGCTCATCAAGCCATTCTGTGGTGGCATCCCACATATAAAAAGGAAGACTAGCACAGATGTTAGCTCAGGGCCAATCTTCCTCAGCAAAATAAATAAATAAATAAATAAAGCATCTGATTGCATCTAACTAAACATTTTAAGGGTGCAAGGAATGTTAAATCATTACAAAGAACATGTGGAAAAAAATATGGGCATGATGTAGTAGTGCTAGTTTAAAAAGATATGCTATCAGGGGCCAGTATAGTGGTTAAGTGCATGCGCTCTGCTGCTGGCAGGCCGGGTTCGGATCCCGGGCACGCACTGACGCACCGCTTGTCAGGCCATGCTGTGGCGGCGTCCCACATAAAGTAGAGGAAGATGGGCATGGATGTTAGCTCAGGGCCAGTCTTCCTTAGCAAAAAGAGGAGGATTGGCATGGATGTTAGCTCAGGGCTGCTTTTCCTCACACACACACACACACACAAAAACAAAAAAGGAAAAAGATATGCTGTCACTGGGTGATTTTTTATTTTAATACTCAGTAAAAATGCTGCTTTAACATAGTCACTATTTTGTTTTAAAGTATTCATTCTTATCATCTTTTGAGTTTTAAGATATGATTTCATTACATGATTGTCAATATTATTTGTCAAGTTTTTTATTTAGGATAGGAATTTTAATAGTATGATAGCATTTCAGTTTAGTATACATTAATTTGAAATGTAAATATACAATATGTTCTTTTCCACATATTATCCAAAGGCTGCAAGCTTGGAGTGGAAGAATAAGGAGAATCAAGATACTGGTTTTAAATTTCTTTTTACATTGTTTCGAAAGTATTATCTTCCTCATTTATTTCCATCATTTACTAAGTTAACAAACATCTACAAACCTGTACTTGGTAAGTACTGATTGAGCCGTATATAGAGGACATCCACAGGGAGGCTGTACTGTCTCTTTCAAAGAGACTTTTGATTATTTAAAAGTAAAATAGTCATCTTATTCTTATATTTAATGGTAACTTTATTGTAAGAGGTTTAAAGTTTCCTAATAAATGATTTTAACTATTTGTTCAAACTAAGATGTACCTCAACTCACAGCAATAAAGGGAAACGTGGCTCCTATGCTTACAAATAATATGGAATGTATTATTTTTTGGTGTAATTATATTTAAAATCTTTTAATATATAAAAGAAGCTTGCATTTCCTTAAGTCTTCTCTTAAGGTGGTGGGATATAGTGACCCCAGACCTTGCTCAGTGGCCAGGCAGGCCAGCCCTGGCCACATAGCTGCACACAGTTTGTCCTTACTTTCATATTGGCCTTTTATCCCGCAGGTACCACTTACTTACTTACTTATGAAAGGGCAGATGTTTGGGCAATTGGGCAACCTAGGGACAGCAAGCGCCAGAGGGGAAAGAAACAGCAGAGAATTTCTAATTTAGCTCCTAAAGTTTTCCTTCTACAAGAAATGAGGACTGGGCTGGCCCGGTGGCTTAGCGGTTAAGTGCGCGCGCTCCGCTACTGGCGGCCCGAGTTCAGATCCCGGGAGCACACCGACGCACCGTCTCTCCAGCCATGCTGAGGCCACGTCCCACATACAGCAACTAGGAGGATGTGCAACTATGACATACAACTATCTACTGGGGCTTTGGGGGGGAGGGAAAAAGGAGGAGGATTGGCAATAGATGTTAGCTCAGAGCTGGTCTTCCTCAGCAAAAAGAGGAGGATTAGCATGGATGTTAGCTCAGGGCTGATCTTCCTCACAAAAAAAAAAAAAAAAAAAAGAAATGAGGACTCACAGGACAGTAGCATTCCTGAGATATGTGGAGGTGGGGGGCAAATCTTCCTCTCCTTATTATTTTAAAGCGGGTGAAATTAGTTAAAATGAATGAACATTTTGGATGGGAAAAGGTCACAGCAGACGTTAATCCATCTGGGGAATGTAGACAACTAATTCAGTTGTCTATGGGTGTTTATTTGTACACACACACACTTGAGCGAGGGGAAAACAGCTGAAGCTCAGTGCATTCTGAAAGATGTGGAAACACTGACGTTTAGGGGTACTGAGTATATATTTTCTTAGCTATATCTATGTGGGTATTTTTTTCAAAATTTATTTCTGATTTTATAAGTAGTCTATATTCATTGTGGAAAATATACTATATTGTTAGTATTCTGAGATTAAAAGTTATTTGCTGAGAATTTTTCTGCAGGTACATGCAGGTACCTTCATGTGTACAAAAATTAGTAAGAGAGTTGGACTTACAGCAAGTAGTATCTCAAATCCAATACCGTATAATTGTCATCTTGATTATGGAATTTAAAGAATGAGGGATGGATCTCTTATTAATTCTTTGAAAATGGTGGTGTCTTATACCTCAAAGATGAAACATGACTTTGAAGTTCTTTCAGACATAAAGTAGATTATACTGATTCTATTCCTTTGGATTCATTTAAAGGAAAAGGATTTGATTAGTGCAGTGTTGGATGTTAAAATGCCTAAAATGATGAAAAAATGTCTATACATGCTTTTACATTTGTTCTAGTCATAAAATAAGATTAAATTAGTTATAACATATGTGAAAAGATTTTCACTATTACAATCTCATGTAATTTCTCAAATGTGTTAAAAAGAGTTATCAGCTTAGTTTTCCCACAGCTATATATCATAGTTGTAAGTGAACAATAACAACCACCATCACCCTGTCTTGGTCAGATTGCAAGGTTGAATCAGAAATGACCCTACCAAAAGTTGCCATTTTTAATCATTTCTGATTTTTTAACCTTAGTTACTATTTAAACAGCCAAATATATGTCTATTTAATTGGAAATTGAAACATTTATAGGGGTTGTATAATTAAGAATCACTAACCTAATCATGTATTCTTTTTTCTTCCAGACATCCCCCATTTGAGACCAAAGCCAGTGTACGTTACTACAACTCAAGACAATGAAAACATTTACAGTACAAAAATTCCATACATGGCAGCTCGTGTTGTCTTTATTAAGTGGATTGTAACTTTCTTTTTGGAAAAAAAGTATCTAACTACAACACAAAACACTAAAAATGGAGTTGATGTATTGCCTAAAATCATACAGGTATGTCATTCATCATCTTTTTATCTCTTAATACTTTTGTAATAACACGCACTGACACATACCAAAGTAATTGATTATTAGAGTTACTGGCTTTTACAGGTTTTCGGTTATAGAGACTTGATTTTATTGATGTGCTCTGTCTGTCATGCTGAGGCTTCAGAGGAAGCTGTGAGTTAGAAGGACTTGCTATGCTCTCTTGGCATTACCATAACGAGGCAACCTTGGGGCGAGGGAGGCATTCTGATAAGATGGCTGTTGTGTGCACACTCCTGGCTCCTCTCATTTTCCCTCCTTCACTCAAGTACTAGTGACCTCTAAGCATAAGACCAAGGGCCTGTCTTACCCTTGCTAGTTCCCAGCATCTGGAAGGCCCTCAGGAATTGTGCAGGTGGGCCATGGAGAGGACCTGTGAGACTGCCAAGTGCTCTCTGGGTCTCAGGGGAAGGAGTGGATCAGCAGCTCAGGATTTCGGGATGGTTGTTGAGCCATCATGGAGGTCCCTAGAAGAGAACGCTGCTTCTCCACCTTCTTGTGTGGGGCCTACGGTGCCTTCTCTCTATTGTTGGCCTTGGTCAGACACAAATGGGGCTTTCCCAGCAGGCTGAGTTGCTGCAGGACTTTGGGCTGGGTAGACACGGCCTCTTGTGGAAGTCAGAGAGCGGCCACTGCATGAAGGGGTCGTGGTTTTGTGTGCTTTTTCTGTTGTTCCCAAGAACAGAGGCAGGAAGTGTGGTATACTTAGTGCAGGTTTGCTGATTCCCTGAAGTTTCCAGAAGTGTGACCTTGGCCTGAGCTGAGAGTGCACACACCTGAGGAGTAATTAGTACCTTGATGGAGGAGCACGTGGCCCCATTGACAAGAACTGACTGAAGAACTGGAGGAACTTATTTTCAAAGAAGTCTGAGGGAGATAATCATTATAACAAAAACAACAAAAGACTTGGTGAAAGAAAGTTTAAAAAAACCTTAAGTTTCTTAATTTAAAAATTTAGTAGGTAAACTGAAAAAGCTAATGATTGTTGCTGAGAACAAAATTGGTTTTGTGAGGAAATATCCCACAACACTGAGCAAAAATTCAAAGAGATGGAAATCAGAAGTTAATAAATAAGACCTGAGGACAGATCCAGACCTACCTTGCAAATATTGTGAGGGCAGAAGGAGAGAAGAATAAGTAATAATTGAACTAATAAAAAGAAAAAGCTGAAAAAAGTCATGTCTTAGATAACTGAAAAGGCCTTTGAGTCCCAGGAAGAATTAGCTAAACAGACACAAACCTAAACAGACATTTGACTTTCAGGGATTAAGAAAAAATTATACAGACTTTCAGGCAGAAACCAGAGGTTCCTTCAAAGCAATGAGACTGAGATTAGCGTTGAATAGATAATCTAATTTATAGCCCTGAAAGCTGGAAGAACCTGTCTGTCTATCTCTTTCTCAGATCCTTGCTTCATATCATGTACATAAGCAAATATCAGATTGGCTTAAGGTTTAAATTGATTTAACATCTAAATATAAAAACAAAATAATAAAGAATTTAGGAGAAAATCTAGGGGAATGTATAAATTTGGGAAGTGGTAGACCACCCAAGGTAGAGATAAGGCCCACAAGCCATAGAACAAATGAGGTTCAACTTTAAAGATTTTATTTATTTATTTTTTCCCCCCAAAGCCACAGTTGATAGTTGTATGTCATAGTTGCACATCCTTCTAGTTGCTGTATGTGGGACGCGGCCTCAGCATGGCCGGACAAGCGGTGCGTCGGTGTGCACCCGGGATCCGAACCCAGGCCGCCAGCAGCAGAGCGCTCGCACTTAACCGCTAAGCCACGGGGCCGGCCCAAGGTTCAACTTTAAAAACATAGAAAACGGTTTATATGTCAAAAGATAGCATAGAGCCACACCCATGCACTAGACTGTGAAAAGCATTTGTAATATCATGGCTGTTAAGAGAGTTCATATCTCCACTGTATAAAGAGTGCCTACAAATTGATAAGAAGACAAACAGCCCAATAGAAAAGTGGACAAAGGAGATGAAAGGGAAGTTCACAGAAGAGGAAATAAAAATGTCCCTCGATTTCACCAGCAGTCAGGGAAACACAGTTCTGAACCATGATGAGGGTTGTTTATTCATCCATCAGGTGGACAAAAACTAAAAATCGTCAGGCAGGCAAAAATTTGCATGAAATTGTATATAAGAAACTCAGTCACACTCTTTGATAAACTTCACACTGCATTTTGTGTGGTTGTTCAGTCAATTCAAAACAGTCTGTTTAAAGCATGTAACTTTTTGGGCCAGCCCCGGTGGCCTAGTGGTTAAGTTTGGCACACTCTTCTTCAATGGCCCGGGTTCAATTCCTGGGCACAGACCTACACCACTCGTCTGTCAGTGGCCATGCTGTGGTGGTGGCTCATGGAGAAAAAAACCAGGAAGATTGGCACTGGATGTTAGCTCAGGGCAAATCTTCCTCAGCACAAAAAAAAAGGATGTAACTTTCTCCTACCTGGTTTCAAAATTTCGAAAAACCATCACCTGGATTTATTGAAAATAAATTGCTCATTCTTGAAAAATACATTTGGATGATATGTAACAAGAATAGCAAATTAAGCACTGCTTTCAAGGTTCTGCTTTTTTCCCTCAGTTGACCCTTCACATTTGTGGGTCATCTACTTTATTATCTAGCTTTTTCAGTGTCATAGGATCTGACCTCCTGAATCAATTAGGATGGTTCTATCATCTTAACAGAAAAAAGATCCCAGAACTTCAACCGTCTTAAACATAAAAGAAATATTTTAATCTTGTAAAAAAAGAAGCTCATGATGAGGGTGGCTGAGAATATGATTCACTCACGCTCTATGATTCTTCGTAGTTTTCTCTCCTCTGCCCTTTTCCCTCTGGCAGGTTTATCTTTGCTTCCCTGATGATTACAAGATGGCTGCCAGCAGCTGGGGCGCACTACTTTTCTTGTTCAGTTACAGAGACAATCCAAAATATAAAGCCTTTCCCTTTTGTCTGAGTGGAACAACTTAGGTTACCTGCCTACTTGTAGAACAGTAACAAGGCACTGAATGGCTTACAGCTGAGTATGTGAATGGCAGAGAAGGGCCGTGATTAGCTTCCAGGAGGCAGAATGCTCCCCTGGTTCTGTGGGTGGAGTCAGCTTCCTGTGAGTCAGGCAGGAGGAGCACTGGGGTTCTGTTAGGGAGGGGGAATGGATGCTGGGCAGACAACCATCTGTGCCCAAGGCTACCATACCCTGCAGGTGGCCGCACCTAGAAATGGCCACTGCCGTTGTAGAGACTGTTAATACACCTCACAGTAAGTTGTTATTAGTTTCCTATTGCTGCAAGTTACCACAAACTTAGTGGCTTGAAACAACACAAATTTACTATCTTGCGGTTCTGGAAGTCAGAAGTCCAAAATCAGTCTCAGTGGGATAAAATCAAGGTCTTGGCAGGTCCTTGTTCCTTCTGGAGGCTCTAGAAGAGAATCTGTTTTCTTGCCTTGTCCAGCTTTAAGAGGCTGCCTGCATTCTTTGGCTCATGCCCCCTCAACACATTACCTTTTTTCCCTCTGTTTCCGTCTTCACATCGCCTTCTCTGTGTCTCCTCCTCCTGCCTCCTTATGGATCCTTGTGATTATGTTGCACCACTCAGATAAACCAGGGTAATTTCCCCATCTCAACACCTTTAACGTAACCACACCTCCTAAGACCCTTTTGCCAGGGAAGGTAACATGTTCAAAGGTTTGGGGGATTAGTGCAAGGACAACTTTGTGGCGGGGGAGGGAGGGTTCGTTATTCAGCTTATCAGTTTTCTCTTGTATTCCTTTCTCTGCCTTACAGCTGTGTTTTCCAGCTCATCTCACACGTCTCTCCTGTGGTCCACTCTTCATTTACATTGTACATGAGAAAAAGCAGCAATTTAAACAATTGAATATTAAATTTTGGAAATGGAGTTACAGGAATAAAAGCACATATAATTGCATTTGCCTCCTGAAAGTTTTTGTTTTAAATTTCAAATTTAATATAGTTTTACTCATGTAAATTGAATATTACTTTGAAAATCTCTTTTCAAAGAATATGCTGCTCTTGTAAAGCCCTTTAAAACAGTATTTTAAGTGCTGCTTCCAAATAGAGTTCACACTTTTGTCACTAATACTATGTTAAAGGTCATGTATGAGGTAGGTTTTCTGTGTTTTTTTACCCCCCAAGTGAATTTACTTCTTCTTGATCTAAATCTAATACCTTCGACAGTGTTTTTCACCAGAGAGAAAAGGAATTAGTGCATCTTCTAGACTTAGCTTACTTACCACTTGGAGAATCTGGTTTAACAAATTTTCTTGTTCAGTGGTGTCATTCATGGGAGAGTGAAAATACAGCTGCTCATACATCCCGTACTATGCTGGCAACAACAACAAATCCCCTCTCAAATCTGAGCATTCTTAGTACATCAGTTCAGCTGAAAATGTTTTCCGTGAAGTATTATTGATTCCTTAGTAATTCATTTTTGCATAAAATAGTGCATTAGAGAAAGCAGAGTGGTGATTATAAAATTTCAGCAGCGACTTTTTACCGGTTCTGTATGCACATGAATTAAACATTAAAACTCAAAGAAGTACATTAGGGAATGAAAAAAAGTTTGAGATGGTAAGACAGTTGATCACATTTACTTGTGTGATAACTCTTTAGTTAAAGTACCACTTTTACTAATTCTGAACCAACCCTTCAATAATGATTCATGGGCTGTGGGTTTCCTGAAATTGTTGTATTTCATGGGATGAACAGTCAGAAAAAGTGAATCACACAAACTGACAGCCCTACAGGAGTTTGTATATTGTATAAACTTGTTTGTTTGCTGACTACCCCTGTAGTACTCTCTGTGTTCTTAAGCTCCACCAAGGCAAACGTAGGCTGCCCCCAACTGTGTAGGTAAATCACCACCGGGGGATTGAGTGGCATTAGGCATCACCAACAGAATGACAGTTGCATCCTCTCATTTCACACCTGCTTTGTGGGTGTCCTCGTTTAGCCTGACCCTGAGGGTGAACAAGTCTCAGTATGAGCTGTGGGTTGAGAAGAAACCAGGGTGGTAGGGAGGGTGGAGGGGAAGGATTAAGTGACAGCTTGTATCACGCAGTTTCCTGAGCCCTGGCAGCACAGGCCTGGTCTAAGCAGATATGTCTGTTTCACTGACTAAGCCTTCTTCATACACCAAAGAGGTAAAAGTCATCTTTGCGTTTACCACTGGAATCAACTAATGCTAAATAATAGTTGAGAATTCTAGCTTGATTGTAGTGGGCAGAAAATGGACCTCTTTCTATGGTTAATTCTTGTTCATGCTCTTACTGTTAATCTGTGTAAGAGAGACAAGAAATGAGTAGATTTGGATTATCAGTTAGTTTACATTCTCATCACTTACTATAATTATCAATGTCTGTCAAAACATATAGATGTTTTTGAAAGGCCGCCTTTTGCAGAAGGTCTGTGGACTAGAGGAGGTTAAGAAAAGCATCCTTTTATCAAGAGAAGTGGTTTTCAATTTATGGTATGATGGGAAATCCATATATGTTACCATATGTTCTATTTCGATAACAGAGCTCATTTTTTAAATGACTGGGTGCCTTTAAACATAATTCTTTATGTACATTGTTTTAGTTATTTAATTGTTGTGTTATCTAATGACCTGAAACCTCAGTGGCTTAAAACAACAACCCTTTTATCATGTTACATATTTCACTTTTTGGGCCAAGAATTTGGGCACGATTTGGTTGGGCAGTTCTCATGCTTCTTGCAGCATTAACTGAGGTCAATGGATGGTAGTCTTCAGCTGGAGGCTGATTGGTCTGGAGGGTCCGAGATGATGTCATTCACGTGACTGTTACTTTGTTGGGTGCAATTGGAAGGCTGGGCTCCACTGGGCCTCCCTTTCCATGTAGTCTCTCTAGCAGGCTAGATGGACTTCTTCCCTGGCTGCTCAGGGCTCCAAGGGCAAATGTTCCAAGAGATGGGAAGTGGTAACTGTCAACCTCTTGGGCCTGGGCCTGAAACTGGCACAGGTCTCTTCCATTCTATTCTGCTGGTTAACACAGTCACACAGTCCATGTGGATCAAAGGGAGGGGTTATAGACTTTACCTTTCTAAGTAAGGAGTGTCAAAGAATTTGTGGCCATTTTTAATTTGCTGCATAAGTATGTATATATGTGGGGTTTTTTTTCTTTTTGGACCTGTGGGGAAAATGGATGAGAGTTATTGATCAAAAATTCGCAAGTTATGGAGAGACATTAGGCTTAATCCAACCACCATGCTTTACAGATTGAAAAAACACGTGTCAGTAAAAATGAGTAAAATTTTATTTTTCTATGGAAGGTAATTGATCCATCAAAAAGATGAACTAATTTCTATAGGATAGCTCATCTCACAGTGTGACAGTGCCTTTAATAAACCACACAGGCTTAATAGCTAAGGCAGGAAGAGAAAAGTTATTATAAATATTATCTTCCATTAATTTTCCCAGAGATTACTATTTGGATATCTGCTTTGCTTTCAAACTGTCTTTGGTAGTTACTGAAATTACTATTTTATACTACTCATATCTTAGTTACTTCTTGTGAAAAATATTCACGGTGGGTAGAATTTTAGTGGTATTTGGGTTAAATATTTTTGACACTTAAAAGTTTAATAGTAGAATTTACAAAGATGAAGCATAATTATACATGTATTATGTTTGGCGGAAACCTTTAATTCTATGGAGAAATGAGAGCAGAAATCAGCGTTAAACTTTGTGAGTCATTGCATGAATTATTTTATTTCTTTGTGCTCTTAAAGTCTTCTGAATATTTAAGGTTTTATAAATATGTCAGTTAAGTTTGATCTGAGATTGTGAATATGAAACTCAGGTCAAGGCTTTTCTCATAAATGCCCTTTAAAGATCTTGGCATTTCTCCATCAAGGTGTCACAGAGTCTTAAGAATCAAATGATGCTTCCCACATTATGGCTGGGAAAAATCCACCGAATTTTCAAATCTCTCTGACCGTAGAGTAAGTGCTGAAGTGGAGAGACCAAAGGTGATACTAATATAAATTCATTTACACATTAATCTAGTCTGTGATTCTACAAATATAAATAAACTTTTTAGGTTGATAAAATTTCACAACTTCCCTCCCTGCAATAATCTTAGTAGTTTTCCTGTTAAAATAACTGAGTTGGGGAGGGGTTAGTTGGTGACCTGGAAAATTGGTAAGTATAGGTCCCGGATCCCTTTGTGCTTTGAGCAGTGCTGGTTTCCAGCTTGCTATCAAGTTGATGGTAACCAGAGCTCTTTAAAATGAAGCAAGTCTTCAGTTTTGCTAGATGTTCTTGAGTGTCAAATAGGGTCACTCAGAAGTGGTCATGACTTTCTTCCAGACTGTCAGTGGTGGTGCGGTGCAAGAGAGGGCACCAGAGATGGATGGTGGCGGGCCCACAGAGCAGGACAAAAGCCATTCTAACAGCAGCACCTTGTCCGACCGAAGACTCAGCAACTCAAGCCTTTGTAGCATTGAAGAAGAGCACCGAACAGTGTATGAAATGGTGCAGCGGATTCTCTTGTCAACTCGAGGTTATATCAATTTCGTCAATGAAATATTTCACCAGGTTAGTGTGTGTGTGTGTGTGTGTGTGT
This sequence comes from Ceratotherium simum simum, assembly GCF_057802395.1. NCBI lineage: Eukaryota > Metazoa > Chordata > Mammalia > Perissodactyla > Rhinocerotidae > Ceratotherium > Ceratotherium simum. Next base: position 46,670,869 of record NC_141920.1, on the reverse strand, counting down.
GTGAGATAGATTCCTGAAATTGAAGAGAGATTTGTTCTTGTTCTTTTATTCATAGTACTCCAAGAAATACTATTGATGGGTTGGCCTAAATTACACGACTGAATAATGATCCCTCTGATCCCGCTTTTAATGAAATCATCAACACTCATGTAGAGTGGTGTGATTTTGTTTCTTTTGTGATTTTTAAAAATTTTGTTTTTGTAAAAGTCCTACATATGGAGCGAAAATTCTATATTTGAGCAAAATAATCCCACAATTACCCTCATGTTTCCATAACAAACTTTAAACCCAGAGGTAGATGGGAAGAAAGCTGTTCCTGAATACTCATCAGCAAGTGAACATAGCAAAGAAGAGCCCAAGGCTGCAGTGTTCCCAGGGCCTAAGGGAGCTCTCTAATGAGCTGCAGGTTTCGGGAAACAGTTCTATTTTCCCTGCAAAGGCATATGGCAGTACATATGATAGAAATATTTATGGTGTAAGGGGAAAAAGGTGAGTGAGGAGAGGAATAAAAGGAAAGAAAGGAGTTGAGGCCAAGACATTGAAATAACAGACCTGTGGTGGAAACTGGTGGTTGAAAAGGTGTTGGGAAGAGCAGAGTACAAAAGGGAAAACGGCGTGAGCAAGGGAAGAAGACAGAAGAGATCAGAGGCTGGGGCAATGATTAGCAGTCATGGGTGACAACTGGGGGGCTGACCCTGCCCCCCAGGGGACATTGGGCAATGTCTGGAGACATTTTTGGTTATCACAATAGGGGAGGGGGACAGTGCTACTGACATCTAGTGGGTAGCAGCCAGGGATGTTGTTAAACATCCTACAAGCACAGACAGCTTCCCTCCAACCCATGAGAAGAAAAATCTGGCCCAAAATGTCGATAGTGCTGCTGTGGAGAAACCGTGAGCTGTAACCGTCTGGCAGAGAAAGCAGAACCCTCAGTGCAGTTGAGAAGACAGAAGCTCTGTAGCCCGGGGTGGAGCCACTGACCACCTGCGTCTTGGTCCTGGTGTCCTGGAAAACAGAGAGAATGGCTCTTGTGTGGGTGTGTGTATGACGGGGGAATGGTTGTTTAGTCCATGCACGGGAACAGAAGGTGAGACCCTTGAAAGACAGAGACCTGTTATTGGTGAGGAGAAGAGGAAGACTCCTGTACATGTATGAGCAGTGCACACGCACCATGAAGACCTTTTTATGGAGAGGCAGGATTTCCAAATAGTGAATGATGAACGCTTCACTTCTGAGACTTTCATAAAAAAAAAATCAACCAAGAATGAAACTCTAAGCGTAATCCACAGCAATCTAGAGGTTTTACCATATTTTGTATTTTAATGAATAAAAAATTTCTGCTTAAGAAAATTTGTTTAATCTGCAATTAAAATTCCTCTTATAAAATGTTTGTCTGATTTTGTGGCCTAGCACTGCTTTGGTTCTTCTCACTGCCTGACAGTGTCTTCGTCTCTGTTTCATTTTTTGGTCCCTCTTGTTCACTCTAAATTAGCAGAGCTGGCCAAAATTCTGGGCTGGAGCCTCTGCTTCTGGAACTCCACGCTTGCCTCCTTGGGGCCTGCAACTGCTCGCCCAGTGCCAGCAAGCACTGTGGCACATGACTCCCAATCAAGCCTTTTGTCCAGATCTTGCTTCTTAATTCCACACTTGCCCTTTAAAATGCCCACATGCCATCTCATCCGTCGTTGCTGTGGTATCTTAATGATAACAAGGCCAAAGCTAAGCTCATTTCCTTCCCTAACATCAGCTTCTCCTCCTGATTTGACTGCTTCTTTAAAGGGACCTGTGTTCTTAGATGCATATAATTTTCACCCTTCTCGGATCCTCATCAACTTCTCCTATGAGCTATCACTGGGCAAGTCACACAAGGGGCTCTCTCACTCCCTTTCTCTCCTTTTCCTTTGACCATGGTTGGCAGCACGCTCCTTGGAGCCCCACACCTTCTGTGTCATCCCTTTTTAATCTATGCTGTACACATCATGCTGCCAAAACATTCTTTTGTCATAATAGTCCATGATTTAAAAATCTGTCCTATTCCCTCCATTAATGTTGCATAGTCATGTTCCTGTTTTACACATGGAAGGTAAAGATTTAATTTGAATTGAAATAGTCAGGATCCTGGAGAGCATATGATTCAGAGCAGAGGTCAGTACGCTTGATGTGGTTTTACCTTTATTGTGTAATTGTCAGTTTATCGTGCACATAGTTCTGTCTGCATCCATTATTGACATCCCACTCCTGGCATTAGTGTGCTGTAAATTCTAAATTCAATCTAAATCCTAAATCCAATCTAAATTCCGTTTTGAAGTAGCTTGGGTCATTGAGGTAACTGCAGACTGCTTATAACTGAAGTTATGAGACATCTATGTGCCATGAAGCTTGAAAACATTTTATTTACATTTTATAATTATTCTTAATCAAATTTAGTTTGAAAGTGGGTATGTGAAATTTAAAATATGAGTATTATACATTGTTAAAATACTGAAATAGAGACATTTAGGAAAAGGGGCATGGGGTTTAACATTGCCTTCTATCGCCCTCTCTTGGTCAGTGAAGAATATTTCTTTTGTGGAGGACAAAATGTGACTTCTTTCATAATAATTTTTTTCAGTTTTAAATTAAAGGCTTCAGAGTATTTAAGCCTAAAGGTTATTAAATTTTAAAATATACATTCAAGAAGGACCCTTTCTCAGTGGGGAGATAAGTATGTGTATGCACTAGAGAATGGTGCGAAACAGCAGAAGATCAGATGTCCATGTGTGTGACATGGGAATAAATGCTGACGAGGGGCCATTGGGAGCAGAGAGACTCACAGCAGGGGCTAATAATGGTGCAAGTCATCTTGGACTAGGTGGTTCAGTGAGTTGAAGGCAGTGGAAGTAGACGGTAACTGATGGGAGATGAGGTTCTGCAAGGTTCAGGGCAGCCTCAGTTTACTGCTGCCCCCAGCAGGCAGGCTGGCAGTGGTAGAGTGCTTCAGGTAGGACAGTTCTGGTCTCTGGGTTGCTCCATTGGAAACTTGTCTTCTAACTGGTGTTTTTCAGACTGCCTGTTGTGACAGTTCGTAGGTCATGAAATCAACTTAGTGGGTCAACAACCAGTATTTTTTAAAAAAAATAATGGAATTGAATAAAATAGGACAGACCAAAACATTTCATAGTGCAGTGCATATTGTAAGGAGTAGTATTTCTTTGTGAAACTTCTTATTTATTTATGTATATACAAATGCATATATCCTTCTGTAAAATGTCTTAGGTTATGACCTAAAAAGTTCAAGGCAGTGCTCTCGGGGATGTTTATTCATTAGGTTGTTTTGTTTTAAAGAATAACTTTATTTTTATTAAAGAAAGATGAATGCTCATTAGATAAACAGTCCCTCTCTATATATAATTATAGAGGAGAAAGCAAAAGCAAATCACTCAAAACACTACCATTTAAGTAACTACTATTGATGTTAGAAGAGCATCATTCTAGGTATTTCTGTATGTATATATATGGCTGCTGGCCTGGCTAGCTAGATATACAGATAAGAGACTGGTAGAGAGGAGATGGGTAAGAGAGGATATAAACAGATGGAGCACAGCCTGACAGATAGATAGCAGAGCTTACAGATGAGCTGATAGAAATAAACAAAATGGCAGGCAGGCATAGAAGAACAGACAGGTTGATGTAGACAGGCCAGCTGGCAGAGATGGAAATAAGCAGGGAGGTGTAGATGTACAGGTGGATCGGTGCAGTCAGACAGACAGACAGAGAATTTGGCCGGCAGGTGTAGATGGACAGGCAGGCAGATAGCCATGGACAGAGACAGGTAAAGATGAAACCAGACAGGGGCAAGGGTAGCTATGGAGAAGTGCCGGGGTGGAGGTGGGGGCTGACAGAATAACTCTGTGACAATGGAATCTTTAATTCTTAATGAATCTTTAATGGATTTTTAATGAAGATTTCTGAATTTTATTTTACTTGAATTTAACAGAAGAAAACAAAATGCAGTAATATGTTGCTTAACGATGGTTATACGTTCTGAGAAATGTGTTGTTAGGTGATTTTGTCATTGTGCAAGCATCGTAGAGTATACTTACACAAACCTGGAAGGTATAGCCTACTACACACCTAGGCTGTATGGTACTAATCTTATGAGACCACCATCATATACGCGGTCCATCGTTGACTGAAATGTATGCGGCTCGTGACTATAAAGTGAAACTGAAGGAATTGTTGAAATTCAAGTAAACATTCTTTTACCACAAGAAATATTAATTGCTAACAGATTTGTCTATAATAAAAATATTATAATAACATTAAGGTATTGGAATCACTTTTTAACTACATATTATAATTTTAGATAGCATATTGATTTCTTGTTATGAAATATGAAGAAATTAGCAGTCTTATATTTTCTTCAGCCACCTCTTCCTCTCTACTGATTTCATTGTTATAAATTTATATTATAAATTTACCACCATTTGCAGCTAGTTTTGGAATCCTAATGAGTTGTTGAGTCTTGATTCTTTATTTAGATGGATTCATTCCTTCTGGTATCCACAGTCCTAAAATACTTGCTTTGATTGACTTCTTGGTTGGCCTCATTTTGTCACTGAGTGGGTGTTTTCAGGACGGTGTCTTGGGAACTCTAGATCCTGAGTCCTTTTGTGATGGGAAATGTTTTCCTTTTGCCTTTACATGTGAATAGCAGTTTAGCTGGGTATAATAATTTTGGGTCACTCTTTCTTCCACTTAGGAATTTGTAAGTCAAAACTTTTCTTTTCTATACATACAAGTCAGAAGAAGCAGGAAAACCTCACAAGGCCTTCAGTTATACAATTGAGACTTTAGAATGAATATTTTTAACCTGTTTAAAGAAACAACTGTAACAGTTGACTAAGCAGATTGGAATAGGAAAAAATAGAACTTCTAGAAGTGAAAAAAAAGTGATAATTGAAATATTAAAGGAAAGCCTCAATGGATAAGTTTAATAGCAGATTAGATCCAGCTGAAGAGAGAATAAACTGAATGACAGATCTGAAGGAATTATCCTGACTGCACCTCAGAGAGACAAAGAGATGAAAACTATGAGAGGTTGAGGCATGGAGGATAGAGTGAGAAGGTATGAAGTGTGTGTTCAACTCTCTTCTCTTTGTATTTTTTGTCTGCTATTCTACCAGTTACTGAGATTATCCTACTTATGACTGTAGATTTGTCCATATTTTCCTTCAAAGTCTATCAGTATTTGCTATATAAATATTTGAGGCAAAATTATTAGTTGCAGGACGGGTTTAGAATTACTATATGTTCCTTTGAATTGAATCTTTTATCATTAAGAATTTTCTCTCTTTATCTCTAGTAATGCTTTTTTGCCTCCAAGTTGATCTTGCCTGTTCTTAATATAGCTCTACCAGTTTTCTTTTGGTTTGTGTTTTTGTATGATATATCTTTTTCTGACTTTTGACTTTTAACCTCCTCATATTCATATGTTTTGGATGTCTTTTTATAAATGGCATATAGTCTTTTTAGTAGTTTAAAAAATTTAATAGTTTTTAAAATTGTTTTTAAAATTGATTTAAACCTTATAATTTCTCTCTTGACTGGAGCATTATTCCATTTACATTTAACATTACAGCTGCTATAATTGTATTTAAGTTTACTATCTTACTTTCTAGTTGTCTTGAATTCTTTGACTGGTTTTTTTTTAGCATCTCATTTTTCTCCTCTACATTAGTACTTTTATATTCATTTGTAATATTTTAATGGCTGACAGCCTACATCCCTAACTTAAAATCTAGCATTAATTTCAACTTTTCCCTCATAGTATGCACTTTAGCTCATTTACTTCTTCTCAGTTTATATGCCTTTCTTGTGTATTTGAAATCCATAGTATGAAAATATATATTATACCTGTATGCACACACACATATGTATATGTGCATATACATATATATAATCTATTTCTGAACTATAATTATTTTGCCCAGATTTTTTCTTTTTATTCATATGTATTTTATTCATTTAGATTTATTCAAATAATTACCCGTTTTGTTGCATTTTATTCCTTAGCAAATCTCTGACCTGGGATTATTTTCCTTCTGCCTAAAGAATAACTTTTAGTATTTCTCTTAGATCAGGTCCCTCGGTAACATATTTTCTCATTTTCTTATCGGAAGATGTCTGTATTTTGCTTTCATTTTTAAGTATATTCTTTATGGATGTTGAATTCTACGTAAGTAGCTGTTTTCTTTCTGCACATTGACTATTTTGATCCGTTGTTTCTTTGAGAAGTTATGTGAAGTCATGTGGTTGCTCCTTTGGAGGAAATGTGTCTGTCTTCCTCTGGCTGCTTTTAAGATTTTCTGATTGTCTTTGGTTTTCAGCAGTTTTGCTGTAATATACTTTGTACTTACCTTGCTTGTGTTTCTTTGTGATGTTGAATCTGTGGATTGATATCTTTTATCAATTTTGGCAAAATTCTCAGCCATTCTTTCTTTTTGTTTTTTGTTTTTGTTTTTGTTTTTGTTTTTTGTTTTTGCCACTTTTTGCTAATCTTTCCTTCTGTATCTCCAACCATGCATAGGATAACCTTTTCATTGTATTCTCCCTCTTACCTCGTCTTTTGATTTAGACATCCTTTTGTCTCTCCATGCTTCATTCTGGATATTTTCTTCTAGTTTTCTCTTCAGCTGTGTCCATTCTGTTGTCGTTCTTATACACTGAGTTTTTAATTTTAGTTATTTCATTTGTCAATTTCATTTATATCTCTTTCTGTTACTTAATCTAGATTTCACATACATTTAAACTGTTGTCTATTTTTTATTGTGATTTTGTTAATATTGACTTCTTTTCTCATATTTCTGGTTTTTTCTTTTGAGGGAGATTGGCCCTGAGCTAACATCTATTGCCAATCTTCCTGTTTTTTTTTCTTTTTTCTCTTCGAAGCCCCCAGTACATAGTTGTATATCCTAGTTGTAGGTCTTTCTATTTCTTCTATGTGGGATGCCGGCTCAGCATGGCTTGATGAGTGGCGAGTATATCCACGCCCAGGACCCGAACCGGCAAACCCCTGGCTGCCAAAGCAGAACGTGTGAACTTAACTGCTACAGCACTAGGCTGGCCCTTCTGAGTTTTTATTAAGATGCCGTATATCATACTAACCAGACTGTACAAATAATTTTGGTTTTACTGTGACTTTATTTTCCTCCAGAAAGGATTTATGTTTGCTTTCTGGGGGGAATGTAACATGATATACCTTGATGTTAGATTTGGGTTACATAGTTGTCTACATTTATCAAAACTCATCAGATGGTCCACTTAAGATCTGTGCATTTCATTGTTTATAAATTTTACCTAAAGTAACATAAATAAATTTTGGACTCTAGTCAGTGATAGAGTTCAGTGATACATGCTCAAATGTACTGATATCTGCAGGAGTGAAATGTACTGATATCTGCAGCTTTCTTTGAAATGCATCAAAAAGAAAATGGATTGAAACAAGGATAGAGAGGAGTGGATTGACAGATAGATATGTGGTAAAGCACATATACAAGTGCTAATGGTAGAATCTAGAGGGTGGGTATATGAATGTTCACTGTAAAAGTCTTTCAACTCTTTTTATATGTGTGAAAATATTTGTAATAAAATTTTGGAGCAAAATTAGAATGGGACACCATTGTACTTTGGCATATTCTTGTCTTTCTTGATCTTTATTAAGGTATGAGTCAGAATATTTGATACGTTGATACATTGCCGTCTTGTTATAGAAACTCCTCTATTCTGAAATTTGATGTAACATGACCACCATCTATGGAAAATTTATATATTGCATGAGCCCTTGTCACTTCAAATAAGTGACAAGGGTTGAACCCTTGAAATCTGCCTATAACTGGATCCTATAGCATGAACCTTAAGGATGGTATTAAAACAAATCTCTGAAACTTGAGATCAAGACCTAGATTCATCATTAACTAACTTTAGGAAATATTGGGACCTTGGGAAATATCTCAGGGGTTCTGAGCTTGATCTTTATTTCTCATCTATGGAATTAAAGCATTCATCAGAGTGTTGAGTACCTCTCCTTCGTGTTCACCCCCCCATACAGAAATATTCTTTAAAGCTGATACCCAAAAAGCAAATGCATATTCCATTTACATTTTTGTTATCTTATACATTAAATCAAAATTCTTATTCTATATATTAATTCAGATGTGTAAAGGGATTCTTTAATGTTAAAAAGTTCACATAAATATGCACAGTGCTACAACTGGCCAGTGGCTGTTGTTAACATCGGTATCTGTGCTCAGTAGTGCACTGGTAAATGTTGAACAGCTGAGTCTCAAAAAAAGATGGAAAGGAGGGAGAGAGGAAGGAAAGAGAAGGAAGGGAAAGGAAGGAAGAGAAAGATAAGGAAAGGGAAAAGGCAAAAAAAGAAGAGAAAAGCCTTGATTGGTAGTGCTTGCCTACCTCTGTGGTGTAAATACTCCTGCCATGGCCAATTCAAGCTACCAACATGACGTAAGTGAACATGGAGTTGGGAAGAGATGTGACAATTGGCTGCACCTAGCTCTACTAGTATGTCTGTTATCTTATAATGTATTTCTGATTCATTGGGAAAAGTTCCCAGTTGTGCAATTATTATTGTTTATATAGCCAATTAAAATACCTGCATAGGTATGCACTTTGGCTATTTTTGTGGAAAAATTATTCATAATATAGTAGTTATTTTTAAGTTGCATTATGTTTTCTGGCCCAATTATGAAAATGCCTTTTTTCGTCAGATAAGTTTGGTGTGCACAATAATACCTGGCTCCTATAGTACATTCACAAGCTGTATGTTTCAAAGGAAAGTCTGAAGTTGGTGATGGCCGTTGGAAATGTCTGTTATATGGCTCCAGTGATCTGAGCTTGTGTAGAGTTAAAGGAAGTTTTTCTCTTTTCATTTTAGGCATTTTTGTTGCCTTCCTGTGACATAGCTGTAACAAGAAAAGTAATTCAAGTATACAGAAAGTGGATCCTCCAAGATAAACCTGTATTCATGGAGGAACCAGATAAAAAAGAAGTTGCCCAAGAAGATGCTGAAAAATTAGAATTTTCAGAGACTGACAGCAAGGAGGTAGTGTTTTATCATTTGTTGTTTTAGTTGGGAGTATATATATTTTAGCAAAGCATACCTGCCCAGTCAAGGGTCCCAGTCAGTGGGACATAGGCAGGCGGATCTTTTTTTTTTTTTTTTTTAACATATCTGATGTTCTCGAGTTGCTGAGTTCCTTGAGGACCTGCCTCAGTGAGGCTGCTTCTGTGCTCTATTCAAGATCGTCTGTCATCTCCTAACCCACAGGCCAGGGTCACAAGTGCGTTACAGCTTTGTGATTCACCATCACATGAGAGTTGTTTAATAAACCATCATATTTTACACGTCTCTGTATGAGACTAAAAAAGTCACTGCCTTATTGTTGACGTGTTTAAATAGCATTTGAGAAATTAAATTTAGAATGTTTTGGGAGCCTTTTCTTGTGCAGTGGCCTGCACCAGAAAAAAATCAAGATGTTATACACATGAAAGAACTAACCTAATAGTGAGTGTTATCTCCACCATAAATAAGCCTCACTGCAGGGCTGGATGCTCCTCAGAAAGCGGGTGCTGTTAGAGTGGACCTTTTGGATAAAGCTAACTTTAGGTTACCGTGTTAGATAAAGCTAGAGGCTGGGTAAATATAAAACAACAGAGTGGGACCTGTGCCTGAAACATAAAAGAAACTTGTCATATTTATAGGTGTATATTTACTCTACTTTGAAATCTAGTCTGAGAAATTATTTCTAAAAGTGGGTGTTTGTTATAGCAATTAACAACAAACATTTAAAAATATTTGTAACCAAAGGCATATCACTTTTAAATATCTATATTAATTCCATAATTTTGATTTTTTAGTATTGGTGAAATCATTTTAATAACTAGTCATGAAGTTAAAATGTAAAATAAGCAAATGGAATTTATCACATTTTAAAGATCAGTCTTACATGCTCATTCAGTCATTGGATGTTTGTTTATTTCTTCAGCACATACTAAATGCTAGGCACTATTTTAGGTTCTAGAGGTAGAGTAGTGAACAAAAGGAAAAAAGACTTCCCCTCCTAGAAACCATATTCTTGTGAATTCTGGTGAGTGTGAGGAATTAAATATGCAAATATGGTCTTCTTACCCCTCTGTTAACTGATTGTTATTTTCTAAAGACCTCGTCTGAAAGTTCCGGTCATAAGCGATCTTCCAGTTGGGGACGAACATACTCCTTCACGAGTGCGGTGAACAGAGGGTGTGTGACAGAAGAGGAAAATAAGAATGTGAAAGCCGGGGCCCAGGCCATGCTGCAGGTGCGTGTCCAGCCAGAGATGGAAAGGCCCCCAGTTGGAGTCACTTTGAACATTTCGTTTATTGAGATAACATCGTATAAAGTATGGTGGTATTTTTAGCCATCTGTCAGTAAACAACCCTTAGATTCTCATTCTATGTTTTCTTCCTGATTTCTCACCTTCAGTTTGAAAAGATTTTTTTTTCTAGTCAAAGGAGAAATATGAACTGGTTGCAGGTTTTTGAGAGGAATTATTATGCAGTGAATGCAAAATGATTGAGATTTAAATCTGAAAAGTATCTTCTGAACACATATGGGAAGTTAGTAACTGGACTCGAATTTACAAGACAAGCATGGTGATTATATAATCTTATAAGTAATATTCCTTTTAAAAATTACCTGCATTTATGAAGAATGATGATTAATGTATTAATTTTTAGATGTTTATCTGAATGAATATATGGAATAGAACCGTTACCATTTGAGGACATCAGAAAGAACAATTTTGGCTCATCACTTAATCTCCCCTGACCTCAGGATTTTATTTCAAAAATGAGGATTGGAGATTACCTCTTGGGTCCCACCCAGCTTGAAAGTTGTTAGAGTATAAGTGAAAACACAGGGTGCCTCTCTTTCCCCTACTCCCTGGCACCCCACCCTCCACGCTGTATCCATGTTTGTAGTCGAGTCCAGTTAGGCCTTGCACACAGAGGCCAGGCGTGGAGTCTGGGGATGGCATGGGCATGGCATGCATTTTACCCAGTTTTCAATGACGCCGTATTTCTATCATCTGTCTCTTCATAGGATTCCTTATCACGCTATCCTTTTTATTTTCAAGGTACTTAGCAATTTAATACGCTGTAACTAATGAATTTTCTCATTTTTCAAAAATAAATCAGCAAATAATTTGAAATTAACTTAAAAAAAAAAATCAAGATGGGGCTAGCCCAATGGCGCAGCTTAAGTGTGTGCACTCTGCTGCGGTGGCCCGAGGGTTCACAGGTTCGGGTCCCGGGCGCGTGCTGACGCACTGCTCGTTGAACCATGCTATGGCGGCATCCCATATAAAGTAGAGGAAGATGGGTATCGGATGTTAGCTCAGGGCCAATCTTCCTCGGCAAAAAAAAAAAAAATCAAGATGATTTTACTTGAGTAGCTTCCAAGAACTTTGGTGCAGCTCATAAATATAACCTGTGTCCTCACAGGGAAATACTTGCAGGAGTCCCTGTCCTGTTTCCCTCAGTAACCCCCTTCCTCCAAGTGGATTGCCAGATTGCCACCATCAGACATCCCATTGTCAGCCAGTGGGAGTTGTGGGTGCCAGTTATCTCCCTGGGTTCAGAAGAGTGTTATTTGTTTTCTGAAAGGATAAGTTACATCTACTTGGATGTAACCAAGAAAAAATTTTCTACTGGCTTATAGTGCTACAGTTTTAAACAAGTGTTTAGTTTGGATTTAAATAGCTGTTTTTGTTCTCGTTGTATCCAGGACCTTGGTCCTTTGCTTGGTTTGTTAGGAGAAAGTGGCCAAATGGAGGTTTGATAAGATAGTACTCTTCTATAGTTGCTTTTTAAAAGTACAGTTTGGACATGTTAATTTTATTTATTTTTACCTTAACACTAACACGGTAATAAGAAATATTTCTGGAGTTGGCATTTTGAGGTTTTTACAAAGCAAAGTGAAAGAAGTATAATACATGAAGACTCTTCACTTTTACTTGGGAATATGCAATACTTTCAAATTCAAATCAAGAAGCCAAATACATTGAATTAAAAGGATCTACATTGCAATATATCATCTATGGCGTACGTCTTTAAAAAACAGACTCACAAAAATTACACTAAAACTGCTATAGTTTGTTGGTCAAAAAATTCTTTTTCCTGAAGATCCTACAGATCTGAGGCAGAGTGTAGAGCTGTTGGATGACTATCTGAAAATATTGTGAAATGTTTTTATCTTAATAATTCACTTAGGTTTTATATTCTACTGCATAATATAGTTCTCATATTAAAAATATGTGTTCCTGGAAGATGTGCAGTGTCAATCATGTGGCTTTGACTACTTCTGGCACGCCATTTCTCCTAGAGGTCCACACCCTTGTTGGGCGTGGCTGGCCGTGCTTCCTGTCAGCAAGTTGTTCCTGTGCTGGGAGAGTCAACAGTAATCAGATAGTTGTTTCTAGCCGCTGGCTGACCACAACTCCTCTTCCTCTCCCCTTCCCCCACCCCAAAATTTCTCACCCAGAAGTGGTGATCCTATCTTACTTTTTCTCTCCCCCCCACCCCCCCACTTTTTTTGAGGGAATTTTAAGAAGTCCTCAGAAGCTTTTCTGATTCATAAAATTTCTAAAGTTGCAGTATTAATATGTAATAGTAATTTTTTTCTAGGAAAGGTCTTACAGGTATCTCAGTATTTAAGTGATTCTAAGAGTTGAACTAAAAAAATTCTTGAGTGTGTATTGGTACCACTTGTCTTAATTGAAAAAACACAAAGTGATTCATTGGTAAAGTGAAATTAATATCATTATCTTTAAGCAAATTTTTTTTCAGATTTATATGTTTAATTATATCTTCTAATGTAAAATTTGTTGATTTTAAGGTGTTTTTGACAAATGCTGCTAATGTCTTTTTGTTGGAACCATGTGCTGAAGTTCCCATGCTCTTGAAAGAACAAGTTGATACTTGTAAAGCTGTGTTGATTATTTTTAGGCGCATGATAATGGAGCTTACAATGAATAAAAAGACATGGTAAGTTTGTTTCAAATTAATTAATATCGTAAAACAGATGTTTTTGTTTTTCAACATAATTAAAATGTTAAAGCCTCTATTTATTAAATGGCTTTACAAAGTTAACAATAAGGTAATAATTAGTCTTTTGTAACAGTTTCTGTGAATTATGAAGAAGGTAAGTATCCAGTACTTTGATAGTTCATTTATTTTCATTATTGGTTTTAAAAATGTTCTTGAATTAAGAATAAGTAGTTGTATTACTTAATAGTAGATTTTTCCATTTTAAACTATCATCAAACAGTTTTGTGAAAAAGCAGTATAACTGGTGTTTTATAATCTCATTCTGCATAAGCCCAGGAGAGTTTGTTAATTGTTCTGAAATGCTGTTAACTGATTTTTATTGCTTCAAACTTCAAGTTTTAATTTCTTTTTGGAAAAACAATAACTTTAAGTGATAAATTGTCAGAGTGGCTAAATAAATAGTACAGACAAAATATAGTGGTGGTGTTAAAATATGGTTACGTAAAATGTCTTCATTTTTATCCTTCATTTTTGTTTGGTGTTTTTGTGTTTATAATACCCCTAAAGGTAAACGATGCATTAAATTTTTTCCTGTGCCCTTCTCCCATAATGAATGTCTTCAGATCACTCCAGTTTTGAGGTCTTTTCAGAGGTTCTCAGCAACAGATCAGAGTGGCTCACAGTCACTTTCCACTCCTCTCTTCCTTCATGCATCGGAAAGGCAGCCTCTCTGTTCTGCCTTTAAAATGCCTCTCCAGTCCATCCTTCGCATGTTCCTCCCACCCAGCCACTACCCTCCAGCAGAGAAGCTGCCCTCGCTGCTTGCCTGGCTGTAGTCAGCACTCCCCCAGTTTTCTCTGGGCTGGGCTCTCAGTCCACTGAGGCCACTGCAGACCAGCGCTGGTGGCACACTTCCCTCCTGGAAATTCTCGGGGTCCCCATTACTCAGCTGTGTTCTGGATGCCCTTTCTGGACCTCCTTGAGTCAGCACTAAGGGTGCTTTGGAAGGATCTCTCTGCAGTTGGTGGAAACCATAGAAATGAGGCAGAAATGAGCTGGCAGGGGCCTCCGGGGTATCGAGTCCAGCCCTTTTCTTTCTCAGATGAGGGAAGGGAGGGCCTGAAGAATCCTGTCCCACAAAAAGTTCACTAATACAGAAACCACAGTATCAAAATGATTATTTTAAGATGTAATTTCAATGTCATTCTTTCCCAGATTTTTAAACTTAGCAGTATTTTCCAAGAAGCAATTGTTAAAGCTGGAAATATTACAGTGATGAACAATATGATTTAAACAAAGTTAAATGCTGCATCAGTAATATTGAAAATAATGAGAAATGCTGGTATGCTTTCAAGTGAAATATGTGCTCCTCGATACCACAGTTATATCAATAGTATTTTGATAGCTTTTTTTTCTTTGAAAACTCTATGAATTCAGCATACCATTGTATCAGCAGTATTTTGATATTTTTGGTAATATTTTTTTGGTGAAAATTCTAAGAAATAACATTAAGCAATTCTTCTCTGTTCTTTAATAATTCAGAAATTTTCAGATAAAAATATAAAAAAACAAATTATAGAAATAGATGAAAATACCAAAAAATAGTCTGTGGAGCATAGAAAGGGATGTGACCTGTTTCCCTAGCAAATTTTCTTATGTAGTTTAGTACCAGACAATCCCTGAGTTCCCTCCCCTCTGTCGTCCAGTAAGTAACTGCTGAGCTTCTGCTGTGAGGATAAGGTGTGAACTAGAGGGACTAGGTTCCTGCCCTCGTGAGTTTTCCGTCCTCATAGACTGAGAGACATAATGAACACAGAAACAATACCAGTGGGATTAAGTGCTAACAACAGTGAGGCTGGGGAAGGGGACAGTGTGGAGGGCAGGGGAGTTTTCTTCATCAGGTGTCAGGAAAGGCCTTTCTGAGCAGAGCCCTGAGGGAGGGGAGAGAGGAGCCATGGGAGATCTGAGGGAAGAGCATTCTTGATGAAGGAACAGCAAGTAACAAGCATGGTGTGTTCCAGGCAGCACAAGACAACAGCCTATGTGGCAGAGGAGACGGAGAGGGAGAGTGGGAGGGGATGAGGCAGGGGCAAGCCAGAGCCAGGTTGCATGGGGCCTTGCAGGCCTCAGGAAGGACACTACTACCTCTCTGTGTGTGCTCAAGAGTGTGACACAGCCTGATTTACATTTCCAAAAGACCTCTCTGACTGCCACATGGAGAAGAGACAGTGGGGAGGAGCACAAAGTCTGTGGCCATTGATGATAGCAGCTTTGACCAGGGCTTGTAGCCAAGGAAGTGCTAAGAAGTGGTCCTGAAATAGTGAATAACTGGCGTGTGAATGAGTAACAATACCATCTGTGTGAGAAGATGAGGACACAGTAAATAATGAGGAGTGCAGGAAAATCCTCTTCCTCTGCCAACAGCAGGACAGCACATGTGTGTAATTTCATGTGCTCTAATAGGAGTTTGTTACACTCTTTGAGCCGTTTTCCTTTGAAGAGGAGTCACCAAAAGTCAGTGTTTCACAAAATAGAAAGGAATAAGCTGGAGTCAAAACTGTTAGGAAAGGTTTTTCCAAACTGGAGACAATTTTTTCACCCTCATTTTCTTCCAGAAGACTCTGCATGGGAATTTCATGGCTTTCCAAGCTTTCATAGGTTCAGAAATTAAATTAACCCTGTCTTTGTCAGTCATTGCTTTGATCAGGTTTGCAGTTTTTGATAGCAGTTCCCGTGACTGAGATTTGATTCGAAAATTATTATGTCTCTTGTTCTCATCATGTTTGCAGGATGGGTATGTAACCATTCATATGGAAGGGATCATTTTTTTTTGTCTTAAGCGTGACATAATGTGAGCAGGCAGTGGTGACACTGGGGGCTGCCCTTCCCCGCACCTGCGATAGGGGCCTGGGGACCCAGAATGTGGTGAGCGACAGGCTGTCCTCTTTTCTGCATCATTTCTTCCCTCATTCTCCTCTTCAAAGTCGCTGTCCACTCCATGCACATGTGCCCAGATCTCCCGTGACTTGATATTCTTTGCTTCCAGAATCCATAGGCAGTGTACAGCACAAGCAAACAAGTAGAACAGAGTGCAGCGAGAGTGTATGCCAACAGATAACCCCGGGATGAAAATCAAATGGGATCAGCTACAAATAGGGCAGGAAATGCCTAGAGGTCATTATACCATGAGAAGCTGAATGAGATTCAACGTCATGTTAAGAGAAAATAGTGTACCAGTATGCAGAAATATGAGAAAAAAGGAACTGTGATTTAGAGATCTCATTATCTGACCTGGAGTACTTTTCCAATTCTCGATTTTATCACTAAGGAGCAGTAAGGCCAAGGAGAATGTTATAAAGATGAATGAATGTTTTGTGTAGAAGACCTCGAAGGAGAAGTTAAAAGGAACCGGGTGATTTCCCTCAGAGAACAAACAGACCTCCCTTATATTGCAAAAGATAGAGTGTTCTCAGTTTCCATGGAATTTAGGAAAAGAAGTGAGCAGACACTCTGATATGAAGAATGTAACTTAGCTGTAAGAAAGAAAGATGCCCTTTGGCTGTTCTAAAGAACTTATTACTATTATCATAATTAGCAGTGTTATTTTTGCCTCTTCAGTGCTTTATACTCTTCAAAGACCTTTTACATAAAAGCCCCCTTCTGTGAGGGATGCTGTGACTAAGATGTCGTGATTGCAGTTATCTCAGCTGTGCCCCATGGTGCAGAGTCAGGATCTTTCAGGCATAAAGCTCTGTGCCTCCAAGTGACCAACGGTGACATTTTCAAACCCTCCTACCTGTGAGAATACTGTGGAGTTCGGTCATACAATGGTGCTGACTGCATATCTTCCCAGAATGAAGACCAGAAGGTCAATTTTATTTTCTATCACAAAGGTAGATAGGGAGACCTTACAGGTCAATAAAATAATAGATGTGAAAATTAAAGGTTGCTGCATAAGTTCAAACAGGCACTGCTACTCACTGAGTGCCTTTACGGGACCCCAGCACAGTTGGAGAAACAATCTTGCCTCCCTTTGTGCAAGGGGAGAAAATCAGGCCAGGATGATACCTCTTTTATCCCTCTTATTGATGTGGGCATCAGGAGGAGACATAGTTTTACAACTGTTGTAACATAAAGTAGCTTATTTTGATAAAATATGGTATTCGTTATGTAATTGGCATTCGGATTTTTAATACTTTTAAGGAATACATGATTATCAATGTTGCTGAATTCTTAAGAGAATTTCTTGTACCCATGAATTAAGGTGCTTTGGAGATGTGATTAATAATATAAGCTTTTATTTTGGGTGGCGCAGGGAACAGATGTTGCAAATACTACTCAGGATAACAGAAGCTGTCATGCAGAAGCCAAAGGATAAACAAATAAAGGACTTATTTGCCCAGAGCTTGGCAGGGTTACTGTTTAGGGTAAGTCTTTTTCATTAAAACTCTGCAAATGCAAGAAATGAATTAGATTTCACAGTGAATTAGTTTTAATCATTGAGAATTTTGAGTAAAATTTACCTAACTTTAAATTTCTAGAAATTTTTCTTCTTAGCTTTGTCCTGAAGGTTCTAATCTATTCTTTACAGTTAGTGCTGAGCTTCTTTTAGACCTTCCCACCTCTCTGCCATCTACTTCCTCTTTTGATTTGTTTGAGGTTGGTAGAAATTTGGAAGATGAGAAGAGCTGATTGCCTTGGTGGAGCACCAGGTAGATTTGAAGAGGTGAAGGATAAACAGAAGTTTGGGAACGGGAATAAGGTCAGGGAGTGGTTCAGGCTAGAAATAAAAATGCGAGAGCCATTGATGTGTTGGTCAGTTGTGTTTAAAGCCACACGACTGGATGGGATCACCTAGGGAGAGAATAGTGGCAGAGAGAGAAGAAACCCATCTCCATAATTGGTGGAGGAGAGGAGCCAGCCAAAGATGCTGAGAAAGAGTGGCCAGGGAGCTAGGAGGGAAACTAGAGGAGCATGTATCCTGAATGTCTGGAGAAGAATGTTGGGTAAGAGAACTGCCAGTTGACCATTGGCTTTGACAAGATGTAGGTAGTTAATGTTTTAGGGGATTGAGGCCCACTTGGAGAGGATAGAGGAGAAAATGAGAGCTGGGCAGTGGAGGTAGCAAGTATACTCAAGGCTTTGCAGAGATATTGATGTAGATGGGAGGAGGGAAAAGGGAGCTAGCTGGAGCGGGCAGCATGCCTGGAGGGCAGGGTTTAAGGTAGGTGGTATTAAAGTATGTTTGCTCGCCAGTGGAGATGGCCCAGTGTGGGAGAGAACATGTTAGATAGTCTGGTGGAGAGAGAGGAGAACTGCAGAAGTGAAGTCCTTGGTAAGGTGAGGAGGGCTGGGCTGGCCTTGATGGGAGTAGAAAGCCAAGGAAGTAGCTGTGTTTCCTGCACCTCACGTGGTGAGAATGGTTAAGGACACGAGTAGTCTGATGTCACCCTAAGGGAGAGAGAAGAGAAGGCGGATGATGAACTAACTGCCTGGGAAGTGGAAGTTTTAAAGGATCCTGAGAGCAGTAGCCTATTGCAGCATTGTTCTAGAAAGCACTAATATTTATGGGATGCATAGAATTTATGAAGCATTTCTGAAAGAGAACAGTGTGAAGGACTCTGGAAAAATGTGACATTCTGCACAAGTAAAGGCATCAGTACAATGGATAGACCTGGCTTTGAATAATTTGATTAGGAGAAAGCATGGTGGATCATGAGCTGGAAGTGACAGTTGCAGGGAGAAGTTGTTAACTTCCCTCTTCAGTTGACTTGAAGGTGGTTTTTGAGGATATATATTAAGAGCATATCTAGAAGACAAGTAGGACACGTAGGTGAAGGTGACAAAAAGAGAAATTAATTCTTTAAATAAAGCTAAATATTCACATTGTAACACAAGAGAACCCAACTGTTCATATTAATTTTTAATAATTTATTATGATTGAGTGATCTTGACTTGAAGAAAAATGTCTGAGAGGCTGCAGAAATAATTGCCATGTGCTCACTTGCCTCCTGAATAATATAATCCCTTTTACTCTGATTGCTTTGCCTAGTTATTGGATATATGACGTGGTCTACACATCCTTTTGTGTGTCTCCAACTTTGCTGTGCTCTTGCCTCGGGGGTGGTACTGACCACTTGCTTTGCTGCCCACCTGGACATACAGACGCTATCCTCAGTGTCTTTGCTCTGACTTTGCTCTGACTCTCATGGAGCATCTCACTGTTGGCACCTTCCTGATCTCCCAGTTCTGTTGGGACTGGAACTGTCAAGTGACATGGCCTGAAGCCAAGCTCAGGCTCTTTCCTGGGCCTCATTCCTCACCAGTTGCCTGGCCCTGCATCTAGTGTGTATGTTGGAATTAGAGCAAGAACTTGTTACTGAATTAAGCCAGAATCTATTGTGGAGTTGTGTTTTTTGTTTGTTTGTTTGGTTTTGGGTTGGGGGTGGAAATCCCCCTTATTGATGGAGAAATCTTGTCAGATGTCGCTTGAAGATTAGTTTTGAGTCCATGATCAATGATTTTGATGCCATTGTTATTATTTTGGCAATGGTTAGATGGATCAAGAATGCTTACATTAAGAACTAACCATAAAATAGTGGAGAAATGATGATCTTTTTGGAGTTATACAGTTTCTGGGTTCTGACCCCAGCTCTGGCACTTCCTGGCTGTGTGGCCTTGAGCAAATTACTTCACCTTTCTGAGTCTCTGCCCTAATCTGTCACAACCAGGAAAGGATTCTTTCCTACCTTGCAGGGTTGCCATAAGAATCAGAGAGGATTCATTTTGGATTTATGATCTTCTGTTGGTCTTCCAAGTCCTTTTGTGAGATCCAAGGGGGGAGAAAAATGTGAAAGGTCTAGACAGATCTGCCAGGCAATCAAGTGAGCATCATCTAGTCCCATACTAAAATTAAAATGTGCCGTCTAATTGTTATTCACCTGGTCATGCAGACTGTCGACAATTGCCAGATGCTTAATTTTTAAACATTTGAATAAGGAGACTATTAAAGGGGACAGGAAATTTTAAATTGCCAGTATCCTTTTATCTTTTTCTAATTTTTCCTTTAGTGTGTAGTTTTTTCTCTGTTAGTAGATCACTTGGGTTGGCAAATTTTCTTCAAATGATAGTTGAGTTTTACTTAGTTTTAAATATTTACCAGATAATGGTGATTGTCATAAATGATGTTTTAGTCTGTTGTCAGTGCTAAATCTGACCTTATGCTTGAGGCTCTGAAGGTACATCAGTAAACTTGGACTCTGGTCCTTCTGTTTACAGTCTGAGCCATTACTTTAAAGATTTTATTTATTCAGTTTTTTCCCCCCAAAGCCCCAGTAGATAGTTGTATGTCATAGATTCACATCCTTCTAGTTGCTGTACGTGGGACTCGGCCTCGCGTTGGACGGAGAAGTGGTGCCTCGGGGCGCTCCCAGGATCCGAACCCAGGTCGCCAGCATCAGAGCGCGCGCACTTAACCGCTAAGCCACAGAGCCGGCCCTGAGCCATTACTTTAAAGTTCTGTAGTCCCCTAATGTAGTGAGTAGAGAAATGTAGAAAGTGGCTGTCTAGGAAATGTATATAAGAAAAGGAGTGATTTACAGGTGAAGGTTTTTTTTTAATACAGCTTGTGTGTCAACATGTATTTGATAAAACATGAATTTCAATGCTGAAGGAACCTTGGAGATGCTCTTATTCAGCTTTTTATTTTTAACGAGAAATATGACTCCAGAAAAGCCAAGTAAATTGCCCGGGTTACAAACCAAATTAGTGACAGAACCAAGAGTTCTGTCACTCTTCTTCTTAGAAAAGAGTAACTTATTAAAAGGATGCCCTGCCTTCATGTCCTGCCTTCATGTCCTCACCCCCTGACTATATTTTATGATTTTGCTCTGTGTGGAGCTGTTAGTAGTTGTGAATTATGATGATGATTCAACGGGTCTGTGTACATGTCTGTGAGATGAATTTTGTAAGCTGCAGGAAGTTGTTGTTCTGTCCTTGTTTTATAATTAGTCAATAAAGTGAAGCCAATGCAAGATTCCCAATACAGGGCATCTTACCGCACCAAAACATCGGCCTTTGAACCCGAAGCTAGTGCTAGAAACAAATGTGAGGCTGAGTCCTGCTAACATGGCCAGTCTCTACTTTCTCTTCTTACTCTGTTAAGATAATATTTTTTATCTACTATTTATTAATTTTGTTGTATGTGTGTATTTTATGGTGATGGCCTCAAACTTATTTTGAGAACATGAGTGTAAAAATGAATTTGAAGAAGCTGGCATTTTAGTCATAATAAAAATATATAATAAAGTATTAATTATAAATGATAAAATTATTTTAATTTTTTCTTTTGCATTGTCTTTAATTTTTAAAAAATTCATTCATCTTAGATTATAAGTCTGAGTGTTTAAAACCTGGTTTTCAATGTACTTAACTATTTTAGCTCAACTTTAACATTTTTACCTCTTTAAAAAGTATAGTAAACATGATCTGAAAGATAGAGAACAGGTACATTACAAAAGGGTCACTTTAAATATGATTTTTGAAGTGATGAGAACAGGTCTGTCTAATTACAGACTGCTTTTTATATCTCAAAGTTTCCCTATATCTATGTTAAAGAAAAATTTCTCTTTTAATTAAAAAGCAAATTCATCCCTCTCCCATGCATCGTACAATCCTTGAAGACAGTGGGAGCATATTTGCATCTGGGTTGGGCAGAAATATTTGCAAGTTGGCACCTTAACAAGTACATTTAGCTCTGACACAGATCAGGAAAGTTACACAGACTTTGGATATAAAGATTCCCTCTACTAAGATTAGGAAGGGATCTGAGGCTCGTCTGGGATGGACTTGGTACGTATTTCAAAGGAGACACATTTTTATTTGAATTTTAAAAGATGCGGAATATTTTGGCAGAGGTGAGGAACTGGGCAATTTCAAGGTAAGGAAATATCCAGAATATATGCATAATTGACCAGTTGTGTGGGTCATATGACCACACATGTGACCAATTATAGTGCTGTGGACCATAAGGCTAGAGGAGGGACACGGAGAAGTGAATAGACTCTTCAGGAAAGGAGTGATAAGGCCTCTGAGGAGGAAATGCAGAGAACTGTGGGAACTGAAAGCTGCTTACCAGAGTCTGGGGGTGGGGTGGCAGTCAGGGACACCTTGGACAAAGTGATGTCCAAGTTGTGACCTAAAGAATGAGTGGGAGTTTAAAGAGGCAAAAAGGAGGGAAGAGAAGGAAGGAACAGTATGTGCAAAGGCCAGGAGCAAGAGAGACCAGGTCCAGGAACTAGAAGAATCTCAATGGAAGAAATCAAATTCTTTTTACTATTTTGCTGTGTTACAGGTGCCTGCAGAACATGCAAGTAGAGCTGTCTAGTAAGCAGATAGGTAGGTCAGGAAACCAGCAAAGAGGCGTGGGCTGAACATGGAGATTCGGAAGTCAGCAGTATACAGATGATAAGTGGAGCCATGAGAATGGAGACCAAACTCAGGCCGAAAGTGGGGTGGGTAGGAAGGGAGAAAGCCAGAGCAGTCAGTTGACTGGGAGATGAGGAAGTGCAGATGGAGTGAGCGCGGAACATTCTTTCAGGAAATTTGGCTTTGAAAGGGGAAGAAAGAGAGCTCTATGAGAGGGGGATGTCTGAGTTTAAGGGAACTTTTTTGCTTTTTTTTTTAAGATGAGGAAGAATTGGAGCATGTTTAAATGCTGATGGGGAGGAACTGGGGAAGTAGGATAGGTTGGAGATAAAGGAGAGGTGGGGCTGATAGAAACACACAGACTCTGAGGGAGAGGGCCAAAGCAGAGGAGGGGACAAGTATAGAAGAGCAGGAGCCCGTCTTTGCTTATAGCCTTCACGTGGAGACGAAGCTAGGCAAGTGCATGGATCTTGTGGGCAGAGGTTGAGGGCGTTGTTGTTTAAGGGGTTCTATTTTCTCTGAAGTCTGCAGTGAGTTCATCTCCTAAAAATCAGAGAGGAGTTGGTGGGGTTGGAGGTTTACATATAGAGGAGAAGGTTTGAAGTAGCCTGTAGAGAATGAGGGAAAGAGCTGTCTCAGGAAACAGTAGTTGTTGTACAGAGAGCTTTGTCTTCTCTCCGGTTACGGCCAGGACCAGCCATAGACACTAGAATAATTTTGAATCAGTAGCTTAGTTCATAATGGTAGCTAATTTCACAGTAGCTCAAATCCTGATTACAGTTGATCAAATGAATTTGGAGAAATTAAAAGAAAATATCCAAAAGGACTTTTTATTTTAAAATTCATTTTATTGATAGTAATTTAAAATATCCTGTTAAAGATTATACTTTTTGCAATTGAAGATGATTGAATTCTCTTGTTGGTTGGTTGGTTTTAGACGCTCATTGTGGCTTGGATCCGAGCAAACCTCTTTGTGTACATTTCTCGAGAGCTCTGGGATGACTTTCTTGGTGTGCTGTCCTCCCTCACTGAATGGGAGGAGCTCATCAATGAGTGGGCCAACATCATGGACTCCTTGACAGCAGTGCTCGCGAGAACCGTTTATGGAGTTGAGATGACAAACCTACCTCTGGACAAATTAAGTGAACAAAAGGAAAAGAAGCAACGAGGCAAAGGTATTTCCACTCTTACAGGGTAACACCAGATGTCTGAGACTGGGGAGGGGTGCGTATTTATACATCTAGGCAGTATTGCATGAAATTTCATAATAAACTGAACCAGCCGTACACAGTATCTTTTTTTTTTTTTTTTTTTTTGTGAGGAAGATCAGCCCTGAGCTAACATCCATGCTAATCCTCCTCTTTTTTTTTTACTGAGGAAGACCGGCTCTGAGCTAACATCTATTGCCAATCCTCCTCCTTTTCTTCCCCCACCCCCCAAAGCCCCAGTAGATAGTTGTATGTCATAGCTGCACATCCTTCTAGTTGCTGTATGTGGGATGCGGCCTCAGCATGGCTGGAGAAGCGATGACTTGGTGCGCACCCAGGATCCGAACCCGGGCCGCCAGTAGTGAAGCGCGCGCACTTAACCGCTAAGCCACGGGGCCAGCCCCACAGTATCTTTTTAATGGTGGCATTAGATGGTGTCTCATAGCACTCTGTCCCCTTAATGAGGATGATGAATTTATGGAGAGGTTGTGGAAGACGAAGGAGGATGAAGGGGAGCAGTAGCAGTGGTAGCAGTAGTAGTAATAACAGTAATAATAATAGCTACTGCTTTGTACATATTGTCTCTCTTCACCCTCCTGGTAACCTCTGAAGTAGACACTACTATTCTGATATCACAGACAAAGAAACTGAAGTACAGAGAGTCCACAGTGATTGACTCATTCAAGCTCACATAGTAAGAAGTGGTGAAGCCAGAAATCAAAGCCAGGCAAGTCCAACTCAAGATGCCACATGGTTAAGGTGTATTCTCTGCCTCCCTAGGAAAGGTGGAAAAATTCTGAATGCTTCAGATGGGAGTCATTTTTGGCTTTGTTGTGTTTCTGGGTAAAAATTGTTTTGAGACCTAAAGTCAGATCCAGGTGGAAAACATCACTCATGGTTTCTATTGGGTATGACAGTTTGGCAGCCCCTGTCTTCATTACTGTCTTTAAGGCTATGACACAGTCCTTGGATTAATTTACTTGTTCTCAAACTTACTATGTAAAGGTTTTGAGGCAGCTCATAGAAATACGTATAATACAATAGATAAAATACATAAGGACGTTGGGGCAAAATGAAAGAGGGTGGAGCTACGGGCATGATTAAAATGCCAGAATGCGTGCCGGAGAGCCTCCTGTGCTTGCTGGGGAGGTGGGAAGGGGACAGGCTTGGATTTGACTCTGATCTTCACAGGGTTACATCAGAGAATCACAGAATACAAAAGGTAAAACCAATCCACTTGCGTAGGAGATACATGGTTTTTCCTGGTCCTAAGACCTGGGGGGAGTTTCTCTTCCAAAGACTCATAAAGAGTTCATTGCTTGCTATGGCAGACCACAACCTCAACAGTAGCCTTAGTATAGGTTGTGTCAGTTAGCTGTTGCTGTGTGACAAAGCACCTCGAAACATAATGGCTTAAAATAACCATTTATGTAGATCATGATTTTATGAGTTGGCAATTTGGATTGGACTCAGTTGGGCAGTTCTGCTGGATTCACTCCTGTGTTTGCAGTCAACCAGGCTGTGAAATAGCCAACTAGGCAGCTCTACTTCTGGGGCTTGGCTAGCTGTCAGCTGGGCAATGGGGACGAGTTGGCTATATATTTTTCACCACCTAGCAAGCTAGCTCGGGCAGTTTGCATAATGGCTTAGAGTTCCAGGAGCAGCAAGAGGGCAAGCCTGAATTTTCAAGTGCATTTCAAATCTCTGCTTGCTACCAAAGTAAGTCATGTGATGAAGCCCAGATTCAGTGTGGGACAGGACAACAGAGGATGTTGATATGGGGAAGTGTGAATCAATTACAATGATTAGTTAACCATAGAGACATGTAATTAACATGACTGATTCTTAAAATACCTTCATTGCAGTCTGTGAGTGGCTTGCCAAAGCACCAATTAGTAAAAACAAGTTAGTAAGAAGCCAAACAAAGTAGTTTTAAGTACATGGCATTCCAGTGGAACAGTTTAATTCCAATTTAGATTTAGACCGTTTAATGCAATGACTTTCTAACATGTTTTAGCAGCAGATCCTTTTTTATCCCCAGTTGAAGCTGTACAGAGCCCCTTCCTAAAAAAATATATTAGACTGGAGATTTAAGATTGACGTAGGGGCAGGGAGCCAAGAACCTGAGCCCTTGGCCTCTCTGTCTTGTCCGCTATAGCAGCTCTGAGGGCCTCTGTGTAAACCGAGTCTAATGGGGTCAAGGTGCTTCCAGCCAGGAACTTGGCTCTCTAAGACTGTGGTTCTCAGCCCTGAAGAGAGTCTACCTGACCAGGCATGCCCTTCAGGATGGACGGGAGTTGCTGAGACAACCATTCCCAGAGACAAGGACCTTCTCAAACTAAGCACATTTTTTCCTGCCTGAAATTCTTGTAATCCACCCTCTCCCTGAGCCCCCACAATAATCTCTTTCCTCTCACTGTGCGAACACAGATTCATGGGAAGAGATAGGCTTGTCTTAGGAAGGTAAACAACTTCAAAAACACTATTTTCAGAGTAATACAGGACAAATTTAATTATTTAATTATTGGCTTTGGCAAATATTTTTGATTTATTGTATTGCTTTATTCTAAAAACATATGTAAATATTCATTATAGAAATACTTTCCTTTCAAGCACTGGACTTGTGGAAACAAAATATACTCTCAGAGGAATCTGTGTGTGAAAAACAAGCCACAGGTGGTAGCCACCAGCCACATCACACCTGTGTGGAAATCTCTCTGTGTCTCATTCTCTTTTCTCTTGTATTTCTTTTGGATCCTTGACTACTCATGTGAAATATTTGACCAGGGCAATGTGAGAGGAAAGAAGAGAATTTGAATTGCAGAGCTGCAATATTTTATTGTTTTGGAGCTTCGCTAAAATAAAATTTTGTATTATTTGTAGATTTTCATTATCCATTCTCATTTGACTGACTCTAATTAGAGTTTATAACATAAACTTCTCTTGGGGGTTTATGAAGAGGTTGGTGTCTATAAGATGGAATATTATTCAAAAATCAGGATCTCTAATTTTATGGTTTATAAAAGTAGTTTTTGGAGTGTCCTGGGAGCAGTGGTATAACTTCATTTGACATCGTTCTTATACTGAGAAAGGTTTATTAATATATTTTTTTGTATATTGGAGTAAGTACTATGAAGATATGGTAATTTTCATGTGACTGTTGGAGATGCTTGAAAAATACTTTGGCAACAGGAGTTTTTAGATTACTGATATGTGACTAACTTCCTAAATTGCAGTATAGGAAGTGGTACCTAATTTGCAACAAGAGAATCTGCTGATTATATATAAATGTACGTATGAAATTTGCTGAGCAACTGAGGCTATGAAATCAATAATAATGAATTGAGCCTTTAGATTATTTTTCTTGTCTTATTTTCTATCAGGCTGTGTTCTAGATTCTCAGAAAGGAACCGCTGTGGGGAGATCCTTTTCTCTCAGCTGGCGGAGCCACCCGGATGTGACAGAGCCAATGCGATTTAGGAGTGCCACCACATCAGGGGCACCAGGAGTTGAGAAAGCAAGAAATATTGTTCGCCAAAAAGCAACTGGTAAACATTTATTTAAATATTTTTCAAAGGTCTAGTTGCTATCTAAAATGGATTTATAGGAATAAAATGTTTTAAAATTCCATTCAGAACTTGCATACTAGACCTTTCATTAAATGAGATGTCTTTATATCTTTTTAACTTTCTCTTCTGGTTACTCTTCAAATCAGTTTTTGGTATTTATTTCTAAATTCTTCATTGTGAAAAAGAACTTGAGATGTTAATACTGAGTGAGATATTTGTGCAAAAGAGAGAAAATAGATTTTTTGCTTGAACATTAAGGGAAATAGATTCTTAGTAATCACACGAGTTGCATTATTATTGTTGTTGAACAATATTAATCTTAAGAGAGTGAGGCAACGTGTTCCAGCAAAGAAAAGGAGAATAATGCACTTACTTTTCAGGACTGGTCAGAGACATTTGAATTTTTTGCTTCTTTGGAAAATTGAGCTTTCATGTCTGTAGATGTCCTTACAGCCTGTTAGAATTAACAAGAATTTGACCAAGAACCCCCAGTTAATCGGAGTGCTTTGCTTCACTTTACTCTTAGGACAAAAAGAAATCTTTAAAAAGTAAGCTTACATCCAGTATTTAATAAGAACAAATAAAGAAATCCCCTTCCGCCCCAGTGACTTTGAGGCTATAACTTAAGTTTAAAACAAATGTATCTCCGTTTCCTGTAGTTTTTCACATCAATAATTCCATGCAATTGTAATTGATATTCAGCTTGTTGACTGCAGAGAGTCACAATATCCTTTGGTCATAAATCAAAGAGTCATTTACACTCAGCGTATTTTACATCTTAGCTTCATACAGGTGGCTTAGAATCTTGTTGGAGTTTTTATGAAAATATACCTTAACCCTGACTGTCTCAGGCTTTTTGCCGTAGCTTTAATTGGTAATTATCACCTTATTTACACACACCTCCTGTTCTACTTCTGCTTTCCTTCATCCTCTTCCTTGAGAAGAGACCCAATTCCCGATAACAGGCAACTTTAGGGGAGGCTTATTCACTGATTTCCTTTCTCATCCCAAGTCCTCAGAAGTCCTTTCTTCCATCACTGAATACTTAAAGAAAAGGATCAGAACAGAAGTTTATGACAAAGGTGGCATCATGCCTGAGCTTCCCAGACTTCTCCTGTCCCTCACAACCCTTGAATTATAATGTTAATAAAAGTGATTGTTCAAAACACTCTTTAAAACTTTATTCTCACATTTTAATGAGCAGCAAATTATTGTATATTGCTCATTAAATATGTATGTATATATGGAACATATTGTATGTTCCATATGCCACTACTTGGCCACAACAGCCGTAGAAGAGATTGTATCTTAGTTTTTCAGCAGGTATTTTAGACCAACAATGTGGTCAAGACACTGGTATGTTTTAGAAAATCCTCAGTACATTTATGTGAGTGAGGTTCTGTTTATCAGTGTTCTAATGTCTCTGAAAAGCTATGGTATTGCAAAAATAAGAACTTTTACAAAATCATGTCAAGGTACTTGTAGAGTATGTCGCTTAAAAACCATAAACCTGGCCTTTGTAGGATTAATTAAATTAAAAACACTTGGAACCAAAACCTTTAAAGGTAATGAAGGTGAGAGCTATTGAACTGGACAGATCTGTTATCTTTATGTATTTTACACATACATATGTATGGATACATATATAAGTATTTTTATTTTATTTTACATTTTTAAAAATTATAAAATATGAATCTTTTTTGTTGCCTGTGAAAACAGTGGTCTTTGAAGATTTTATTATATCATGCTGTTTTATAAAATTAATCTATATAGACTAAATAGTAATGGTTTTACTCAGTTCTATTATTTTTACATTGTGCAGTAATTCACCTTTTCATCTTTTAAAAAGGCCCAGGACATTTTCATGGTAGATTTTGGTTTGGGTAGAGGCCGCCTTTTAATGAGAGAAGAGTAGCTCATGAAGTTAGTTTTTGCTACTTTTAGCATTAAGATGTTTATGATGGAAGACCCATTTGAAAGTGACTTTTTTTTCCTAATCTCGGTAAGAGAATAATTTAAGATTATTATGTTTTGGTTTGCCCCACAGGCTACATTTATGTTGAGAAAATGTCAGTGATGATGGCAAGAGGGAAATATAAGATAAGCAGTTGCAGAGGAGGGAGATGACAATTAATTTAACAGAGAATGCATTCGTTTGCAATTTAAAAGGACGGGCAAGGAGAGTCTTAAAGAATTGTAAAGTAAAACTTTGTTCCTGAGTGTGAATAATGCTAAAATTTTAGATGTCTAAAATGAGTGATTAAAGCAAGTCAATTTCCACACAAAATAATTATATTTTATTATTCTGGAAATATCTAGTGATCTATTTTGGAAAAATGCACAATCATTTGATTTATAAAAGGAAAATTTTTTAAAACACTCAAATGAAACGTCTCTGACATTGAGCGATGAACAGATCTTTTATGAAGTTTGAAGTCAGTCAGTTTGATGTTCACATGGAAGTCGTTTTCACTTAAATGTTGTCTTACACCTTTGTGAATTATATTGTAATCGCATCGCAGATAGTCCTTTAGAGCTGGAAATTCTGATAGCCAAAGGTTGGGGGAAAAGTCAGTAAAGTAAAAACCTTATTTCACTTTTTGTAAATTTGTCACTACCGTTTGTAGCTCTATTTCATTATTGTTAAGTAAAACCATGTAAAAATAATAAAACAGCAAGTAAAGCTTTATATTTTTGTTTTAAGCATAAAACTGATTTTACTGATGGTGGTTTTATATATATGAGGCATATTCTTTTCCTGTGTCTCTCCATTTTTCTCACATGGTCATTTGACTAGCAGTATATAGAAAACTTAAGAACATCATAAAGTTCATACTGAGAAATTATGGATTTATTAAGCACGAAATGTGATATGAAAGGATGGGTTTCATGAAGATTTTTACCTTTTTTCCAAATACCAAATCATTTAATGTTCAATTTGACTTTTATATGTTCTTGAGCTTTTAGGATATTTAATTTACTAAATGATTTGCTTTTGAATACAGTCAGCTCTCAGCAAACCAATTTTTGAATTATTTATTATTTACAGAACAGTTTTCATCTTAGGCTAGATTTGTCTCCCTCACTGTGGTCTTTTTGTTTGTGTCCTTTAGGAAGGGAAAACTGATTATAATGTCTGCCCAAATAAACTGACAACTTAAATGCGAATCTGATACACAGCAGAAAAAAAGGAAAGACTAAAGAGATAAATCATTCTAAAATACAATTCTTTGTGAATTGTCCATTCTCCCATGTCATCAGAATGACTGAAAGTTGGCTGTATTTAGAGACAGTGATTAAATACAGTGCTTTTGTACTGACTTTCCTTAAAGTTTAAAATGACCTCCTTTAGATATCTAAGGAGAGCCCAGAAAAATAATAATAATAATAAAGAAGTGAAAGATCCTGATGTTCTTCTGACATAATTATTACTTTATCTTTCCTGGAAGCTAAGCGAAGCCAGTCTATCAGCAACTGTGTCCACCTTTCTGAGGCTTTGCCTGCCACTAAAAGCGTCCCGCTCCTCCTTCACACCGTGAGCGCTTTCTTCCCTGGTCTCTCTTACTCCTCTTGCTCTCACAGGCTGTCAGGTACTGTAATGCTGTCTCATGTGTCCGTCAATGTCCCTGGGCTTCTGCTCGCCTCTGGGCCTTGCTTCCTTTGTTAATATCCCCACATCATGCATGCGTGCCTGGCTGTTGCACTTTGTGTTTATTTTCAGTGAATATTAATAATTGTTTTTATGTAGTTAGAAGTTTAGTAGCAATTGAATAGTCAAGAAAGATTTCTGTAACACCACTGGTCTTTGCATTCCCTGTTAAGACGGATAAAGGGGTTTTTGGCCCTTAGTTTTTGATAGGGGAAAACTGTGATGCCTGTCTCACTGTGCCTTCTATACAGTGCCTGTAGAATAGAAGGGAATTCTCATAAAATTTTACAAAAGTTTTGAGCACGTCAATGTTAGAATGCTTGCTGTGCCTCTCCCAAAATGAATAAACTGGAAAAATTATGCAGGCAAGACTTCCTTGGAGTTAATAAGTTATAATAATGTATAAAGTAATGATCAGTCTATGCAGGTTCATACTGATTATTGAAATTTGAGTAGAAAAGTCCTAAAAAGTGGTAATTTTCGAAACAAAGGAATATTGTTTCTGGGCTTCAGCCACTTAAAATTGAGTTTAGCTACATGTGGTTTACACAGTACATTTTCTGGTTTTTTAAGACATTGTAACACCAAAAGTGATTTTTGGCATAGATGCCTCAAGAAAAGAATTTTCTTTGCTCTACAGTGAGTAATTAGGTCTATGTCTACTTATTTTTCAGTGATTCCGAGATGAACTGAATCTTTTTACTAAAGAGGGAAATATTTTCATGTTCTTTTCTATTTTCAGAAAGATGCCTTTATAGATTAGTATTTATTTACTATTGGAGATAGCCTAATTGTGGCTTTCTGTAGCACTGAATCATGTCATATTGTGGTTTAGCAAAGCAAAATTAAAGCTTAATTTCCCAGATGAGTGTGTAAAATATCATATTATTTAATTTACAGAATATGAGGGAAGTTAGTTTCATTGAGACTAGAGACTATGTTTCTTAGAAAACTCTTTTTCTCTAGTAAATATCTAAGGTGAAAAACAGTAAGAATGGTACATGGGAAGATAGTCACCAGTCGGTTAAATTACTGGTGAGCATTAACTGCTTGATAATTTCGTTTTCAAAAAAATACTACTGCCTAGAGATGATTAATAGGGTGGTTAAAATAGTTTTATTTTCTATTTGTCTGATATACACTCAAAAGGAATTTTTTTCATGGTGAAAAATTTTCTTTTTTCACAGTCCATTTTGTTCCCCATATCATTTCAATTAAGTTTTTTACTAGTTTGTCTGGAATATGTTCTCACAAGAAGTCTCTTCCTGTTAGTAATCTCATCTTGGAAACTTTTTTCTCAGTCAGTATTACATTTTAGTTTACTCAGATTCTTGATTCCCATATATGCATACACAGTTCCAAAGAAGTTGATTATGATTTAGAACAGTGCTTCTCAACTGGGGACGATTTTGCCCCCAAGGGAACATTTGGCAATGTCTAGAGACATTTTTGGTTGTCACAACTGGGGCAGTGCCACTGGCACCAGTGGGTGAAGCCAGGGATGCTGCTAACATCCTACAATGCACAGGACAGCCCCCACAACAAACATTTATCTGACCCCAAATATCAATAGTCTTGAGGTTGAGAGACCCTGATTTAGAATGAAGTGAAGTAGGCTGTGCTGGGTCTGTTTTTTCCTGCCTTTGCCATCTTTATTCCTGGTTTTACAGCACAAAAGTTACAGAGACTTAGCAGTATGTGACGTTGAGAACAATCTGCTATTCTGTCTGTGTCATCTGACAACTGCAGTAGCAAGCTGTGCCTTAGTCTGATGCCATTTGTTCTTTACTATTAAAGTGATGCCATTGTCATTTGTGACTGTCCTGTCAAGAGAAGTGGCCAAGAGCAATGCATATCAATCCTCAGTCTTAGATTGTACATTCTTCACTGGTTGGCTCACTAGAGTATTAAATTTGCACTCTGATTTAAGTCTGAGTGTGTTGGCATATCTTGCTAACCTGTTGATAAATATAGATATAGATGGGTGTACATCCACATATGCATAACAAGCACTTTTTTTTTTTTAAAGATTTTATTTATTTATTTTTCCCCCCCCAAAGCCCCAGTAGATAGTTGTATGTCATAGCTACACATCCTTCTAGTTGCTATATGTGGAACTCGGCCTCAGGATGGCAAGAGAAGTGGTGCCTCGGTGCTTGCCCTGGATCCGAACCTGGGCCACCAGCAGCGGAGCGCACGCACTTAACTGCCAAGCCACGGGGCCGGCCTAAGCAGACACTTTTAATGTTGACTTTCTGGCCACAAGTTCTTGACTATAAAAATGATTGTAATTTTGTTTTCATTTACGTTAATATTTCTTGTTTTTGTTTCTAATCCATATGACTTAAACCAACCAAAATTGTTTTAATAATATAAACAATAGAGAATTACTTACCTTGGGCTACTGTCATATCTTATTCTGATCCCTTTGGGATTGTTCCTTTGGCAGCAGCAGAGTTTTGGGAAAG
Source organism: Ceratotherium simum simum (assembly GCF_057802395.1). Lineage (NCBI taxonomy): Eukaryota > Metazoa > Chordata > Mammalia > Perissodactyla > Rhinocerotidae > Ceratotherium > Ceratotherium simum. Next base: position 46,637,466 of record NC_141920.1, on the reverse strand, counting down.
TCATACCACCTGTATTGCATTAATATAAAGAGCTACATAAACACACACCTGGGAGGCAGAACTGGCACTTTCAGTGACTTCTCTTTTTCTCCTTTGTGGTAACAATTCTTTCCAGCTGTTTTACAATTTTAACTGCTTTTACCTTGGGACATTTATCAATCTGTAGTGCTAACAGGCTACGCAGATGGTAGATTTTATTTTTCTTTTAGGAACATTTTAATAGTAATAATTAGAGGATCAGTGATCTTCCCTCTTTCTGAAAGAGACTTAATGGGACCTAACTGAAAGGCTCACTTAGCTGCTTCTGCCTCTGGTTCTCTGCCTTCCAGGTGGTACCCCGTTGTCAGGACGTGCTTGTTTTCAGGGTCAGGACGTGCTTGTTTTCAGGGTCTGGGCGGAATCACTTTCGGATCTTGTGGGAAACCTCAAGATGTTGAGTTGATTTACATCTCTGGTGCTTTGTATAGGGTCAAGTTGGTGTCATGCACAATGCTTTAATAGTTAGGAAATTACACTATTAATTTCACTTATACAACCTTATATGAGGCGTAAGTGGAACCCAGAATTTTGGTAATTGAAGAGTGAGTCTCACTCCATTTAATAAGATTGATTAAGGAAGCCTTAGATTAAAGAGTGAAATTGCTTTGAAAAGTAGTCAGACATCTGGAAAATAGAATTTTCTGAAGAGTTTACACACTTAATTTAATTTAATCATATAGATTCTTCTCTCTGTGGGGAAAAAATGAAATTGAGTAATCCTTATTTGATCATTTTACTGGTGTTTTGAATGGAGCTTTAGAAAGCAATGTTTTAGTAATGGTGTTGTGTAACTTACATTGTCAATAAGCTAGAAAGTTAGTGCTTTTAAAATTTGGATTATTGGATTAGCTATGCTTGAGAGAAGGTGAATGATTTGGTGAATCTGAGATAGAATTTAGCTCTCTGAAGTGATTCAAGCAGAGATTGTATGATATTCAAAGCAGAGAATGCATTAGACCTCTCAGAATTTATAATGTGATTTTTACATAACTTAGACTGTTGTTTTTCTGTTTTGAATATCAGATAATCTTGTATCTTGATATTTGCATATCAGTGTTAAAATGGTTTTAATTTGTTATGGAAGAGTGACCGCTACAGCTGACACTGTAGAATGGGAGCAGCTTAAACAATTGCTTTCTTAAGAAATAAAAAAGCCAGCAGAGGGAGCTCAAGAACTGTTGAAAATAACAAGGAGAAAGGTATCAAGAAAATGTATTTGGTATTTGTTCATTTGTACAAAACATATATTGAGTATATACTTAGTACAGAGTGTGAGAGAAGGCCAAGAAATGTACACCTACAAATCAGGAAATTGGGTTTAAATTGTGGAAGAAGGAGAATTTAAAATTCTTTTTTCACACTGCATCACGTAAGTCAACTGCGGGAGTAGCTCAGGGCATCAGTAGCACAACAGCCCTAACAGCACACTTGACGTCCTGACTCCTCCCTTCCTCTCCACCCTCATCACAGATGCTCCCACTCTCACCTATTCCGGTGATTTCTGCAAGCTTGGCCTTTCTCTACCTGAGAAGTCCCTACCAACAGTTTTAGAAAAACAAAGCCTTAAAGCTGCATTAGGCCAGCCTGTTGGGAAGGCAGACCAGCTGGTGATGGCAGGCTCTTCGTCTGTCTGTTGTATCTAGGACCAGTGGGGACACTCAAATTTGGAAGCCATGATGCTGTGGCTGTATTGCATCCCACCAGATGGCGATGTTCTTTATCTTTAAAAAGATGCTGCCAGTGTTGGCCCAGCTCTTATTTGTTTCTGCTCATAGCCCAGAAACCAGCATCTAACAGTTTTTGGCATCAAGTTTAAGTGAATAAAACCCACTCTTCCCACTATCCGTAAAAATTGACGCTGGCCAGTTATTTTTTAGGGAACTAGGAAGCTCTTGGGCTCCCTCTACTGATAATGGATTAAAAAGTAGGTTAGTTAACAAATATAAACTCTTCTCAGAATGTTTCAGTGTCTTGCATAATTAGAATAAACAACGAAAGAAGACAGCCGAAAGGGGCTGGCCCCATGGTGTTATCTGACTTCTGTTGCCTAATGCCGAAGAGCCTAGAAGTAGACGTATGGAAAGGGCCTAGTCTATGCTTTGATGAATAGATAGATCACAAATATGTACATATGCCTTGTGTTCCTCTGTGAGGAAATGAATAGTTCTTGGCTATTCATGAGATGAGAAGAGCAAAGACAACCTGAAAGAGGGATCGTTAGTGGGTCTGTCTGTTCTTGCTGCCTGGGCCTGCCTTAAGTTCAGCTTCCCATTAGTATCTAAATTTAGACTATGGCTCAGTACTCTGAATTATAAATGAAGGGTCACATAGATTGCATACTTTTGATGTCTTATAACTTGTATCAGTGTACTTTAAAATGGGATTTTTATTTAGATAGTAAAAATAAAGCAACAACTCTTTGTTGAAATCCTGTGTATTATATTTAGAATCTTCCTACATACAACTTCTTGGTTAGGGTGAGCCAGTGCTTTGGCATGTGGCTTGGATTAAAGAGTTACACAGAGGGTGGCATGTTGACAGTGAGTCTCATTGCAGGTGAGGAATTGGGTGACACTGCAAGGTAGGATAATACAGGCTGAATTTTGATCAGTCTCTTCTTAGAAGGAGTGAAACTTTAGCTAATTAAAGTTTTTGGAAAATATGATGTTATAGTCATATGGGTGTAAAATTTCATGACTACATGAGTGAGTGTGGAGCCTGGTGAGGGATGCAGCGGTGGGGTTCACACATGGCAAGTCCTGTAGGAGGGGTGCCCAGGCAGCCCGGGAGGGGATGGGGAGGGAACAAGTCTGAGGTTAGCATAGAGGAGTGAGCAGTAGAAGGGAGAGAGCAGCAAGTGCCAAGTGGGCTAGGATTGCTTGAGACTAAAGTCGGTGAGAGCTCCTTGTGGGGGGCTCACATCTGTGGGGTGAGATCAAGGAGAGGCCTGTATTCACTGTGAGGAGCATGGGCCTGACTGTACAGTGAAGGAGGGCCTTGGCAGGAGAGGAGTGGCACAATCAGATCTTGACTTTAGAGGGACCTCTCTGGGGCCACATAGAGGATAGGTTGAGGGTGGCAAGAAAAGGGGGACAGTGACCAGTTAGGAGGCAATATAATAACAGGCAAAAGATGATGCAACCCCAAAGCTGTGATTCTAGAGAGGGAGCGTGGGATGATTCTTCCAGTGCCTTAGGTTGTCTTTAGAGATTAGAATGGACTGTGAAGTTTAGAAATGAGCTAGGAGGGAACTCACTCTCGAGGAGAATATAGTCTGTAAGAATGCTAGCTGAGATTATCCAGTGGTTAGTACTCACCTGTGGTTTTCTATTTTATGACATATACATATCGATTCTCTAAAAATACCAGTGGATCATTTTTATACTTTAGTGACTAATTGAACGTTGCATTTGGTGATATAAACCATTAAATAATTATAGTATTTTATTTGGACAGTTGTGCATTTATTTGTAAAAAGGAATAGTGGAGCTGAAATTCTCATTTCCTTTTTTCTTCTTTATTTAGGGTGTGTGCTACTTTCCACTCTCCTCAAATGTAAATGACCTATCCCTGTAGCTCCTGAACTCTCTTTCCTTGGCATGCCTGTCCTTGAAATTCCAAAGGACTTTTGCAGTTCTCAACCATTTCTGTGGATTTTTCTCTTATTTTTTTTCCTTTACTTTGATTGAAAAATAAAATGCTTTGTAAAACTTAAAAGGAAAATGTGTTTTTGGAGTGGAATATTACTGTAAACAAGTGTAGAAAACTTTATGATGTAAATGCAGATTACCTTACTGCCCAGTTTTTGTGGAAAAAAGTATCTAAAACCACAGTTTTAGAATAAGTTGTTTTATGTGGTGAAATTATTTTTTAAAATCTTGAAATTCGCCCATGCATGTTTTGTATTAACGCCCACAGAAGTGGAAGAGTGTCAGCAGTTACGAAACCCACCTCCAGTTGAGTCTGGCCTCCTGGCGGCTGAGCCGCCGCAGCAGCTTGTCCGGAGCAGCAGCACACCTGATGTCACTGAGCCCCTCTGCGCAGACTCTTCTCAGGGTATGAGGAGCTTCAGTCACCAGCACAGCACTATCGATTCTGGCTGGGAAGAAGCTGCATGCCGTATTACTGTCTACATTTATTCCACCTCTATTTATTTCAAGGAAATTTACTTTTTAAGTTGATCGCAGGGATAGATTTCTGGCAATGAAATATTTTCACTATTTTAATATGTCTATCTAAATTATATATACATATGTGAACTTTTTTCCAAGTGTGGCATCTTTGAGGACTAGAAAGAAGTAAAGAAGTTCAGAGTGGTTAGAGTAGGCGGGAGGCAGAGAATGTTACGCCACAAGGTCAGGAGGAGCAGCAAGTTAGGAAGAAGGCAGGGTGGCAGGTTGAGGAGGATGTGGGAATGGGCTGTGAGGAGCCATACAAGTTGTCAGTGAGAGCAGAAAGCTGACCAGACCCGTGGAAAAGTTTATTAGCAGCTTATAGACTCTGCTGAGGTTGAAAATTACAAGTTGTAATAGCATTAATCTACACAGTTTCTCCAACAGCTTTCAGCAACAACAGGGCATGGAGAGCAAAGAGGCAGATGATTAGACCTGTAAACAGTGAATAATGTATTTTACAATGAAAGCACATGTTTAAATTGTGTCTGGTGTCAATGAACATATTGAGTTTTAGTTTCATGAGTTAAGTAAGAAATAAATCAACCTTATTTACCAACAAGTTATCTCATAGTTCTTAATGTCAACGTCATGCTTCCTCATCAAATGAATAGGGAAGTATTCCCTCTTAGAAATCCTCTTGAAATAAGAAAATATAGTAACAAATAATTTGAGAAATGTATTGTCTGAAAGATTTACTTTTCTACAAAAGATTTTGTAAGATTGTTGTGATTTTTTTTCCCCTTAAATCTTTGATAGAATCCACTAGTTGCCTGGAGTTTTCATATAGGAAGACTTTAAAATATCATTCAAATTTAAAAATCATTGTAAGACTGTCCAGGTTTTCCTTTTCTTGTTTTGATTTGGATAAGTTGTATTTTTCTAGGAATTTGTTCAGTTCATACATTTTTAAAAATTTTATTGGCCCCAGATTATGCATAAAATCCTCTTATGATCTTTTTAATGTTTGCAGGCTTTGTGGCGATACTTGGTTTTTTATGACCGATGCTGGTGACATGTGCTCTCTCATCAGTCTTTGTTCTCAGGCAATACTGAGCTGCCTTATTGCACTCTTTTCCTGTCAGCTCAGCTGGCTAACTCAGGCAGCTTTCCTCTGAGATCCCTCCCCCACAGCCCCCAGGACAGATGTTGTTGCCCTCGCCTGTGCCAACATAATGTGCTGAGTGGACCCATTGGCTACAGTGAATAGCATTTCAGTATCTCTGAAAAGCTCTCTGTGGGTCAGAGACCAGGTCTATGGAGTAGACTTGACCCATAGGCTACGAGTTTGTCAGGTCCATAATTCCTATTTTTACATATCTTAAGATATCTAAATTTAATAATTACCTATATATAAAAATGTTTTTCCAGTTTTACCATTTGAAATATTCCTTCTGTTGATTTTTCTCCCCAAATCTCTAGGTCAAAAGGTAGAACATGCACAGAATCTAAGCTCTTCAGAGCCTAAGCCTGTTCAAGAGAGGAAAGGACATGTGAAGAAAGAACATGAGGGGATAACAGTAAGATATTTTCCAACTGCATCCATTTGTCATTCAAGATAAACATTAAATTATTGGCACAATAAATACATTTATTAGTGGCAGTGATACTTTCTTTTAAAATTTTTTTCCATTTAGACGGGTTATAGGCCTAAATGACCTTGAGATCTTTTAAAGTCGTACTTGCTTTCTGTGTAAACTTGCAGTCACATTACAAAAATTGAAAATGGAATTTACTACCTGGTCTGTACATGACACTGTATTTTTAAGCAAGTATCCTTGCCTGTCAAATGCACATTCAGACTCCCTGTTCGTGACATTGCTTTAGGTAGTAGCTTCTACCTGACATGAGTTGCTAGATAAGTGAGCTTTTGCCAAGATCTGTTATGGTTTCTTTTTTTTAAAATGTAAAATAGCTTTTTTTTTTTTTTAAAAAACAAATGGAAAGTATAAATAAGAAAATTGAAAAATAGCCCATAACTCATTCAGGAAGATAACTCCTATTTATTTATTTATTTATGCTGAGGAAGATTCACCCTGAGATAACTTCTGTACTAGTCTTCCTCTACTTTGTATGTGGGTTGCCGTCACAGCATGGCTGCTGAGTGGTGTAGGTCCATGCCCGGGATCTGAACCCGTGAACCCAGGCTGCCGAAGTGGAGCGCACTGAACTTAACCACTGTGCCACGGGGCTGGCCCCTATTCATTTTTAAAAAATGTAGTATGTATTAATAGAAAACTCAGGCATCACAGAAAGGTACAAAATAAACAGAGAAAGCCTCTTCCCATTCCACCCTACCTGGAAGATAACCAGTGTTAAGTTTCTTCCATCTTTATTTTTTAAAAGGGCACATACTAGTGCCAGCCCTGTGGCTTAGCGGTTGGGTGCGCGCGTGCCACTACTGGCGGCCCAGGTTTGGATCCTGGGCACACACCAACGCACCGCTTCTCTGGCCACGCTGAGGCTGTGTCCCACATACAGCAACTAGAAGGATGTGCAACTGTGACCTACAACTATCTACTGGGGCTGTGGGGAAAAAAAAAAAGGAAGATTGGCAATAGATGTTAGCTCAGAGCCGGTCTTCCTCAACAAAAAGAGGAGGATTAGCATGGATGTTAGCTCAGGGCTGATCTTCCTCACACACAAAAAATAAAAATAAAAGGCCATATACTAGCTTATATATATGTATATTCTGTATATATGTGTGATTTTTGTATATTTTTCAACAATCAAACAAACACCCACAAACCCATCATTCACTTAGAACTAGAAAGTTTCCGGTGTTGTTGCTTTGGCCTTTCACTTCCTTCCTTGTCCCCTCTGAGAGCAGCATTATGTTGGCTTTGTGTTTATCACATCCTTGCTTTGCTCTATAGTTTTGCTCTACATCTATGTATTTCCTAACAATATATCCTTTAGTTTTCCTTATTTTTAAACTATACGAAAGTGATATTATTGCTTTGTTCACTCAGTTGTGTGTGTTTAAGATTTATCCACGTTGTGGCATGTAGCCATAGTTCATTAAATTTTCTCTGCTGTTTGATATTCCACTGTGAATATACCACAATTTATTTTTCCATTCTTTTCTTGATGGACATTTAGATAGTTTCAAGTTTTCATTTTTGTTTTATTAAAAATGCAGGTATGTACATTCTTGTATGTGTTTCAAGATCTACATGTTTTAGGTTTTCTCTATGGTGGCTATCTAAGAACGGAATTAATGAGTCATAGAGTAGAGAAGAATGTTGTTCTTTACAAAAGAATATGTGTTTTCTAAAGTGGTTGCATGACTTATATTTCTGCCAGCAATGTGTAAAGAGTTCCCATTCATCCACATTCTTGGCAACACTTTCTGTTGTCAGATTTAAAAATTATGAGTCACATGGGTGAAAATGGGATCCCATTTTATTTTGCATTTCTCAGATTACGGATAAACTTGAAAATCTTTCCATGTTGATTGACCATGTGTGTTTCATGTGTGAAATGCCTACTGATGTCTTTGCCATTTTCCTATTGATTTGTTTGTCTTTCTCTTTTATTTGTACTAATTCTTTATATAGTCTGAATACTGATCCTATTTTGGTTATGTTTCCGGCAAATATCTTCTTCCAATGTGTGCCTTATATTTTCACTTTCTCTATGGTATCTTTTGATGACAGAAGTTCTTAATTTTGATATTCTTGATTATCAATCATTTTTTATGGTTAGGTTTTATGAAAATTTTAAAATACCAACTCTACAGGGATAAAAATATTACCTTATGTTTATAAGTGTTTCAGTTTTGTTCTGCACATTTAAGTCTTTCATCCATCTAGATTTGATTCTTATTTCTGGAGTGAGGTAGGGATCCAATTTTATTTTTTTCCCCACATGGATAACCACTTGTCCTAGGTCACATTTATTGAATCCATTTTTCCTTCATTGATCTGAAATGCTACCTTTTTGTCATATATACTGTCTCCCAGATGTGTAAGGCTTTATTTTGGTGCTTCTTATCTTGATTCGTTGGTTGCTTTGTCTCTCTGGACAGTACTACAACATCTTAATTACAGTAGTTCCCCCACTTCTTTCTCCCTTCTCCTCCCCCTTCAAATGAAAGGTATTTTTTCTACTATCTTTTGTCTTTCATTGTTGCTATTGAAAAGTGTTTTGTCCATCCTGTCTATTTGTTGTTCCTTGCTGTTGTCTTTGTCTTTCAGCTTCACTACAGTATATTTAAGTGCATTTTCTTTTGGTTTTTACATTTGTCGTTTTTTGTATATCCTATGTGACATGTATTTGTGAATGCTTGTTCTTCCATTGTTTCTGGAAAATTCTTTGTAATAATTTCTTCAAATATTGCTTCTTTTTCCTTCTCTCTGCTCTTTCCTTCTGTGATTCTGAGTAGAGCTATATTTAGACTTCCTCATTCTGTCTTCCATGTCTCTTAAGCCCTCTTTCATATTTTCCATTCTCCTCGGCCCTCTGGGTACATTCTCTGTAATGTATCAGATCTGTCTTTCATTCAATTCAATAATTCTCTCTTTACTCATAGATAGCCTGCTATTTGATAATTCAGTTGAGTTTTTTAGTTCAACAGTTGTACCTTTTGCAAAGTTCAGGTTAACATTTTTCGAGTATATCTTATAATTTCTAATAATCTCTTGTTACTTGCTCGTTTTTGTGGTTCCCATCTTTTATTCCTTTGAAATAGTCACAATTTGAAATTCTGAATTCTTTATCTGATTGTCTCAAATTCTTGGGGAGGGTCTAAATCTGATATTTGTTGTTTCTGTGACTCTTGTGCATGGTGATTTATTTCCTTTGGTGTTTGGTAATCCTTGATTGTGAGTTCCTAGCTGGCTGATCTCAATCTACAGAAAACCTGGATGTCTGAAGTGATGGAGTTTCACCAGGACAACATTTGCATTTGTTTCTTGCAGGAACCATGGAGTGCTACTTTAATCCTGGGGTCTCGGTCCTTTTGCCACTGGCAGTGATAATATTAGATTTACCCTTACAATGGCCCTGGTTTCTGCTCACTTTTGGGGAGGAGGGGAGAGTATGAATCACTTGGAGGTTTATTTTACTTCCTGTGAGCCTCAAATTTTTGTGTAGGATCTAGTTCTGTAGCTGGAGGGTATTTCGTCTCTCATATACTCAGAAGTAGAAGAGCCACATTCTGCTTTTCAATTAAGGAAGTATCCTGGGCATATTTCCATTATCACACTATATATATATATATATATATATATATATGTATCTCCTTCTTTAGTGTGAGGTAATTTTTTTTTAATTAGTGTTAGTCTTCTAAATGTATATATATATATTTTTTTTGGTGAGGAAGATTGGCTCTGAGCTAACATCTATTGCCAGTCTTCTTTTTGCTTGAGGAAGATTGTCCCTAAGCTAACATCTCTGCCAGTCTTCCTCTGTTTTTTGTATGTGGGTTGCCACAACAGCATGGCTTGGCGAGCAGTGTGTAAGTCCGCACCTGGGGTCCAAACCTGCAAACCCCAGGCCACCAAAGCAGAGTGCAAGAACTTAATCACTATGCCACCAGGCTGGCCCCCCTAAATATTTTATTTGTGACCTACTTCTGTGTTTTAGCTTAATAATTATTCTGTCTTTCAATTATACAGCTTGGTCCCCCCTTTTCATTTATTTGCTTGTTTAACGTTCATTTCTTTAGTTGGCTCACTGAATCCCATGGTTTTTATACGCTCTGCACTGGAGGACCTTAAATTTACATCTGCATTCCTGGCTTTATCCTGTATCTCACTAGTTCTGGACTTTTTTGCCTACTTATGGTGCATTCTCTTTGGATATTCAGCCCAAAGGTGAAAATTAAAATATCAGAAACTTCCTCAAGTTTGTTTGTCCATTGACTGTCTTTCCTTTCATCCTTCCTTCCTTCCTTCCTTCGTCACCATCATTCTCATGGTCCCCTAGATTCATATCCTTTTGTGATTTAATTTTCTTCCACTCCTATATACAGCTCTTATAAAGCTGTTGTCTGTCTTTCTGCAGTATTTTCTTATCATTTCTTCTCCTTTTCCACCATCAAAAGCCTTATCTGCTTATCCCTGAATTACCATAACAGTTCCATAGAATTTTCTTCTTAACTCTAATCTGTCCCACAGATAACTACTAGACTTATCTTTCTAGTTATGTTTTTTAATCACAGTCAGCTATTGTCTGAAACACACAGTTGCTCATTTTGTCAGTATTGGGTTGAAATCCCTAAGCCTGATGTTGAAGGTCCACTGGCAGCTGCCTCTTTTAGAAGGTGGTCTGCATTTTCTTCTTACCATTTTCCTTCTTTACCTGACTATCCTTTACCTGCATGGCCTGCTATAATCAGCTTCTTTTCCTGCACATAGAACTTGCTGATTACCACTCAGTGCTTCCTGCCTTGAATCCCCTCCTGCCTTCTCTCTACCACTTCATGTCTGTTGCCTTCTTGAACAGCTCTCCTGTAACTGTGAGCCAATTAAGGTAACACTTTATTCTGCATACCTTATAGAGTTTACTTGCATATTTTGCTTATGTACACTGTAATCATTTTGTGTAATTTGTGTATGTTTTGTTTCTCCAAGCAAGTTATAAATTTTCGAGGATGCAGATTGCCTCCAAATGTTTTCATTCACTGTATTTAATACAAGGTCCAGTATTGAGCAGTGCTCAGGGAAGTCTGTTGCACATTTAACAAGGAAGGCCCTAAGTGACCTTTAGAAGTCTGGGTGGAGTGTACACCTTCCCTGCCAGCACACTCATCATTTGTGGGTAATTTGGACCTTCTGGAGACCTGCATTTACTATATATCTGTGCTCAAGCCGAAGAAGGAATAGAACTTTAAAATAAATTATTTCCATATAATTTGGCATCCCTTGTCAGTAGACCAATTTAATTGGATGTCAGTTGAGAAAGTAGAAGCCATAAATTTCAGATCTTGAGTAATTTATAATTCAATTATAGTAATTTGTGAACACATATCCTTCAAATGGAAAATGTCATTCAATTTTTTGTTGCTATTATGATTATTTGTTTCTATTTCTTTAGAAATGTGGACTAGAAGCTTAACAATCTTTTAAAATTAAAACTTTCCTGTAACATATGCAATATTTCTTTTTGTCTAAAGAGCTTAGTTCGAAGAAGCAGCAGCCCTGCTGAATTGGATTTAAAAGATGATTTGCAGCAGACGCAAGGAAAATGTAGGGAAAGACAGAAGAGTAAGTTCCAGGAAATGTGATCTGTGTTCATCCAACTTCAGAGTTCATGTATTTTGTTTTCTTTTTACTTTCTGACTTGAATGATATCTTAGCATCTGAAGAGACATGGTTGTAAAATGGGACATTTTTATTCCTGGAATCCCAGGATTGATAGATGGTTAGTCCACACATACAATAGACCAGTTCCAGTCAGTCACCTATACCTTAGAGGCCTGTCTTTCCACCCCTGGGCCTTTCTCCAGGTGAGAGGCACAACCAAGGCTGATGGCTGGGTGAGTAGACAGACCCAGAAGGAAAATGATCTTCCCCAGAAAGTTCTCACAGGCTAGCAGCAAAAAGCCTTAGAAGTACGTTGAAGTCAATAGTATAAATATTTAAAAAATGAAATTTGATTGGAATCCTGTGACACATTATCATATATACTGCAAAATGTAGCCCTAATACTCTGCTTCCCTGATGTCAGGTGCCTGGCCATCTCCTTCTCAGAGTAGCATAGTAAACAACTCCTGCAGATCTAGGATGGTTCTTCGTGGAGCACAGAGGAGCTCCTCTTAGGCTCCACCTTGAGACCGTGTTGGCTTAGAGTTCTGTGCCAGATGAAGTTAGGGACCTAACAGGTTGATTACTGGGACAACTTTCAGTTTATCTGGTGGCTGGGACAACTGTCAGTTGTTTGTGAGTGGAGAGAGGACAAGAGATTAGAAGTAGCAAGGCTGGGGACTGTCACCAGCAGATAGAAAGAGCAGCTGGGACAGTGAGCAGACAGAAAGGGGAGACACGTGGAATTATTATGAAGTAGACAGGAGACTTTGAGGAGCACACTGGCTAGGTCTGTTTTGTGTCAGACTAACTAGCCTAAAAGGCTTAATAGCCTTTAAAGCATCATTGTATTAAGAGAAATTAGAACTTTTTAGTGTTTAAAGTAGAGAATTTCTATTGGAGAAAATCTTCTGTGGTGGGACACTTCATCCCCTAGTGATCCTGGGTGATTGACCCTAGATTTGGGTCTAGACATCAAGCTCAAGGAATAAAGCATCCTTAGACTCTTCTAGCCAGCAGAATAAACTTGCATTTGCAATGGAATCAATTCCCACTCTCTTCCTCCACCCATCCCCATTTTGTAGTTGAATAAGTTGCAGTAGAAAATTTAAGGACTTGATGTAATCTTTTGGGTATACCGGATAGCTGAGTTGAAGACCCCTTGAAAAGAATGCTGCCTGAGTGATGTGTAGTGGAGCTCATAATGACTATTAATACCCTGTGCTTGAAAGCTTTGTTTCATTGACCAAGAGCCCCACACAGGGGCTTAATCCCTTTCCTTCTCCCATCGTTCTGTGATCTTATCCCCAATTTTTTTATACAATAATTCCCTTGATTTCTTTATAGTTTTACCATATATACCTGTGTCCTTAAATAATATATCCTTTAATTTTGGTTTTAAACTTTTAAAAAATGTCATATTTTGTATTTTGTGCAACTTTTTTCCCCTGAGTATTGTACTTCTAAGATATGTGAATGGACTACAGAGCCAAACTTTCTTTTTCCTTTTGAGCCCCTATCCCTGAATGATTCTTGCTGTGTTGTCAGCTGTTTAGTTACTGTGTATTGGTAATTGTGAACATTCTGATCCCCAGCTATTAGTTATCTCAGACTTTGGTTCTTCCATTGTGCCAGGTGAAAGTGTCAGCAGTGACACAGCTCTGGGCTATAATGGTGAGGCAGAGCTGTCCATGAGCGCATGGCAGACCTATGAGGACGACATGGAACTGAGCACTCCCACAGATGTTGTAGCTGACTCTGATGCCCGCCATTGGTTACAACTGAGTCCCACTGATGCTTCAAACTTAACAGGTAACTGCGTATTTGAAAAAGAGGTACCAGCGTTAACAGTTGGGAAATCCCAGAGTTTCCCAGTTGCTAGAACTCCAGGGATCCTTTAGCACAATGATGATGGAGGTGCCACCTCCAACCAAATTGGTGTGGCAGCCCCAACCACTTGTTCATAATCAGTTGTGAATTCTCAGAGTCCTGCATGGAGAGGGTTCTAAAACAGTGGCCAGATGTGGAAGGAAGCATGCCATGCCAGCAAGCACTGTCCATCATGGAAGGAAGTGATGATATTCATGCCAAGCCTTTGCCATCCCTGACCAAATTTGCTTTACTCTGGAAACAGAGAAGAGTGATTTATCCAACTTACATGTATCGTAAATCCAGGATAAGTTAAAGAGTGTGAATAGCTTATTAATGTTTTCTTTAATTTTTACTATAAAATATTTGACAGATACAGCATAAGTTGTGACATATATGTAAGTTATGGACTTTAATAATCAAGTGACCATCAGTGAGCCTACTACCCAAATTAAGAAATAGAACAGCTCCCAAACTCGTGTGGTTCTCTAAAGGCCCTTAAATCCCTTTCCTTCTCCCATCACCCTGTGACCTTATCCCTAATTTTTTATATAATAATTCCCTTGCTTTCTTTATAGTTTTACCATATATATCTGTGTCCTCAAATAATATATCATTTAATTTTGGTTTTAAATTTTTAAAAAATGTCATTATATTTTTTACAAATACAAAAATGTTTTGTATTTTTTGCAATTTTTTTCCCCTGAGTATTGTATTTCTAAGATATGTGAATGGACTAAAGAGCCAAACTTTCTGGGTCTGCATCGGGGCTCTGCCAAGGAATTGCTGGGTGGCCTTGAGCCAGTAATCTCTCTGTTCTATTTCTTTTTTTTTTGGAAAATGGGAATACTAATAGTCTCTATTAAAGAGTTGTTGGGGGAATAATGAGTGAACATATGAGTCAAATGCACCAAACAGTGTGTGAGGAAGCGCTCTGCAGTTTTAGCTCTTTACATGCACACACGTACACATGCACATTGTGTGTCCCTGGGTAAGTGAACCTCTCAAAGGCTCAGTTCCCTCACCTGTGTGACAGGGCTGATGAGAGTGGGAGCACCAAAGAGAGTTGGTTTTTTGTTTTGCTTTGTTTTGATAATTGTCGGGAGAGACTAGTGTTCTGAGGAACTCAGTGTGGGAAATGCTGACCACAGCCAAGTCCTTCCTGGTCCGCCATATTCATGCTTACCTATGGATATCTTTTATGAAAAGAACAAACTAGAAAGCACATGTTGAATAAATAGTATTATTGAAATGCTAAAAATCGTTTTTAAACTATAAATAAAGTCTAAAATTTTACCTTAGTTTTTTTTTTAACCAAGCAAACTTTGGTTTCTATTAATTATGATATAAAATTTAACCAATCTCTGATGTTTTTGGAAATTCCTGATGGAGCAACATTAAAACTTTGTAAATTTACATAGAAAAATGGTGTTAGGTAAAATGTTTTATCTATGAGATAGATAAGACCAAGAAGCATGATCTTAATGTGTGTGTATTTTAATTAAGAGTAGAATAATAAACAGGAAAAACAAACCAGTTAGCTGTAAGTGAATAATGTATTGCCTTTATAGTACCATCTTTAAAAGACCAAAAGTGGAGATTTTTTGGTCTATGTATTCAAATCTGCCAATGGTAGAAGCCTTGCAAAGTCAATGAGAAAATGATTAACAAAATCATGTGCTTAGTTTTATAAATAATTGTGTAGCAATTTGTGCTTCTCAAATATTTGGTTCTTTTAAAAATGATTTAAAATTCTTTATAATGATTTTGAATAATAATACTGTAATTTATAAGGGATTTAACAGTTTACAAAGAGCTTTGAGGCATCCTCTTAGATTCTATGTGGTAAACAGGCCAAGTCTTACAAATTCTCCTTTAGAGAAGGAGAAACTAAGACCCAGAGAAATCATGTAGTCTAACTAGAAAGTAAGTGCCCGAGTAGGAACTGGCTTCCAAAGTGTATTGACTCCAATTGCAGTGCTGTGTCTACTCCTTTCTACTATGTTGCTGTTAAAATTACAACTGCAACCCCTTTAAACTCTTTGAGAATCATTAATACATTTACGGAACAAGTGGCTTCTTTGGATCCAATATATAGCATATCCAAGGGGAATCATCATCGTGGTACTATCAAAGGCAATACTGAATTTTTAATAAGTTGAATTTGCTTAAACAAGAACTAGTTTTAATTATTTTTATTGAAAAGAAAGAAAATTCAGCGATTACTTCTTTTGTCTGTCCTTTGGAAGGATTAGTTTTGATCCCATTTCAGAGTACACATGGGACAGCTCAATTTAATAAACTTGTGTGAGGTAATTTTATATGATGCACTCTATATTGTGATTAACTCCTCCAAATACTTAGCTCTTCTTTGAAATACTAGTATAGAGAAATCAGTACACTCAGTTCAATAGTTCATCTTGTCATCTGTGAAAAGGACAAACTGTAATATGATAAAGTTTAAGGATTATCACAGTTCTAAATTTAACTTTCTGTTCTTAAGAGAACAATTTCTTCATAAATGTACAAAATAAAACTTATGTGACCCTGATCTTTAGGACATGCAAAGAGAATGATCAAACAATTTGAGTATATCTCTGTTTCTCATACATTAATCCTACCAATTATCAAATGGTTGGAATAATAAACTGCTTCTAAAATCTTAAATTCTTTCATCACTAGCAAGCTCACAGTTTAGTTTTATATTTGCTTTCTCATTTAAATCACTTCATGTTTGCTGAAAGTAGCAGCTAAATTTGTTGTGCATTGTTTCAAAATGTACCTGGAGTTTGTCTTTATCAGATATGGCAAGACATGCAGACATGAAAATGATTGTCATGAAGGAAGAAGTTTGTACTCACAGGTCCCTAGAAAGAGGGGCATGCCATGCCATGTAGGGAGACCACATGGGGAAGCACCAGGGCTGGTCAGGCAGCAGAAGGAGAGGGGGGAAAACATGGACAACAGCCTTTGTTGTCATTTTCATGGCAAAGGCAAGGCACGGCAGGCTAAGCAGATTTAGGATTGGCTAGTTTGGATAATTTCAGCAGACTCTGGAGGATAAATGCTATCCCTAGTTGCCTGATACCTGACCCTGGCGTGATTAGGGCTTAGGGGTGGGGTATTGGTTTGATGTGTAAGAACTAGATAAAGGAGGTAGTTGGGAGGTATGAGCTGTGGATTGGTGGGTTTGCATATGAAAGGTACACTTCCTGGTGAGTTGTTTGCTATCTCTAGGAATTGGCTAACCCTGGGAGGGGCAGTCCCTTCATGATCAGGGAGGCCCCAGATGCCAGGGCATAGAGAATACAGAAAATAAGAAAATATAGTTAATACATGCACAAATTTTGTTCTGTTGAGGTAATGATTTTGCAGAGGGGAATATTTATCATTCTATGGCTAAGAATCAGTATTGCTACTGACCTCATCTCTTATTTAGCAAATAAGCTTACAATCTAGAAATACTGATTTTTGATGCTATAAGAAATAAAAAGATAAGTCATAGCCACGATTGACTTAAGAGCTTACCAAGAGGATAGAAGACAAAACATTTATCCCAATAGCCACAAATAATGTGATAAGTGCTATGAGGTTTATTTAAGGAAAGTTTTAACCACAGGGGTAGACAAATAGATGAGTGGAATGGAATATAAAATACATGCTGAATCCACACAGCCATGGAATTGTGATGTATGAAAGAGGTGGCATTCCAGATCTGACAAGGAAAGAATGTACTGTTCAACATATGCCTATGGGACAAGTATTTAGCCATATGGAAAAAAATGAAATAGAATCCCTACCTCA
Organism: Ceratotherium simum simum; assembly: GCF_057802395.1. NCBI lineage: Eukaryota > Metazoa > Chordata > Mammalia > Perissodactyla > Rhinocerotidae > Ceratotherium > Ceratotherium simum. The sequence continues at coordinate 46,620,332 of NC_141920.1, read as the reverse complement.
CACCATGCCCACAGTCAATTCCAGATAGATAAAATACTTAAATATGAAAAGGAAAATTTAAAAACTTTTGGAAGAAAATATCTTCTAAAAATATGTCTAAGAACTTGGAGTAAGGAAAGTTTTCTTAAAATGAGACACACACGTACATACAAAGCTAACCATAAAAAAGTATCAATCGTTAATTCAACTTCAGCATAATTAAAACTTTCTTTTCATTATCATAGGAACTTTAAAAATCCATAGGTTAGCAGAACCCTGAAGGGTAAAACCTATTTTTGGTGCTCTTTCCTTTCCAGGTTCCTGTCAGGTCAGTGATACATTTTAAGGTAAGGTTCAGTAAGAAGTGGTATCCAACATTTTGGTTTAGTTAGGAGAGGGTCAATGGTATTCCACCACTGGAATATAAGCTTGAGGGGTAGGGGGTTGTGGTCATTTGTGTTCCCAGCTGATGCTTGGCTCCTAGAGCGGTGCATGACAGAAGAGGAACATTCAGTAAATACTTGAATCAATGAATGAATAAGCTTTAAGCTGCAGGCTATTGTTTTATTTAGCTAAAAACAACAATAAATTTTAACCTTTTTTAAATAAAAAATACATAAGATTCAATTTCACAATCGCTTTTATTTAGTATATTTATCACAGCCCTACCTCTAAAGGTTGTTATAGAAATCCTTTTACTACTTCTGCTTTTAATTATAGCTGTGTATGTGAATTGCATTCACTGTTACCTGCCGCCAAAACTGTTTTGCAGCACTGATTTGTCAGGGTTCTCTGCCATTGCACGTGTTGTTGGCATTTTCACCAGGCTTTGAAGGCTTTCATCTGCTTTGAAGACATGAAATATTATAAAGAAAAATAACAATGATAACTACCATGGGGTTGGTTGCTCACCTTCTGAAATCTTTAAAATGAGCACCGTGTGTCCCTGACAAGCAGATGAGGGAGGAGGGGAGAGTCAGGCCATAGTGGTGATCAACAGAACGCCACCCTGCTGCGTCTCCACTTCCACCACCAAAGTATAGACCTGCTTTTTCTGGTCCCAGAATTAAGGTGTTTCAGCTGGGCTTTTGGGTTTGTGCCTTTTGTTTAGAATTCATTTCCAAAGTGCTGGCTATGTTTCTTCAACGTTCTACCAAACGTACATAAAATTGCAGCCATGTGAAATTGCCATTTGGTCATAAGTGCCTGTTTTACCGGTTACTAAGACTTATTTCATGGCTAAAATCCTTTGCATATTTGCAATATTCTAAACTTCATATTGCTCTGTTAAAATCATGTATGTGTTTTGAGAAAGATGATATAATTTTACTTGTTTGCAAGACTTCCCACTTTAATAAAAAATTTTTAAATGCCCCTGTAGCGTTTAGTAATAATGAAATGAAGAGATACTAGGCTAGCATACTAGCTTGCTCATGAAAAAGAAAATAAACTAAATATTTGGTATTTTTAGAGTGAACATGAAATTTTCTGAAATCTCTCAAACCCCTTCTTTTAATTAAGTGCTGCTTCACTGAGGAGCCATCTACATGTAAAATGTCAGCATCTGTTCTATTACGTATGCCATGAGTGGAATAATTTTGGGCAAAAATATTCAACTCATTAAAAAATTTTTTCCACAGTAATACTGAGCATGCAATCGTTTCATATACTTCTAAAGGACTCAACATATTTTGATAATGTGATGAAGGATGTTACCTAGGATTTTATCATTGAGGTATAAATTTTTCTGAGAACAAAGCAGTATTGAAACATTTTCTACATAGGATCCTTGCATAACTGAGAACGTATTAGTTGGCAGGTAACGAGGTGCAGGTGCTGAGGTACCTGGCCTACATTTACTTGGAGTTGTTACTCAAGCAAAGTTCCAGCATGATTGGAACACTGGGGGCTGATCTCTATTTTGGATGGCTGCTTTTGAGGGGGTAGGAGTAGGGGATGAAACAAAGCTGTAAATCATCTAATCCCCTTACATTTTTTTACCCCTCCAAGGGTTAATGACATCATGGCATTCTTTTTTTTTTTTTTACAGAGGGATATTTTTTTATTTTTGTGTGAGGAAGGTCAGCCCTGAGCTAACATCCATGCTAATCCTCCTCTTTTTGCCGAGGAAGACCAGCTCTGCGCTAACATCTATTGCCAACTTTCCTCATTTTTTTTCCTCCAAAGCCCCAGTAGATAGTTGTACGTCATAGTTGCACATCCTTCTAGTTGCTGTATGTGGGATGCGGCCTCAGCATGGCCGGAGAAGTGGTGCGTCGGTACACGCCCGGGATCCGAACCCGGGCCGCCAGTAGCGGAGCGCGCACACTTAACCGCTAAGCCACGGGGCCGGCCCCATATCATGGCATTCTTTATGAGAAAAATAAATGCCATATTATAGTTGAGGGCTTATGTTGATTTATAAGCGTTCTTTAAAGCTTCAGCATACCTTCTCAGACTGACAGATGCTCAATACTGCACTCATTTTACAGATCAAACATTAGGAGGATGAGTCACTTTTCTGAGGCTTGATAAAAGTCAGAGAACCCAGAAGGCCCATAATTAAGCTTTTGTTCTCTATACCTCTTGTCTTTCAGGCACAGTGTGTAGGAATTCCAGCTTGGATTATATCTGCACATTTTAATTTCTCCTCAATTGATTACATGATACTTATGTGGGAAATACAGATGTGCTTTCCTCTAGCAAGGAATGGTGCTCCTGTATTTGGGAAGGCCTTTCCATGACACCATGTGCCATCCTTATTAAATCCTTTGTTTCAGTGTCTTGGGGTCTTTCCATAACTAATATAAAAGCTTTTAGCAGCTGTGGTGGGTGCAGTGTTGGAAAGATACAGAACCATTCTTGGATCTGCCTTGGCTCCTTCTCAGATTCACTCCTTCTTGCTCCTTGTTGGCTCCTCTCATTCCTCTACTTGAGTTCCTCATTTCCATAGATTGTACTTCAATTTCTTTGATTAGGCCTTAAAAACACCAACAACATATATACTCAAAATGACACTCAGTGGAGGTTGGTAATTGCCTAGAAACCAGTCTATATTTGTATGGTGTGAAGAATAGAACTTTGGGAATGATTATGTTAATAACAAAGGGCGTAAGACAATAGAGAAAGGGGATTAGTGGTGGAGGTGGGACACAACTCTTTAAACTCCCTCCAGAGATTCAAAAGAGAAGCAAAGCAAAGGTGACTTAAACAGAAAGCCTAAAGTAAGATGTTAGAATTAAAATCAAATAAATCAGCAACTACAATAAATATAAACAATTTAAACTTGCAGTTAAAATCAGAAACTCTTAATTTAGATTGAAAAAATAAAATCCAGCCATATGATGTTTACAAGGGGTACCACTAATACATTATGTACAGGGAGATCCTAAATGAGTAAATAAAAACATTGATAGATATGAAGAAAGAAAGAGAGACCACTGGTCTACCTATATGTATGTTAGTCACATAACTTCAAAGCAAAATCATTTATTAGTGAAGCGGTAATTCTGAATTTATATGAACTTGAAAGCATCCAGATATATGCAGCAAAATTTGACAGAATTATAAGGAACTACTGGTAAAACCATACTCACAGTAGGAAATTTTAATATTAACTCTCATTAATAGATGAGTTAAGCAGAAAAAATATTAGAATAGAGAAGACTTGGGGCCGGCTCCGTAGCTTAGCAGTTAAATGCGCGCCCTCTGCTACTGGCGGCCTGAGTTCGGATTCACCGCTTCTCCGGCCATGCTGAGGCTGCATCCCACATACAGCAACTAAAGGATGTGCAACTATGACATACAACTATCTACTGGGGCTTTGGGGAAGGAAAAAAAGGGAGGAGGATTGGCAAGTCAGCTGGATTGTTTGTCAGCTGAATGTAGAGGTGCTGTCTTGAAAACAAAGGGACTAAATAAGAGTTTGCATACTCTCTGAGCAGGATCAAGTCTTTTTCCTGGAATTTGAGTTCTAGAAAAAAAACCCTAAAGATATGTGTGTCTGAGGTTCTCTAAGAATATGATGAAACTTCCCACAGACCATGCCTGTGGACTAAGCTTCCATTCATCTCTTTTGTGGACCATTCTTAAATATGAACAGATAGCCAAGGATCCCCAGCCATTTGAAAAAGACACCTAATATGAAAATATGAGGCAAATATAAGAATATGGAGATGGGCTAGGGTGGAGCACATCTTAATAGAAGAGACTGCAGGAAGAAATAAAATTTTAAAAAGCTACTAATATCTTTAGAGAGAGAAAATTATATTGCATTCATAAAAGAGGGACCAAGAATATAAAAATAGGCTGAGAGAACAAGAAAGAGCTTTTGGATATTAAAAATATGACAGAAATAAAATCAATTTAATGGATGGATTGGAAAGACAAGAACTGAAGAACATTAGTACTGCTATTGAAAGGACCTAATGAATGCCAAACACAGTGGCTGAAAATAGATAATACCAAGCACATCAAGAGGTTTCAGAATACTAGGTGTAAAAAGAGGATACTAAAATTTTCCAAAGTTAATAATTTTTTATTAAAATATTTCAAGTATCAGAATGCTGCTGACTTTAAAATTACGAAGGAAACTATAGGAAAGTGGATCAAAGCATTTCCAACACAGAATTCTATACCCAACCAAACTAGGAATCACAAGTCAGGGAACAAACACTTGCAGATGTGTAAGGACATGCCCCTCTCTCAGGCAGCCACTAGTAGGATATGGTCTACTAAAAGGAAGGAATAAGCAAAGAAATGTATGCCATTTTATGATTCTGGTCTTAAAAAAGAGAAGTGTAAACATATATTCACACAAAAACCTACAAATGACTGTTTATGTTAGCTTTATTTATAATCACCCAAAACAGGAAACTATCCATAGGTCCTTCAGCAGGTGAATAGTTAAACAAACTATGATACATCCACAAAACAGAATATTGATCTGAAATAAGAAGGAACAGACTGATACATCCAACCACATGGATAAATCTCAAATGCATTGTGATAAGTGAAAGAAATCAGACAGAGAGGCTACACTGTAGGATTTCATTTATATGACCTTCTGGAAAAGGCAAAACTATAGGGACAGAAAACAGCGGTGGTTGCCAGGAGCAGAGAGTAGGGAGAGGGGACTCACTATAAAGGGGCACTTTTGGAGTGATGAGGCTGTTCCATGTCTCTATTATGGTGGCAGTTACATGATTGTATACACTTCTTAAAACTCCTTGAATCTAAAAAGGATAAAATTTATTGTAAACCAATTATACCCAGATAAATCTGAGTTAACAATAACAACCACCACAAATGTCCCTCCAGCAATGAGATCTTCCCTGGCCCCCTATTTTTCATGGCCCTGCTCCCTACCCATCCTGCTCAAGGTTCTCCTCCTTCCCCTCCTCTGCTCTATTAGACCCTTCACAAGGTCTCCAGAAACTGTTTTGTCATCTGTAGGTTGTTGCCCTTTTAGTCTGAAGAATCAAAATCATTTGACCTTTCTTAACTGATCCTGCTTTTCTATCCCTTCAAATTGTCAGCCATTTCACACTTCTCATCTTAATTATTTTACTCTGAATACATAAATTTTCAAACGTAGGTAATTTGCATTAAAGAAAAAAGGCTGTGACGATGAAATCAAGGTTGTGTTTACAGAGTTAACACACGTTTTTCCCCACAGATAGCAGCGAATGCCTTGCAGATGACTGTAGCATCATCGCTGGAGGGAACCTCACTGGTTGGCATCCAGACTCTGCTGCTGTGTTATGGCGAAGAGTCTTGGGAATTCTTGGAGATGTGAATAATATCCAGTCACCCAAGATCCATGCCAAAGTTTTTGGCTATCTCTATGAACTCTGGTACAAACTGGCAAAGGTACGTCCTGCTACGTTACCTTTTATTCTAATATGGGAAAATTGATTTATCATTTAATATAAAAACTGTGTTGCAGTTAGCTACTGACCATATTCTGGAATGAAAATTAGGTGTTTAGACAAAGTACGTCTGATTATCAAAGAATAAATAATAATACTTACAGTTTGGTCATTTTATAAATGTACAATTATTATTTTATTTAATGCATAAGTAGCATATTACTATAGGATATTAAAGAATAGGGTATTAAGTAGTTTTAGTTACTCTCTTTATGAAAGAGATACTGGTTTTTTGTACAAAATTTGAAAAGTGTAGAAAGATACTAAGAATAAAATTAACATCACCATCCCATAGAGATACCCAGTATTAATATATAGTCTTATTTCTGTGGATAAACACGTTTTACAAAAGTAGAATGTTAGAGTACATACAATTTGCATTCTGGTTTTTGTTTATAACAAAAATGTTATTACATTTTTCTTCAAAAACATGATTCATGTTTATACAGTATAACTTGTTAAACCATTCCTTGTCATTTGGAGTTCAGGACCTCTCCAGGCATTAACATTAAAGGAAAAACAATACCCTTGTTTTGTATTAAATCTAAAACCGTGTACAGGAAGTCAGACACACAATTCAAAAGAACAATAGATCTCATGATAAAAGAAAAACTTGTAAATATTGTAGGTTTTCAATCAACTTACAGAAATTTAATTGGAAGCAGCTATTTGACCATGGGACACAATATTGAAATATCATTGGGATGAACTGTGTGTTGCCTTCCTTAAAATTCTCTTCTTTGTGAATTAGATACGGGATAATCTAGCAATAAGCCTAGATAACCAATCTTCTCCATCTCCTCCGGTCTTGATCCCACCACTCAGAATGTTTGCGTCATGGCTTTTTAAGGCAAGTGGATATGTGTTTATTCCTTTATTGTAATTTCCTCTTCTTTTCTGAAATTGAGTTTAAAAAATGTAATTGCCCAAGACTGCATGTTTTGAAGACAGGCTGGGTCTTAACTAAAGCCAAAGCATCCCACATCTCCATAAACAACTCTTATGGAAAACTGAGAAGTAAATAAAATGTCAAAATGCCCTACATCTGGAGTTGATTAAATCTTGAAACATCATCTCCTTGGCAGGCGACAACATTGCCAAATGAATATAAAGAAGGCAAACTACAAGCCTACAAACTGATCTGTGCCATGATGACCAGACGCCAGGACATTCTGCCAAACTCAGACTTCCTGGTGCATTTTTACCTTGTGATGCACCTGGGATTAACCAGCGAGGATCAGGTATTCTGTGACTCCTTTTTCATGGTGGTCCATTGTTTAGAAAGTATGTATCACTCTTTGTAGGTTAAATTGGGGTTTATGAAAATACATTAGAAAGGTTGAAATTCTCAGTAGTTTCAACTCTTTTACACACAGCAACAACATTGGTCTTTCAAAAATGTAAATCAGGTTTTATCACATCCTTGCTTCTTCTTCCCACTGACTTTTCATTGCGCCAACCAAATTTGAATTTTATTCTATGGCCTATACAATTCTATATGATCTAAACTCTACCTATGTTGTCAGCCTCAAAAATGCTATTTCAACCACTTTTTGTTGGGATTCTACACTCGATATTGTTTGAGGAAAATGATTTTGGTCATTTAAAAATGTTTGAAAACTATTTTTTTAAGAATTAAGATGTTTTTCTGAATGACCTCACCCGTAAATTAGGAGTCCTGACATTACTTGATGAGGAGTTATTTTAATTTATCCCCCCAAAATATGATTTGTGGTTGCGTTGAAGCAGAAAGGCCAAAGGAGCCACTGGCGACAGCCCCTCCTTGTAGACCCTGAGTGTGCGGGCTGGGATGTGGCCAGCCCCTGGCCCTCCTCCCTTGAGAAGACCCCTGCCAGTGAGCAGAAGGTGGGAAGGGAGACAGGAACACTCTGACCCTTGACTTGCTGTCTGAATATTAAGCAGGCAAGTGATGTGATTGGTTTATACTTCACAGAGATTATTCTGGACTGTTTGGAGGATGGATTTAAAAATGTAACAGTGGTAAGGTAGAGTAGGAGGTTGGGCCTGGAGACCAACAGATTAATTAGGAAGTGGTTAAATGAATATAGATTTAAAAAATGATGAGAACGAAGATGGTAGCTTTGGAGATGGGAAGAAAGAATAGGAAAGATTCAAGAAATTTTAAGGCATTTAATTTTATCACTACGTCTTCTTTAGAAATTAGAGGTATGGAGAGTGTTTCACAATTTACCCTTTAAATTGTAGATACATAACAATGAACTTGAATCATTCAAGAACTACCAAGTAGCCATCTTTTCTGTATTTCTTTTATTGTTTGAATGTATGATGCAGATCCACAGACCTTTTGATACTCTTAGGGTACATGTAAGAAGTCATTCTTCTGATTGGCCAGCTTTTCCTTGTCGCTTCAGAATGCACTTGAACCTTCCCAACTCTTGGGCTCTATGTAAACTCTTGCAATATATTCCCTGATAAACACTTTGAGCTTTAATCATTGAGCTTTTATCTGAAGTAATAACCATACTGTCCTACTGAGTTGTCTTTATTACATTTGCTCCAATTTCAGCAGTGTGTAGAGGACGTCTATACAGCAGGCTGGACTTAGACCCATAGTCTCATTTATTTCCTAAATAAATGTAGATATAGAGATGTGAGAGTAGAACTGTTTGTACTCCACACTCAGAAATTTTGCAGCCATCATTGATGGTGGAAGAATCTTTTACAGAGTGATGCAACTCAGGGCATGTGGAAGATTAAGGGGTATAAAAAGGGAGGAGAATTAACTTTTACAGATAATAATGAGGTCCCTCAATGACAGGACCAAGAGAAGAATGTTTAGTTGACAACATGGTGCTTTAAAGCAGTATTTTGCTAAGATTTTGTGGAAAAAAATTTACTTGGAAATAGTAATCAACTGTAGAATCTTCTAGTTTAATAAAAAACAAGTTTGAAGTCAGCAGTAAACCCTTAGTATTCCTAGAATGAATTTTCTGGAAAGTCACAAAAGGGTGTGAGTTTAGAATCATCCTTCTATTTTAAAGTGTGTTGGAATGAAAATTAAACAATAAAATGAGATGAAAACAGTATAACATTTGAGAACCCAAAACATTATTTCAAAAAATAGGATTTTACAGTGTGAAAAAAGGAGTTTTCAAATTTTATGCTTAAAATCATTTTCACATTCTAATGTATGCCATGTTTTTCCTTAAGTTTGATCTTTCGTAGTTCATTGTAAAATACTTAAAGCTTAAATGATGGCCCATTGCTAGCAGTAATCCCAGCGTCCAGACTTCGAAGACAAAACGAGGATATCATAAATCTCTATTTTATAATCAGCCTATTGTTTAGGCCATTAGAAGCTTGAAGTTTTGTGTGTTTAATAGAATTGACTGTTTTGCTTTAACCTTAACAATTATTGGTATATGTTTTAGGAGCCCTGACCATCTGCCAAACAGAATTACTCTAAATAAACTTTATTCCTTTGCCAGAAGAAAATTACGCAGAAGACCTTCTAATGAAAAAAAACTTTTCTCATTTAAGTAAGAAATGTCTCTGATAATTAGTTTAGCTTTTGGTCCACATGTCTAAATAGATTCATGGTGGTTGTTCCAGAACTTATATGTACACTTATGGAAACACGTGTTATATTAATTAAAAAAAGAAAAAAAAGCATCTACTGTAGAGAATACAGTTAAATTCAATTTTTTAATTTGCAAACTGTGCACCTGTGACTAGTGCCATCTTGGGCTTGTTTCCATCTTGTGAGAGTTCTCAGCCACACTTTTATGTAGCTTGGCACTAAAAGGCTTCGTTCCTGCAGAGAGAACCTTATAAAGAATTTCCTGTGTCTTTTAAATACGATAAGTAATAACAAATAATTTTTAGAATTTTAACATTTATTAGTTTTGTCTTACAAATAAAATCCAAGGTGAATTTCCTGCTTTCGCCTCTGGGTGGCAGACTTGTCTGCACAACTCTCTGCTGTGTGGTTCTTGGGCCACCACTGAGCTTTGAAACTGTGGCAAGACCCAGGGCCCTGGGAGTATTATGCTGTGGCCTGGTCGTTTGACGAATGCTTTCCTAAATCTGACAGTATCAAAATCATGTCAGTAATGACTAATAAAGTGCTGAATTTGAAATAAACTCCAAGATGTTCCAGACGTACGAGTGCTTATAGTAATTGAAGACTTTTTTTAACTAAAAAAAACTATTTGTAAAATAGATGTCTCGCAGATTTCCCTGTGTTCTGTTCATGTTCTTACAATCATGTAAAATCATGGTTTCATCTAATATGATAGCAAATTCATTACGTAAACAAATATAGTCATTTCTATATTTAAAAAATAGTAATTATAATACATATGTAAACATATATAATACAGAAGACAGAATTTTAAATGTAGTACATTTCAAACCATTTCTAATATTGTTTGGACTAGTTTGAGCTATCCTAATAACTTAATAATTTTTTAAAAGTTATTTTATTGAGGTCATGTTGGCTTATAACATTGTGTAAATTTCAGGTGTACATTATTATATTTCTGTATAGACTGCATCATGTTCACCACCAATAGTTTGGTTTTTATTTGTCATTATACATATGTGCCCCTTTACCCCTTTCGCCCTGCCCCCACCCCCTTCTCCTCTGGTAACCACTAATCTGTTCTCCTTATCTATGTATTTGTCTTCCACATATGAGTGAAATCATACGGTATTTGTCTTTCTCTTTCTGACTTATTTTGCTTATCATAATATCCTCAAGGTCCGTCCATGTTGTCAGAAATGGCACGATTTTTTCTTTTTTTAGGATTGAGTAGTATTCTTAATAATTTAATAGCTAAAATAATGACCTTATCAAGTAGTATTTCCCACAGTACATGTATAGTGTGAATTTATGGTTTACTAGTATGATTGAAAAAATGCTTTGAAATAGCTTTATTTTTCCTCGATAATGAATTTTTGAAAAATTGTTCCCGTTACTGACTTAGAAAATATTAGGATCATAAAGACTTTCAAAATAACTATAAATTATGAAGAAAATTTGAGTTGATTCATACAACTACCCAGCCTGCCTGTGAAGAGGTCTTCCTGTTGGCTTCCTCTGCCCACCTGCTTTATGTCTATTAGGGGGCAGAAGATCTTTGTTTCCCCAGCACCCACAGTGCCACTCTGTGCTGAGAACTGCATGATGTCCTCCCATTAATTCTTCTTTGCGATTCAGTTAGATAAATATCATGGCCCATTGCATAAATATCTGAGGTTCAAAAAATATTGAGAGCTTTGGCCCAATGCCACACATTAAAAAAGGCTGTGAGAATTCACGGATAGGCTTGGCTTATTCTACAGGGTATATCTTTACCATTGATTCACAGCTAACATGTCGGTCAAACAAACAGTCTTTGGTCATATTCCTCCCTTTTGTCTTGTTTCACCTGGGCTCTGGCCTGGTCCCGCTCCACTTCAGAATCCTCCTTATTGGAGTGCCCTCCCATCCCCAACCTGCAGATACCTTTCCATAGTTGCCTTCCAACTTAACCATCTTTCAGCTTCTTTTCTAAAGCTGTTCCTGGTGGTTCTTCGTTTTTCCTAATACTTAAGCAGCTTTTTCACCTCAGTCTTCCCAAAATATCTGGACATGAAAGGAGCTATGATTTGGATTTATTAAAAACAGTTCCTATTAATTTCATCATTATTTAAAACATATGGAAAGATCAATATGTGTGAAATGGAAAAGGACAGTTGAGGAAAGGAATTTTATTTTCATGTTTCTAAGAGCACATATCAAAGAGGAAAGTTTTCTTTACTTAAAATAAGCAAACTATTTTTTAACAATGACTTACAGATTTAAGGTCTTAATGCAATCTGTCTGTTATACATCAAAGTTAAATTCTCTTTTAAATGCAAAGCTTACATTAATGCAAAATTATAGTTCCAAATTTGCACATATAAATTTGGGAAATATAAGTCTTTGTCATTTTCTTCCATAACGTTATATTATCATGTTTTGTAATGTACCAAAAAAGCATGAGGCTCTCAGGTGGAGAAATACGTATTGTTCTGCCCAGAGGTAGCCATCCACTGTAAATTCGAATCATAGCAGTATAAAGTCATGATTTAGTGTAATATAGTGTGATCTAGTGTAGCAGTTAAGAGCGTGGGCTTCAAGACAGCCTGTCTGAGCTCCAGTCTTGGCTATACCTCTTATCAGCCAAGTCATTTGACCTCACTATGCCTTGGTTCCCTTGTCTGTAAAATGCAGGTAAATTACACTGTCTACCTCAGAGGGTTGTTGAAGACTTTGAGGAGGTAAAACATGTAATGCACTCAATTTGGAGCCTGGACGTGACAGTCCCCAGTAAGCGTGAGCCCCTGTAAGGATACTGAAGAGAATGAGGAGGACGACAGCAACCTCTTGAGTAACCGAGTGTAATTTATTTTTCTGATAGCCTAAAATGTTAATTTTGTTCCTTCTCCATATATTTTCTTACTTTTGAACATAATGATTTGACTGGAAAATATAACTAGCTATTGTGGAATTTCAGAACGTGTAGAGAAATAACCACTGCCATGCTGTGGGTCAGACATGAGTAATGAATGTTTATTTAGCCCTTTTGTGATTCAGAAATGCTTCTTGTGTGTCCTTGGCCCTTGGCTCACTGTCCACCTGCTCCTCACCTCACCCAGCGTGCCTTCTGTATGATGGAGGCTAGAAAACTGAGCTCTGTGTCCCCAACTCCTTGCAGCTGCGTTGACATCAACCCAGGTTCCATCCAGCAGAGGCACCTATGTGGCGCTAACAAGCAGACATAGGGAGTGGTGGGCAGCAGCTGTCGTGGAGGTTCTGCTCAGGCACCCGCTACACAGGCAACAAGAGCAGGCAAGGGAGCCTCCGCTGGAACCGCTCTGTGGTGTGGCTCAGTGTTTCTGCTGCCACCTTGTTCCTGGCTATGGAGGGTTCATGCTTGGTTCCCTGGCACTTGTAGAAATTTTATAAGCCATCTAATGCCCTGATATAAATCCTTTTTCTCTTAATCTCAGAAGAGTGAATTCTGTTATCTGCAAGTAAGAACCTGACTTATAGACAGCGACTACTCTGCAAAGTGCTGTGCTCAGCGCTCGCGATACACGATCAACATTGGTTCATATTTCAGTTGCTAAATGCACTTGTAGCATTTTTTCCCCCTTAATTTTAGCCACTTATTTTGTAGCCAAGCATATTTAATTTGTTTTAGGAACATTTTTGCTTTCATTTAACTTTATATTTTAATGAACCTTTTGCCACACCAGTGTTAGAGAAAACATAATTTTAAACATATGTAGAGTAATATTCTATCATAGAAGTCTTAATAGTTCATGATTTTCTTAGCGGATGTTACAACCTCCTCTCATGAGGTATATGATGGAATAATATAATAATAAACAATCATTTGTAAAAAGATCCCAAGTGAGCATAAAACTCAGCAGTGAGCTATGAAAGCAAGGTACAGGGATGATACTTGTAAATTGGCCATACCTGACTCTTTTAATAACCCCAGACGGCCTGTATCATGCAGTGATATGTAATAATTGCATCACCTTTTCTCAGACAAAGAATTGCTCTTTGCTGAAAATTTAAGCTTATAACTAGAATCATATATTGTTACATACAGATAAATTTATAAATGTGTTTAAGGCTAAACATAAATGAGTATTCAGTTTCAGAAAAAGTGAAGATTTAAGATGGCAAATTAGGGACCTTGTTTATCTCGTATCCAAGGAAATAATTCTAATGCATGGCTGAAGTGCTTATTCTGTACAGCAAGTGATTTTTACTAAGATTTGAAGTCATGAGATTTTAACTAAATGCTACCAGGATAAAGTGCATTTTTATAAATTTAAAGGTCCAACTGATATTTAAAGGATTAAATGATAACTTTGATGTGTATCAGTGGAGTCACTTTAGAAGGCTAACTTAAAAGCTTCATTTAAAAATTTTTTTAAAAAACTATAGGGTTGTACAGTGAGTAAAAATAGGACTAATTCCAGGCCTTATTCCTAAGATTTTTGAGAATGGGAAAATGTATCTTTCAAGACTTCAGGATATAGTCAACATTTGACTTGTATGGACGACGGGCCTCATATTGGGAGCTGAAAGACCTGGGAGCTAAATGCGGCTTTGTCACCCATGGGCCCTGGGACTCTTGCCTAACCACAAGTGGTCAAGTGAGTGAGTTGGACTAGAGGACTCTAGGGCCCCCTCCTTCTGAGCATTCTTGGATCCTCTGATTTATTTTTAGGTATTTTATTATTAGGGTCACATCATTCTTTTCTAAAACAGCAAAAGGTTCAATAATCTTTTCATGTTGAATATTTTTCCTCACCATTGTAAAGACCTACTCAGGTTCTGAGGGCATATCCAGTGGCATGATACACATAAATGAGTATCTGTAATCTCCATTAGCATGTGCAAAGGGCCAGATGAGTGATACACACATTATAGGAATTGAACTGTGTTGAATACCCTTCTAGCTAAGTTGGTTTGAAAGTAGCTCACAGAGGAGGTGGGATTTGAGCAGAACTTTCAAGGGTGGATGGGATTTAGACAGTAGGACAAGAAGCAGGATGAAATTTCACATGTCATATGTACAGACCTTCTCAGGCCATGTTCAAGGAACAGAGTGGTTTTAATTTAGTGCCAGGTATATACATGGAAGTAATATGTGGACATGAATCCGGGCAGCACTGTAGAGAGCCTTGATTCAGAGTCTTTTTCATCTCTTGGATAATGGGAAGCCCTTGAACGTTTTATAGCACAACATTCAACGTTCCCAAAAACCATTTTAAGATGGATTATAATCAGGAGAGAATGATGACAACAAGCACAGAAAGGGAATTGTTGTAATATAGCCAGGGGCAAAGTAATGGGGGCCTAACAAGGGCTGAGACACAGATGGGGTTTATGTGTGTAAATTTATATTTGTATATGTGTATATTTAGATACATGTGTGCATGTATGTTTTGTGCATATATTTGTGTGTCTGTGTGTATGAAGTATTTTGAACAGGAAGTATGTAGTTCTGAGTGATAAGTGCCCTGAGAAGGTAGAACCTCCTGGCACAATTTCCATTATCTCTCAGACCAAAAGTCAATTCAGCAAACAAGAAGATGAACTGAGAAAAGGCAGGGGGCAAGGTAGGATGGGACCTGTCTCTTCACGATGGACATTGTAGCACAAGGGCAGGTTAAGCAAGTGTATGGAAGGTATCCTCAAAGAATTCTTGCCTGTTAGGAAGTAGAAATGCGTGGGAAAGATTTCCAGGCACATTCTCTCTCCACTTAAGAGAACGTATTTTCTAACCCTGTTGGAATTCAAACAACTGATGTGCAAACTGTAAACTTTTTTTACAGTTATTAAACTGGAACTTCTAAAGGTCTCTGTTATTTTATGTTTTTGGTAGCCAATTATGTTACTATTTGTTTCTAAAAGTAATTTGACACTTAAAAAATTCCTTTATTTTTCTAAAAATATAATTTTTATTAGTTTGAATTCACTTTATTCAAATTAATGGGATTTTACTGAATATAAGGGTTTACTACAGCAATAAACAAAACTTCCAAGTTTGACTTAGGTTTGATGGAAGAATAATATTTACAAGGTTACGTGGTATATGTCAACCCTCTCCTGACTTGTATTGTTAAGTTAATAATAGTTCTTATTATGTGCTTATTGTAAAAATTCAGAGTAATAAAATGTAGGCTCTATCATAGAGTGTTATACCATCAAGTAACATTGGTTTCTGAGTATTTCCCATAAGATTTCATGAGAACGTACAAGCCATAGATTACTCAAGTTTTATCAAAGAAAATTTTATTATAACTTTGTTCAGCTATCAGTGGCCATGGAGTCTTAAGATAGATGACTGCACCAAAATAATATATGGGTTTTTTTTTTTCTTTTTCTTTTACAGCTGTAAAGCCAATAATTTTCATTAAGCTATAGACCAAACCCACTTACACCTAAATAAGGAAAGTAGAAATATGTAGAAGGTAACAAATGGTGAAGGTTTCGGTTCTGAGGTTTAACACATGTGCAGTGAACTTGTTTCACAGCTTTAACAAGTGTAAGATGATAGCATGGGAGCCTGATCCAGAGAGGAAAAAGTTTACCTGGGAGCGCAGAAACTAGAGTTTTGTTTGATTTCTCTTTTTGAAGTTAAGATATAAAGACTTTCCGGGCCGGCCCGCTGCCGCAAGCGGTTGGGTGCGATACTCTGCTGCGGTGGCCCGGGGTTCGCTGGTTCGGATCCCGGGTGCACACTGATGCACCGCTTGTTGAGCCATGCTGTGGCAGGTTCCCATATAAAGTGGAGGAGGATGGGCACAGATGTTGGCCCAGGGCCAGTCTTCCTCAGCAAAGAGAGGAGGATTGGCAGATGTTGGCTCAGGGCTGATCTTTCTCACACACACAAAAAAAGATATAAAGACTTTCTTTCGAGTAAATGCTATCAGTGAAGAATATGAATTATGTATATTTAGTCATAAGTGTTTAATAAGCACATGCTGTATGAAATAAATCAAAGCATAAAAATGCAATATAATAGCAACTCAGAATATGTGGAAAATTGAACCATTTGTTCTCACTAGTCCGTTACCATATGATACAGTGTGTAAGGTGGCCTACATTTTTCAGTAGAGAAAATGTTCTTTTGCCTTTCAGGTTTCTCTGAAAGGGGACTCTACTGTGGCCTCTCACAAGGCCCAAGTCACCAGCATCTTCCTTAACAGAATCTCTGGAATACATCTTATCTTTTTCCAGACAGAGTAGGCACTCAGTAAATGTGTTGATTGATAGAAAATTGAAGAAAAAAAGGAACACCTCCTTAAATCTGTGGGGAAGAATGCATGACCAAAGGAGCCAAGCTGAACTGTTCTGGTTGAGACTTTGGCTCCAACTATCAATTTCAGAGCAGTCATTAACTTTCTCTAGTGATGAGGTGCACTGGCATCTAGTGGGTAGAGGCCAGGGATGTCATTAAACGTCCTACAACCACAACAAAGAATTTACAATCCAAAGTGTCAATAGTTCTGGGATTGAGAAACCCTGTCCTAGAAGAGAACCTGTGCAGATGACACTAGACTAGGAGAAGAGCCAGACAATATAAATTAAATGACAAAGCTCAGTAATCAAAAAAAGTATGAAGGACTAGCTCTCTCAACTTTACCAAGGAAATTAAAGCATATAAAAATGTAACCAGGGAGATTTAAAGAGAGGTAAATGTTTTACATTGAAGTATATGAAAATTGCCAATATTAGACTATTTTTCAGAAAAGAGGGGTGATTTCATATGGGTCAAGTTATTTTTAAAAATCAGTTTAAGAAATAAAACATGGTGTGATCTGATTAATTAAGAATTAACATGAAAAATATCTGAGGTATATTTTGTCCAGAAGCCCAATCTGAATGAGTGGTGTGGCCTGCAGCCACATAGCCCGAGGCACTACAAGCCTGAATGGAGGCCAGGAGGGGACTCGAGGTGGCTCTGCTCCCCCCATGCCCGCTGCCCAAGTAGCTGAGAGGAAGAAGGATGGTGAGAGAACAGCTCGTATGGTAAAGAGTTGGCACGTGGGCACTGATCATTGCTTTCTTCAAATGTCTGGAGTCACGCCTGTAGAGAGGTGTCCATCAGGCTGCCTTCCCTCCAGAGCAGGGGACCGATGGTGGACTCCAGCTCACCACCAGAGACACTTTCTAGCCTAGTCTTCTGTTCAGACACGGCAGGTGATTGATTTGAGTTTTGTAAGCCTCTCAAGCTCTAAAGTATCTGTCCAAGGCTGTCTGGCCTGGCCACCTCACTTGCAGCCTGGGGAAAAGGGGTATCCACTTTAGAGCTTGAGCCGTGGCCTTGCACTTAAGTCTCTGCGTCCTTGCATCAGTGACCACATAGCCTTCTCTGGCTTGAGCTTCTTGTTCTGTGATACGGGGTCCTAGTGGCTCTCTTTGGGGCCTCGAAAAAGTGAGGACAGTTGGGCCTTCGGGCGGCACTGGTGTGGTCACTGCAGTAGGGATTCCCTGCTGTCTGGAACATCGCTGTTGACCTACAAGATCATCTTTTTCTATTTAGAACTCTGTGATGATTTGAAGAAAATTCACGTTTTTCTTTAGGCAGAGAAGAACTGAGAGATGGAGAGATGACTTCTAGAGGCATGTCAAGTACTAAATTGTACATGGGGAGAGTGCTTTAAGTCCCATTTGAAAAGGAGTGAGTTTTGAATATAAGAGATTTTAAATCATGACCGTGGTTTATAATCCATAAAGGATAGGTTTGGATACAGGGAAATAATGTCAAGAAGAGCATTTTAAATTGCAAGTTTTGTGTCTGTAAGAAAGTGCTCTCTTTGTGGGAAATAATTTTTTTTTGTCTGTTGATTTCATTTTAGTACATAACAATAAGTGGTAGTGTGGTAATTGCAGATTGTTCAGCTATTAATGCTATTTACTGGAACACATTTTAGAGAGAACATTGTTTTCTAAAGAAACAATAAACAACAGTTTTTCTTTGGTTCTCCCATGGAAAAATATTCTTTGGTAGGTATTTGTGGGCTAGAGAAATTTTAGAGAAAGAACCTTTTAGTAATAATACATTAACATAAAATACCTACCATTGTTTTCTGTACGGGAGTCTTGCGTTGAATGTGTGCAGCATGGACCTTTTGTCAATACCCATTGCCTTCGTGTCACTTATTTGCTTCTCACTCCTGGGTCCCCATGAGTACTGGCTGGCCCCTGCAGGAACCCTATGCTCTTGGCCTGGCATCACTCTCACCTATGCATAGCTGTCCCCTACCCCTAAGAGGTCATTGCTAGAAGACAGGAGCCATGCTTTATTCTGCCTCAGTCCCCTCACAGTGGCTGACAAGGCACCTTCAACCCAGTTAGCACTTGAGAAATTTGTCAACTTATCATTAAATGTTTTTGTATGAAATTAGCAGAATGACTTGGCTTTCATTTCAGATTCTTTTTTAATGGGTGGATTTTAAATCAAATCTGTTTCAAGTCTTATTTTTCAGTTCATCCTAGAAAAATTAGTATTTTAATAAGATCATGATTAATAATGCTGCTATAATTTAATAAAAGCTCTGATGAATGAGGCTTTAGAATTTACAAAATGCTTTCAGATTGGTCCCCTTTGCCCCTTGTAAGAGCACTGTGTGGTAGCTTTCTTGCGTTTTCATTCCCATTTTACAGATGATGAAATTGCTGTTCAGGAGACAAAGTATCTGCCCAAGATCAGAGAGCAAATTAGTGGTATCTTTCAGGACTCTTATCTCCAGATCCCTCCTGTTCCTACTTTCTCATTCTCCAAAACATTGCCTGAAAGCAACTTTGTTTAAACAAAAAAGAAAGTACTTTTTAAGCTCCTAAAATGAATTTCACTATGTGTAAGTTAAAGATGAAAATGTTCAACAGGTATTCCTAGAATTTGAACCAGTGAGCCATTTATTGACTCTTTAGAAGTCTATTAATTCTTCTAGATGTCTAATTCCTTACCTTTACGTCTTTCCTTCGTGCTGTGGCGGGATTCACGTGTAACGGGCTCTCCACCATAGGATGGGCAGGCCCGCTGATGTCTCAAGTTTGTCGAAACTTCTGCTTTGTTAGTGTTTCTGGCCTGAGGTTTCTGCAGAAGCAGGTTGACAGAGCTGGCTCCCTTTGGGTTTTTTTTTCTCAAATTTCAGCCGTTTGGGGAGCTCTTTGTCCAAACACAAATTAAATTACAAAAGAGAAGAAGTTGTAATTCTGTTGCCGAAACAGAAACTAAAAACGTTACCTATTGGGACTGCCCTGTGTATCTCATCCAGACCTCCATCGCGCGTTGGTGGGATGATGTATAGACTCCCAGAATTAGATGACCACCAGATTGCCCTCTTTTTCTTTTTTTACAGAACACAAAAATGTTGAAAACTTCAATTTTGCTCGTAGGTGCAGGGAGAATAATTTTACGTATAAGGAAACAAACTGTAGAGCATGCATTTTGTGTTATCCTAGAATGAAAAGAATGAATATAATCATATTCCAAAATTTATTTCTTTTCTGGTGTGAGAAGGCACCAGAAGACATGGGAAGCTCCAACAGAAATAGTTTTACCTCTTTAACCTGCTCCTGGTCATAGTCTAGGAAACAGCCCAGCAGAACTCAGCACCACCAAGCAGCTCACTCTCATCCAAACCTGAGGACCAGGTTCCGGATTCTAGCAAGTGAGAAGGAAACAGTTTTAAATGCATTGGATGCTAGTCTTGAACAGCATCAGAAGTCCTGTCTTGAGCAGAGTTGAGGCTCCAGGTAAACGAACACACAAATAGTGTATGTTCTCTGGTGTTCATTTTGAGGGAAAAATAAGAGTCCTGATTTCTCATTGGAATCCTGGGAAATTTCTTGGTATTTTCCTGTAGAATCCTAACCACCACCTCCCACGGCCATGCCTAAACACACGCGCGCACACACACACGCACACACACACACACACACACACAGACTTTCTCTCTAGCAGTTTCCTGAGAATACTTTGGTGGGAGCCTCAGGGGTTTTTTTGAAGATAGCATTTTATGACCCAGTTCCCACATGTGATAATATTTCTATGAGAGTAAGAGTTATATGTTATTTTGGAAGCACATTTTTAAGCCGTGGCAGTCATTTATTGACTTCACTTGAAAGTATAGCTTTAAAAAGTATTATTTGCATTTTTAAGTGATTATTAGGAAAAGTGAATGAGATGAAAGAATAATTTACACTTCAGAGCTAAGTAACATCCTCAAAATGGTGCTGTGTTCTATATATGAGGCCGTTATTCACAAATGTCAAATAGTGCTTCATTGACCCTGAGTTAACATTTCTCTTCCTGTAAGGAAGAGGAGCATGCTTGGGTTTGTGTCCAAACCTTGGGGCAATTTCTGGCCTTGATTGATATCCTGCTTCGTGTCTATAAAACGAAAAAACTGAATGATGATCTCTTATATTTTCTCTAAGTTTTCATGGTTCCAAAGAAAGAAATTAAATACCCTTGTTACCCACATTCATTAGAGATGTCCCCATCTGCCCCACTCCCCAGCCCCTTGTAAATTCTTGGCATGTACAAATGCCTTTCTGCGTAAACTTGTCCCTCAGCTTTGGCCCATCAGGTTTGATCCTCTTTCAGAGTTCTCTGAGAGTACTTTACACACACGTGAGTCTGATGAAGCCTCGGCACTCCCACTGTCAGCACTTGCCAGCAGTAACGCGTTGAAGCCCTCATTTGCTGAAGTCTCATTGTGAGTAGTTAATAACTGCTCTGGAGCATCTGCATCAACCTCATTAAGCCAGCCTGTTGTACAAACTGTAATGTTGTGGATTTGAGACTTATCAGGGTCACGACTAAGACAGTCATTATATAGTCAGGCCATGGCGTCTTCAAGGCATGATTGCTGCAGCTGGTAAGTCACTTCTCCCTATGACCCTCCAACAATTTCCCTCATCTTATGAAATCATAAATGTGCCAGAATTTCCTAATAGGTTTGCCATCTCCCTGTCAGTCTCCCAAGTGAGCTGAGAAATGCCCATTATAGGAAGCATACGTGAAAGCAGCCCCTCGTGATCTGTGGGCTGCAAGCAGGGTGTTGTATTGGTTGAAGTGAAGGGGCTTTATGTTTTGTTCACATTGCTGTGGACTTGGGGCTGAGAGGATGACCCGATTTGTGTGAGTAAGT
This sequence comes from Ceratotherium simum simum, assembly GCF_057802395.1. NCBI lineage: Eukaryota > Metazoa > Chordata > Mammalia > Perissodactyla > Rhinocerotidae > Ceratotherium > Ceratotherium simum. Next base: position 46,598,721 of record NC_141920.1, on the reverse strand, counting down.
TCTTTCTCAGAGTCTCTTGTTTCCGAGTACCTTGAGCATCCTCAATGGAAGGCACTAATTCGCTGATCTCCAAAACTATTTTGAGGAAAGGTTGCTCTGAGTTTGGATGCCACATCATAGGTTCTGGCTTTCTTCCTACCAAAGAAACAACAAGCATTTCCATTTTAAACTTCCATGTTCTCCCTAAGATCAGGAACAACACAAGGATGTCCATTCTCACTGCTTCTGTTTAACGGTGTACAGGAGATTCTAGCCAGGGCAGTTAGGTAAGAAAATGACATAAAATGCATCCAGACTGGAAAGAAAAAAGGAAAGCTATCTATATTCACAGATGACATAGTCTTGTATAGAGAAAACCCTAAAGAATCCACACACCAAAAAAAACTCTATTAGAATAAATAAATGAATTCAACGAAGTTGCAGGATACAAGATCTATATACAAAAATCAACTGTATTTTTATATGCCACAATATACAATTTGAAAATGAAATTAGGAAAACAGTTCCATTTACAGTAGCATCAGAAAGAACAAAATATAACCAAGGAAGTATAAGATGTGTGCACTGAAAACTATAAAACCTTTCTATAAGAAATTAAAGACTTAAATAAATGAGAAAATATCCCATATTCCGGGATTGAAATACTTAATATTGTTAAGATGGCCATACTCCCCAAATTGATCTACAAATTCAACATAACCCCTATCAAAATCCCAATGATATTTTTCACAGAAATGGAAAAGCTGATCCTAAAATTCACATGCAATTGCAGGGGACCTCAAATAGCCAAAACAATCTTGAAAAAGAACAAAGAGGACTCACAGTTCTCTATATCGAAACTTACTACAAAGCTACAGTAATCTAAACAGCATGGTACTGGTAAAAGAGTCGACATAGAGATCAATAGGATAGACTTGAGAGTCCGGAAATAAACCCATACATTTATGGTCAACTGATTTTCAACAAGAGTGCCAAGACAATTCAGTTGGGAAAAAATCTCTTCAACAAGTGGTTCTGGGACAACCGGATATCTATATGCAAAAGGATGAAGTTGGATTCCTACCTCATGCTATATACAAAAAGTAACTCAAAATGGATCCAAGACCTAAATGTAAGAGCTAAAACAATAAAACTCTCAGAAGAAAAGATAGGAGTAAATTGTTGTGACCTTGGATTTTGCAATGAATTCTTAAAAATGACACCAAACAACAAAAGAAAAAAATGAATAAATTTTACTTAATCAAAATAAAAATCTTTTGCGCATCAAAGGACACTATCAAGCCAGCAAAAAGTCCACAAGATGGTAGAAAATATTTGCAAATCATATATCTGATAAAAGTCTAGTGCTCAGAATATATAAAGAAGTTTTACAACTTAACAACAAAAAGACAAACAGCCCAATTTAAAGATGGGTGAAGGACTTTGACATTTCTCCAAAGAAGATATAATAATGGCCAACAAACACATGAAAAAATGTTCAACATTGTTAGTCACCAGGGAACTACAAATCCAAGCCACTGTGAAATACCACTTCATACTCAGTAAGATGACTATAATAATAATTTAAGAAAAAATAGAAAATGTTGAAAAGGAAGTAGAGAAATTGGAAACTTCATACATTATTGGTGAGAATGTAAAATGGTAAGGCCACTATGGAAAACAGTTTGACCGTTTCTCAAAAGTTAAACAGAATTACCATATGAACCAGCAATTCCACTCCTAGGTATATACCCCAAAGAATTGATGACAGGTATTCAAATGAAAACTTGTACACAGATTTTCATAGTAGTACCATTCATAATCACCAAAAGGTAGAAACAACCTAACTGTCCATCAAATGATGAAAGGATAAACAAAATGTGATATATCAATAAAATGGAATATTATTTGGTCATAAAAAGGAATAAAGTATTGCTACAAGCTGCAACAGGATGAACCTGGAAACATGCTGAGTGAAAGAAGCCAGATACAAAACACCACAAGTTGTATGACTCCATATTCTGAAATGTCCAGGGTAGATATGTTCACAGAGAAAGTAGGTTAGTGGCTGCCTGGTGGAAGGGGAATAGAGGATGCATGCCGATGGATAGAGACTTTCATTGAGGGGTAATGAGAATGTTCTCAGGTTGTGGTCATAGTGCACAATTTTAGTATACTAAAAACTACTGAGTTGTACACTTTAGAGGGTGAATTTTATTACATGTAAATTATATCTCAATAACGCTCTTACAAACAACAAAAAGAAAAAGAAGCGGTTAAGACAGGCTGGTGACATATCAACTCCAGTATAAAGTTCATTTAGTGTTTCTTAAAATCAGTCAATCAGTCTCCCACTTTTCCTGAAGCAGTCAAACAGTCTTCATCGGTTTAAAGGCTAGCAGAGTTTTTTTTCACAGATGAGGGATTAATTGCAAAGCAATCATAAAAAAATATTCACGACTCTTCCTTCAGGGCTTGAAGATTGGAGCAACTTTGCTGCCATCTGCCCCCTTGCTCTGTCACTCTTGAAATTCTGATACCGTGTGGATAGAGCAGCTCCTGTGACCATCAGAAGTTTGTTTTCCGTTTCTCACTCCCTTCTCCTTTGCATGCTACTGTCAAGGAAACTCAGTGTCTTCTCCATAGCATTTTTTGTGGTGAGAAGTACTAGGTGATTTTGTTTTTCAAGCCACAGAACCCAGTTACTCTGTCCTGTCATATTTCTCCTGGCCTTGGTAACGTAGTTACAACCAGAGAAGTCACATTTGTCCAGCACTTACAAAAATCTCTGCTTTTTCGCCAAACAGATTATACCATACTTGGCCTTTTTAGCAGATAATGTATAGCATATATCACATATTCCTTGGCTCAGATCTTGAAAGTAATTTTTAGCTATGTCCTGCTATATTTTTATTTCCAGTGACTTTTCTGGAAGCACAATGCTGGTGACATGATCTGCTGTGCTTTTTTTAAAGGCCATAATGATAAAGGCTTTATTTTTATCCACAAAAATCCTACCTGACAATGTCAAGCATGAAGAGGCCAGGTAGCAGCTTGTGGTGTATCAAGGATGTCTGTGCACAGAGCTGAAGGAGCCAGGACCCACTAGCACAAGCAACAGGACCAGGCCTTGGGACTTTGAGGGCTTTTCAGATCTGTTCTGGTAACTAAAACTTTTTTGTCACTCAGCATTTCTGAGCTTTGCCAATAAGGCAATAATTAATACAAATCTGTCCCCGAGCAAGGTACTGCAGGATTGTGGATGCATTTTAATTATTAAAGCTTAAATTATATCCAAGTTTGGTGTTAAAAGTATCCCTTTGCATTCTAATTTTTTGATAATAATTCCACTTGAGTGTGGAATGAATTGTACCTTTTTACTAACCACATTAATGGGATAACCAGATCTGAATGCTCCCCGTTTCACCAAGTAGAAGCGCTTCCTATAGAATTTTCTGATAAAGGACAGGTATCTTCTGTGAAAAATAGTGAAGTCGTTAATTGTGTGGTGTTTTAGTTTTCTTAAAGTAAAAAGTTAAAAGAGGAGTTCAATGATTTTGCATACACAGATTTTATTTCTTAACAATTTGTTTGGCCTCCTGGAAGGTCTGAGTGACTTTAGGTGGAATAACCGGATCTGTTTGCTCCTGAGGAGCAGGCGTGAGTCTGCTAAGGAAAGGCAGGGAGACAGATGGCCAGCTATTGTGTTACAACCATCATCTGCTGGGCCGTGAGCAAATATTAAGTGAATAATATATACGTAATTGGTGTGAAAGTACAGTTGCAACATTTCTAATTCCATTTGAAGGATGGCTACTCCTTGAACATTTGTATTTCAAAGAATACTATATTGAAATGTTTTTGTTTACAGGGTTAATCCATTTTTAACAGCTTTAAAGTGAACATTTTCCCCCATTTTTGACACCACTGTGCAATATTTTGAATTGAAATGGCCTGTAATGGCCCTTTTTTTTATTTTCCATAACAACACGAGCTCTAAATTATAGCTGTGCAATTATGTAAACAATGGAAATGCTTCCAGAATGAATCCTTCCTTTTAAATTTTCATTTTGTGTAATTGTTGGAAGGTTTGGAGCCATAATAAACAAAATTATTTTACACATTCATCGTTCTAAAGGTCAATTATACGAGAACTAAAGAAACAACAGTATGCAAAATGAATAAACCAATTTCTATTGCCATCACCATATGTTTTTCTTATCACTTATGGTTTTTCCAGTTATTGTGTACATAGCATTCAATTAAAGCGATTCATTTACCAGCCTGAATGCAGTTTGTGTTTATAGAACTGTGCTTTGGAGGAGAGGAAACAACATGGCTCTATTTGAATTACCTGATTTTTGTAAGATCGGTGATAAGAGACAGATGTTCCTACTAGTTACTTTCTCATAAACCTGAATCTTTTGATAAGCTGCAAATTCACAATTATCATCTTACAATCTAGTTTTCACACTCTGTGTAATGTGTGTGGACTTTTAACCAAAATCAAGAGAAAAATACTAGTTTGGTGGTCTGTTCACTATATTACAACATTTTGCAGAATGAATTTTGTTTCATTTGAACAAAAGCATGTGAAAGAGTTTTGTCTATGCTTTGTGCTGGCCAATTTTCAAGAATAAACTGAATTCTTATTTTAGAGCCCGTTTTTCATTGAGCTTATTGGTTTAGCTTATTGCTTTTAGTCTGTTTAGAGTGTGGAAAAGAAACTAATTTTTGCTACTAGACTCACTTGTTTGGGGTAAATTCTAGAACTCTTTAGAAGAATGGAACCTAGAAAATGTAAAAAGATCATTTTCCTGTTTTTATTTCATCATTTGCCTTATAAATTCTATGCACTTTGGCTAATTGCTGTAATGCTTTGCTAAGGATGTTATTTGAGAGCTTTAATTTCTAGAGTTTTTTAATTTCTGGAATAATGTAATCAGGCTTATTTGTGCCACCTTTAAAATATTTTAAATGCCCTTTTGTATATCAGCAAAATAATGGTTCACTAAATTCTAAGTAAACCTACAAAGTAAATTCTAGAAAGTAAAATTCTTCGGAATCCTCCCTTTTTTGAAAAACAATTTTTTGCTTGTCACTCTGATTATTTCCGTATGGCTCTTTTCAGTTTACAAAGGCAAGTGTTCACACCCACTATTCCACTAGACACAACTCTGTAAGAGGGAATTACCCCATTTTGTGAAAGAGGAATGTGAAGCTCTAGGCATGACATGATCTGCCCAGTCACGTACTCTAGGCCTTGAACCCAGGCCTCGTGGTCCCAGTTCTAGAGTTCTTTTCACCACACCTGAGTTTGGGTACAGAGGCGTTTCCCACTGGTGGTCACAATGGAGGCAGCACTGAATAGCATCTGATCACATGGTGGGAATAATGGCCCCTTTCCTTCTTTCGGCCGGTGCTCGTGACTCTCTCAGGCAGACAGGCTGGAGCAGGTACAGAACTTCTGTCACACCAACCTGAGGATGCAAACTGCCCTTTTTAACAAGGGCAGCCTCCATTAGACAATGATATTTAGCAAAACTTCAGTAGCCTTGGTTTACCGTTATTGTATTGATTTAAGGGTTTTCTATTTATGACACGGGTTACATGCTTTCCAGAATAATCTTATTTAAGTTCAAAAAAGTGAGTTGCTTTGAAAAACAGACAAATAATGTTCACTTTGGACGTGGATATGACAGAAAGCATGAGGGCTGTACATGAATAATTGATATTTGAGAACTGTCCTGTCCTATCTATATAGAAAGTCTTGGAGACTGTGAAGAAAGTTTCAGAGTCTCAAGAATTTTATTTTTCCAAAGATTCCAGTTATGACTGTGATCTTAATGTATTGAGGAGAAGGTGGAAGAAGGATTCTACTAGAAAAGAGTGGAGCACTTTGTGGATGTCCCTCTATTGGGAACATGCAACTGCTCTCTTTGGAGCAGCACATAGTTATTCCTGAGTTTAAAATGTTATCACAAAGATAATCTTTGGGTTGTTCCATTTCAGTGTGGATGAGCAAAATAAGCAGGCATATGGCCATAATTTGGCTGACTGGCCATATATTTCCCTCTTTAACCCCCACATTAACCTTACCCTCGTGCTGTCTTTGGCAACAGCGGCACAGGCCCCATTCTCCTCAGGGCTCTGTCTTACGTGGGTGGCAGGGTAGGGTAGGCTAGCCATCTGTTATTTTGCCCTCTCTTTCCAATCTTCTTGCCCATAGAAACAGGCTCTGTTGAAGTGACTGGCTGAGATCCAGAGGTGGGGAGCTGTGTGACTTGATCTCGGCTACACACATCTCTGCTGTCTTGAGCATCAATGGCAACTTAGTAATTTTTTGTGAAGGCCCCATTTACAGATCATTGCCTTTACACATGTGAATCTTATGAAGCAAAATGGATTTCATTTACAAATTCTGGCTTTAGCTTGTTAAAGGATTTAGTGTATAATTCCTATAAACTTATCACAGAAAAACTTTTTTTTTAATTAAAACTCTAAATTCCAGTGGTGAAATGGCTTATTTAAGTATGTGCTAAAGATTTTAAAAATCTACAGAGTTCAAGGCTTAGTTCCTCATCTCAACAGATGGAATTAACACAAACATAACCAAGTTAACATTATGGTTGTTTGCATTATTAATCTTCAAATGCATGGCATTCTGCTACCTTGCTAGCCAGGTTTGCACAAATCCTTTCATTGCAGCATATGTCAACAGAAATGTGCTTCCATCTGCTGCCGGATAGCTTGATGCCTGATATTCCGAGACAAGGCCCCGTACAATGCGTACCTCTGTGAGTAATTACAGGTGTGTGGTGAGGAGCCCAGGGCATTAATCAGAGGCTTAATTATGAAAAAGGTGGATCTTTTGTTCCACTCTCGGAGCATGAGTTTACCACACACTTTCTAAACTGCAGCATCCATCTGCTCAGCCCCTTAGAATGTTTGCCTTGGCTGATACGGACCCTAAAGTGTATCAAAGGACGTGATTAAAGCAGGTTTAAACATTAACTTGGAAGAAGCATGGTTCGGGTTTCTCTTTCCTTTCTTCCTTCCTTCCTTTTATCTGTCTGTCTATTTATCTATCATTTATTTTTGGTATAGTAAAAGTCTGCTGAAATGCTAACTTTAAATTAGTACTTGCTAAACTGTTTACCATATATGAGCTCTAATAGAGTAAGCATTGTACAGTCATTTTAAGGATATAAACAGCGTGACTTGTAGAAACTAAATGAGGAAAAAAATAAGTCTTTACTTAGGAAAAAATGTTTTGTGAACACATAAAAATTCTCTTTTAAGATTACAAGTTGTTAAATGAGGTTATTTTTATTATGAAGAAATTAACATGTTAGAATTTAGCATGTTGTTACTACTTTGCTCTAATTTAATCAAATTAAATCGGTATTATTTTAAAGGATTTTTCAAATAGCCACACTGAAATCTGAGAAAAGAAACCAGACTTTTTTGCATTTTGCTTTTTCCTCGTATTTTGAGACTCACTATGGGTTGTATAACTACAAGTCACGTAACTAGAGTACCTCAGTAGGTTTGATTAATGTGCATGGCCTAGAACTGCATAAAAGAAATTCGTCATTTTCTTACTAATCCCCCTTGCTCACACACTCGCACAGATGGCTTCAGAGATGTGGCCTGGCCATGGATGGCATGAACGCTGTCCAGTAGTGGAGCCCTGGTCTGCCACAGGATGGAATGGAGTTACTGCCTCAGAACAAAGCTGGTGGGCAGGGGCCAGCCAACCACTCACCGGTGAAAGGCGATTATAGACACCAGAACACCAGGTGGCTGGGTAGTTGATGGTTTTCTCACTGCACCCTGTGCAAAAGGGGACTGCTACACTTTATACTTGTACCTCACAGTCACACTCAGAGTCACACCGACTGCCTGACCTTAGAGTGTGACCAGTCACATCACCCATTGGTTTAGCCCATGGAATTAACCCAAAGAGTGAAAATTCCCATCTCTGCCTACTTTAAGGTTTTTTAATGTAACAGTATGCTTTAACTTTTGAAAATTGAAAGTTATAGATGTTTGAAGGTTTTATTTATGCATCTACCTCAACACTCCTATAGCTTGTCTAAGAAGCTCATCTTTAGGTGGGTGGAAGAGGGAAGAAGTGTCTAGTCCCAATGCCATGATTTAGATTTTGGACAAGTCATTTTATAGTTTGGTGTCACTATTGTCTTACCTATAAAATGGTTACATTAGCCTTTGGACTAACTCATCTCCCAGTACCCCTTTCACTGAAAAATTTCTGTAATCCGTGTTCTCTTACATTATCATACAGTGGTCATATGTACAGACGAGCTGACTACTTTGGAATTTTGGTCTTGAAAATTACACTTGTGTTTTCTTATCTTCCCTTTTAGGATATCTTAAATACCATTATAAGGCACTGTCCACCCCGCTTTTTCTCCCTGGGTTTGCCTGGCTTCTCAATGCTGGTGGGGGACTTCATCACTGCCGCTGCCAGGGTCCTCAGTACAGACATGCTGGTGGTGAGTATGACAATGCTCAGCATCCAAACTCCCAGGAGACTTCCCAATCGCTAACAAGGTTCAGATTTCTCCACTCCTAACAGGTGTTGACTCATTAGTGCAATGTGAAACTGGGCTCTCGGGTAGATGCCCTGGCAGCTGATGTGTGAAATTATAGGATAAGATGACACACTGGTATTGGAAAGGCATTTCATCAAAAGGCCAGAGTGTGAGAAATCATATCCTCACTAATATTTCAGTACATTTACACAGTCAGAAGCAGGACTTGTCTCTTAAAATCTTATTAGCATTTTCTAGTAAATGGTGATACAGCCATAGATGTTTGTAGTAAAGAGAGAATTTTAAGTGTACATTATCGATAAGATTTTCTTTTTATTATTGTCTTAGTTATTATAAGTCTAGTAGAAAATTTTCTTACAATGTTAGAACACTAAAATTTTAACCAGAAAATGAATATATATATTTTCTTATTAATGAGCAATAAAACTCTGGCAGAATTCTTATACCAAAAAATTAGAAGCGAGTAGTCTAAATGAGTATTAAGGGCTATAAAAAAATTTATTTGCAATCTCCACATTTACATCCACTATTAGGGCAATGTCTTAATGCCTTTTGAGAATACTCTTATACATTTAAATGTAAAGGGCCTTTCACATTTGTGTTCTGTACAACTGTTATCTGTTCAGCCTCATTTTTTTTTTCCTCTTCAAATGGTATAAATAAAATTAGCTTTACTGTTTGCCAAGGACTTGTATTGAAATCAATATGAGTATCTAACTACCTAAATTTTTTTGACACATTGTTACTTTTTCATTGTCCTTATTTTCTTAGTGCAGGGTATATTCAAACTCTAACCCTGGATTTTAAATTAAATTGTTTTTTAATACTTTGTATAGCTGGTATTTCATGTTGATATTTTCATGCTTTCACTTTTTCTTATAAGAATAAATTAAAAAACAAAGGGAAGGGAAAAGGAGCAAAAGGGAAAGATGAGAGAAGAAAAGAAAGGTAGAAGAAAAATGTTGAATTTGTTCAACTGTTTTTTTGTAAAGACTATGACAACTTTTGTACTTCATTATTTCTGAAAAAGATTTTAGGATAATCATCATCAAAGAACCTTCAAATTTATTTTTAACCATTCAAACCAGCATTGAAAAAACTTACAGGATACAGGAAGGAAAATCGTACTTCTTTATTGAAATTTTCTTTACTTGCCATGAGAGTTTCCTGTAAAAATGTTGGCGCCTTTTCTAGAGATAATATCATGCATGATGGTCATTCTCTGTGAAAATTTATCTTTTAGCTACATGAGCTGTTAAAGTAGCCTTCTGAAACATTTTTTAAAGCGGGGGGGCAGCCCGGTGGCACAAGCAGTTGGGTGCGCATGCTCCGCTGCGGGCCGCCTGGGGTTTGCCGGCTCGGATCCTGGGCACGCACCAACACACCGCTTGGCAAGCCATGCTGTGGCAGCGTCCCATATAAAGTAGAGGAAGATGGGCATGGATGTTAGACCAGGGCCAGTCTTCCTCAGCAAAAAGAGGAGGATTGGCAGATGTTAGCTCAGGGCCGATCTTCCTCACAAAAAAAAAAAAAAAGAGTGAGAGAGAGAAAATATGAAAATGTGAATGTAAGAGTTACATAAAGGAACAGTAACTCTTTGAATTACTTTGAATTACTCTTAGTTTAAACTTGAGGTTTAAAATTGTAGGGGAACTGCTGAGAGGTGTTTGGATGGGGCATACCTGCTCAGTCAAAATTTTTGGTTAAGACAAGTTAATTACAAGTTTGAAGTGCCCCTTCTATATAGATCTGCCCTGCTGAGGCAAGGAGGGAAAGAGAAATGCATGTACAAGTCACCAAAAGGTGGGTAGAAACTTGTGCTCAGCAAACATTTGTAATAGCCAAAAACTAGAACCAATCCAGATGTCCATCAACAATAGAACAGATAAATTGTGGTGTGCACATAAAATAGAATATTACATATAATTCCTTTCCCATTCTTGACCCTGTAGCTCCATACAGTCAGACCTGGGTTCAGTCCCATCGTTGCTTTGCACTGTCCTTGGACAACTATCTATCCTTGGGCAATATGCTTAAGCATGTGGGCCTCATTTTCCTGTCTGTTAATTGGGGCTCACCATAGGCTGAGTGCTTAGGCAAAAAAAAAATTACCTAGATTTGCTACATTCTTTGAATAAAGCTGTGTAACAACTCTTTATTTTATTTGAGAGCTAATATTTTGCATCCAATTGTTATATAGTCGAGCATTCAATCCAAAAGTCTACAGTGCAAGTTAAGTCACACACTACACAATAGTTCAAGACCACTCAGGGAAAAGAACCCCAACAAAGTCTAAACCAAGACTGTCTAGTAGGTAAAGGGCAGCAGTTAGTGAGGACTGACAAAGCAAGGTGTGTTTCTGGAAACATTTACTGTGGACCTACTGTGTGCCAGGACCTGTCCTAGATGAGTATGACAGGGTCCCTACCCTCAAGGAATCAGATGTGTGAACTAGTGTTAATCTTTGCACATAAGTTTCTAACAGCCACAGTAGAATCACATCCAGAACCCAGAGGAGCACCAATATAGGAATAGTTAATTCTGCTTGGTGAGAGGTGGAGGGGAAGACACACACTAGAAAAGTCTTCATGGAAGAAGTGATGCTGAAGCAGAAAATGGTGAGCAGGGTTCACTCAGTAAGTAATGACAGGAGCGGCCACTCCTTATCTCAAGGCAGTATTTATTGAGCATCCAGTGGGGTAGAGAAGTGATAAAGACTGTCTAACCCCCTGCCCTCGTGGGGGACATAAACGTTAAATGAATATATAACATATCAAGAAGTGATGAATGCAAAGAAAAAACCCAAAGCAGGGATGCTGGAGAACACGAGGTGGAAGGACACAAGGTCCTGAATTTGCTTTAAAATATTGAAAGTGGAAACGTTTAAGTGAATATTTAATGTTGAAGTAAAAAAATGAAAAGGAGATAGATGAGACAAGAGTGCTAAAATCATGAATCCAGGTGTTGGATGCCGTAAATGGATATAACTTTCTCTCTACTTTTATGTCTAAAGATTTTCTTAACATAAAAATAAAGAAAAGTAAAGGCAGCAGGTGAGAGGACGGATGGATGGAGGTCAGGTAGCGTTACACAGAACTACAGAACTCTGAGGGAAGGTGGAGCTTGTCAGTGTGAGAAGCCTCCTGGACCCCCAAGTGGAGATGTCAAACAAGCAGTCGGATCTACAAGTCTGGACTTCAGGAGGGAAGTCTGGGCTAAAGAGATATTTTGGGAGTCAGCAACACGTAGGAGGCTTTTAAATCCATGGATCTGGATATCCCTTGGGAGTGAGTATAGATCTGAGAGAAGAGGGAAAAGAACTGTGCTCAGCATCCCAGTTTAGATCCTGAGGGAAATGAGAAGTTCCAGCACAGAGACCGTCACATCTCCTTGAGAACCAAGAAAGGTGTCCCAGAGGCCAAAAGATTAAAGTGTTCCCAGGTACAAGAGAGCCATCAGCTGCATCCAGTGCTCCTGAAGCGTCAGGTGAGATAAGGCCAGGATGGTGACCATTGTGCTTTGCATTGTGGACGTCATGTAACAAGAAATTCTTTACTCACTGACTGACTTCGGCAAATCTTAACATTTTGCTGTAGTAATTTCAAATCTTTATATTTAAAAAATGAAATAAAACATTGAAAATATAGTGACTTCATCCCTGATGCCATTGCCCTGTTTGGAGCTGTCATAACTCTTGCCTAGACTATACATCAGTGACTGCCTGATACTCTTCTCTCCCTGAGAACATCCATTCGCACCACACTCCTCCTCGGATTAGGAGTCTGACGGCATCACTCCTCAGGCAGGATGAGATGAGGACTGTGCCATGTGGCCTGTAGGTCCTTCCAAGGCGGCCCCAGTGCTTTCTCAGACTCCTCCTGCTATAGCTCTCCCAGTCCCTGCATGTACACTCACATGTTCTCTGGGCTCTGTGCATGTGGTACCTTTTACAGTTCCATGGGTGCCCTGGGTGCCTTTGTCTTTTCCATTCCCACTGCCTGCATCGTGCCTCTTGCCTCCTCAACTTACTCTCTAGCTCTCCACCTGCCTGGCTGACTCCTACTCCGCCAGGTGACTCTTAGCAGCAGTCTGTTTTAGTGTTTCCTAACCATCTGAGCACAAAAAATCATTGCACAAATCATTGTTCCCATAGAATGTCTCTCTCTCTGTTTTATACTGTCTGTTATTTGCCTGGGTGCTGATGAGAACTAAGCTAGGTAAAAAATGAATGTACTGGGCTCTCATGATATCCCCAGTATGTGGCTCTCATAGCACATGCTCTGTTGAATTGCATGTAACTGTTATTTGCCTCTTCTCCCCACCCCCCACATACCAGCTGTGTGGTATCATGAGGAAGGGAAGCTGTCTTTCATTTCGTACCCCAAGTGCTTAACAGTACAGGCCTGGTGTAGACCCTGGAGTTCGATGGGGTCAGTTCAAATCAGAGTCTGTCCCTTGAAAAGCTACTTAATTTCTCTGAGCCTCAGTTTTCTCACCTGTAAAACGGAAATGATACTAGTATCCACTTCATTGGCTTGTTGAGGGCATTCTGTGAGGAAATGCTTGTACAGCACTTGGAACAGTGCCTAGCACAGAGTGAAAACTCCATAAGTGTTAGGTGCCATTGTTGTAATTATTAGATATAGTAGATAGAGGGATGGATGGACAGGTGGGTGGGTGGGACTACATTCCTTTGTAGTCCTAGTGCCTGTCCCCATTCTTGGATAATCATAGCTACTAGTAAGTGGTGGCTGAATTGAAATCTAGTGAAATGCATCCTTTAATATATACCTAATTCCAGCAATGGACAAACAAGTGATTTTGTATCTCACTAGATGTCAGACACTATGTTATTTTGCAAAGGAGTCCTTGATGAAACAGGAAATTTGATAGCTGGTCTCTTCTCTCCTTCTCTGCCTTCTGATAATTAGCCCCAACCCCTCTTCCTTATAAATTTTCATTAACTGTCTTTACAGCAAAAACAATGTTAAGTTGATATCACTTACCCTGCTTTGTCAAGAACATTGACTAAAAAAAAAAAAAGGTAAAACAGTCATGACTGAGTCACTTGGCTTTTCTGACTTTGAATGAATCTACAGACCAGTTTTCACAATGCTTGTTTATATCCAAGTATAGTGATCTTTTCCATTCCTTGTAAATTTGCTTTTTTCATTTAGGAAAACCTCTCTTGCTTAAATATTCACCTCGGGGAAAAAAACCAGGCATATTTTGATATTTCTTATCTAGGATAAAATAATTATAAAGATTCCCTCTCAAAATCAGGAAAAAGTAAAACACGTTGTTGCTTATCTAAAGTTTGTAACTTACAAAAAGGAAAATGTGTGTTTTACTTTTGTTGTGTGCAGGCACCTCGTACAGAAGCTCTCACCATTCTCGGTTCTCTTGTCTGCTTTCCAAATACCTACCGAGAGATCCCTTTACTGCAGTCAGTGCCAGATGTTAATGAAGTCATTACAGGAGCCAAAGATGTCAAGGTACATGATGCTTTTGACTGAATCTCAAGCTTAGTGTTTTATAATTGTAGCTCTATGGTTATCTCCTCCATTATTATACATTGATCTACTTATCCCTGCAAGTTTTGCTATGTCATTTAAATGTTCCAATAGTTGTTTTTTTAGAAGTCTGTTTTAGGGAGATTAAATATATTAGATTCAGAGCATATTGCAGTTATAACTGATAGGTTCCTTGGATGTTTTTTATTAGATCTGTTTATCATGCTTACAGATCATAATTATGTAACAAATCATCCTTTGTAATAATTTTATTAGCTTAATTATGCTGCATTAGTGCATTAAATGAATTTATAAGAAATACTTGAAATAAGCTAACTATTCAGTCCCATTGTTGGCTTGATTAAATACTACTAATAATTTGAAATTCCAGATTGTTCCTTGGAGAATAAAAGTAAGCATTTGTTCTCTTCTCAGCTGACTTTGGGGCAAACAAAAATGTTTTTCAAATCCCAGAATCAATCATCAGTCTGTCTATCTATAGCACATGATTACATTATATAATTCAGTGTACAATGTATAATCCAATTGAAGTAAAAGAAAACCGAGATTTTCCTATCTGGAAGTCTCATTTGCTTTGCTAGGTTATTATTCTATACCCAGAAACGTCTTCTCTAGGCTGGCTTAATTGCCTAGGGCAGCCCCTGCTGAGACCACCATCATACTGCTCCTCCAAGCCTCGTATTTCCTTCCCCCTAGTTCTCCCTGATGGGAGCCTCTCAGAGCTTCCTGATCCTTCAGTAGATCCTGACTGCCTGGAATACGGTCTGAACATGTGGGAAATCAACTATGAAACAAAGTTTTTATTTTACCTAATTTTGTATTTTTAGCATTACCTCATAAATATTTTACTGAAGAATGCCACAGAGGAACCAAATGAATGTGCAAGGTAAATGTTGAATACAAGGTAAAATTCTAAAGAATTTTAAGACACACACTTATGTGTGAATAGTTAATGTTAAAAACACTTATTCTTCCACTTTACAAACACTGAAAAGTATAATAAGAATTATGTTGGGAAAATGCTGTACTTTATTTTTTTAAAAGGTGCCATTGTTAAGTAAATGCAGTGAGATGCAGAAGATTTTAAGTAGTATGCTATCTTTTATGTAAGAAAAAGCAAGATTACAACTATTTACATGTATTCCCTGATACTTTTAATAAGGAAGAAAATAGAAGGATAAACCAAAAACTTATAAAAGTGGTGTATGTATAGGGCAGTGATTCTCAATCAGAGGTGATTTTTGTACCCCAGGAGGCATTTGGCAATGTTTGGAAACATTTTGGTTGCTTCTGCCAGGCATCTGAGGTTGCTAGCAGTCTGTGACCAAGATATGAGGTTTTCTGGGCCACCTTTTATTGTTAGTTCCATTGAGTCAATTCCAACTCCTAGCGACCCTGTGTACAGCAGAGCAGAACCCTGCCCGGTCTTTTTGTGTCATCCTCTCACCTTCCGGCATTGTATCAGACAATGCTCCACTGCTGTTTTCAGAAGTGGGTGGCCAGGTCTTTCTTCCTAGTCTGTCTTAGTCTAGAAGCTCCGCTGAAAACTATCCACCATGGGTGACCCTGCTGGTATTTGAAATACAGGTGGCATAGCCTTCAGCATCACAGCAACATGTAGCCACCACAGTATGACAACTAACAGATAGGTGGTGTGGTTCCCTGAGCAGGAAACAAATCTGGGCTGTGGAGGTGAGAGCGCCAAATCTTAACCGCTAGACCACCATTGGGTCAACTACATGATGAAAAGTTTCTACCTCTCCTCCCAAGGTAAAGCCCAAAGCTGGGAGCACTGGTGGAAGGGAATACTAGTTTCTGATCCTCAACCTCCAAACCCATGAGGTCACCAGAAGCCCCAACTCAGCCTCCTGCTGCCTTCTGGGAATTGGCTCGTGCCCTGCTCCCTGTCTAGGCTCATTCCGGTTTAGCAGCCCATCACTCATCACTGTCTTGTTAGGTCTTTGATGATTTTAAGGGGTTCTTTCTTTTTTATTTTGTCTAACTTCTTCACTTATCTTCAATGGATGGTTTAGTCCAAATTTTCTAGTCTGCCATTACCAGAAGCTATAAATTCATTGTCAGTTTGCTAACCTTACAGTAACTTTGCATTTTGGGATAAACCCAGTTTTGTTTATACAGTACTGGATCTGATTTGCCTAACATTTTGTTCAGGAAAGTTGCATATAAATGCATATTCATGGCCTGTAATTTTCTTTTCCCATCCTTTCCTTATCAGGCTTGATTGCAAGGTGATATAGTCTCACAAAATGAGTGAACTACTATTTCATTCTCTTCAGTCAGCAAGAGTTTTTGTAAAATTAGAGTTAAAGTTCTTGTGTATTTAGTAGACGTTGATGGTAAAACTATCTAGGTCTGGTATTTTCTTTATGAGAAGGTTAACTACTGACTATTTTCTTCAATGATTTTAGGAATATTGAGGTTTTCTTTTTTTTTTTTTGACAGTTTAGATAAACTAAAATTTTCTAGAAGTTTGTCCATTCTATCTAAGTTTTGAAATATACTGGCATACATGATGTCTCCATTATCCTCTCACTGTCTTTTGTCTCTTTCACTTCTATAGCTATATGCCCTTTTTACTCTCTGACACTTTTCGTATATTCTCTGATTTTTCTCACTAGTCTTGCCAAAGATTTGTCAACTTTATTAGTCTTTTCAAAGAATAAACTTTTGTCTTTGTTCAACCTCTCTATTCTATATTTGTTTTTATTTCCTACTTTCTGCTCTTTTTAGGGTCTTTACTTTCTTTATATTCCATTATTCCTTTTCTTACTTTTTAACTTGTATACTTAGTGTATTAATTCTCAGCCTTTCTCCTTTACAAATATAAACTTTTAAGTCTACATGTTTATTTCAAGGTGCTAGTTTATCTGAGTTCTGTAAGTTTTGATATGTAACATTTTTCCATTACAATTTTTTTCCATTGTCCATTATGATTCCTTCATTGAGTCACAATTTATTTAGAAATCTATTGCTTAATTTCTAAACATAGATTTCTATTTTTTTTTTTGCTACTGATGTGTTAGTTAATTGCATTTTGGATCACAAATGTTGTCTGACTTATAACAGTCTTTGAAATTGTTGAGATTTGCTTTATGACCCAATATGTGGACAGTTTTTGCAAATGTCTCATATGTGTTTGAAAAGAATGTATACACTGTTCTTCAATTGTTGAGTGCAGCGTTCTAGATGTGCCCATTAGATTAATTTTTTTAATCATGTGCTTTAAATATTTCATATCCTTTCTAATTTTTTTCATCATCTTGATCATTTACTGAGTGAGGTATGTTAAAATCTCCTACTATTATGGTACCTTTATCTATTTCTCTTTGTATATCTGTCGATTTTGTCTTATATGTTTTGAAGCTATGTTATTAGCTGCATAGAAATTTAGAATTATCATATCTCTATAGTGAATCAAATCTTTTTTATTTATGTAGTGACACTCTTTATCTCTAAGAATGATTTTTTATCTTAAAGACCACTTGTCTGATACTGATTCAGCTATTTTTGATAATGTTTTCTGTCTTTTAAAATTTAACCTTTTTATATTCTTCTCTTTAAATGTCTTTGCAAAAACTGTACATAAGTACTTCATACGTTTATCCTGTCTGATCTTTATCTTTTAACTAAAGCTTTAGTTCATTTACATTTATTGTAATTACTGATATATTTGGATGTATTTCTTTTTTGTGTGTGTGTGAGGAGATCAGCCCTGTGCTAACATCTGCCAATCCTCCTCTTTTTTTGCTGAGGAAGACTGGCGCTAGGCTAACATCCGTGCCCATCTTCCTCCACTTTATATGGGATGCCGCCACAGCATGGCTTGCCAAGCAGTGCGTCGGTGCGTGCCTGGGATCCGAACTGGCAAACCCCGGGCTGCCCCAGGGGAACGCGCGCACTTAACCACTTGTGCCACCAGGCCGGCCCCTGATGTATTTCTTTCATCTTATTTTATACTTTGTTATTGGTCCTTCTCAATACTTCTTTCATTTTCTCCTGTTTCTTGCCTTTGTTTTTTTCCATCTCCTTTTCTTTCTTTCTTTTTTTCATTCCTTCCTTCCTTCTTTCCTTTCAGGTTAATTATATTTTCTGCATTCCATTTATTATCTCTGTTTTTTTGAATTCATAGACTGTCTTTCAGTTCTTTTAGAGGTTACCTTAGAAATTTTAATATGCATTCTTATCTTACTAATTCTGAAGTTAGTCTGTCTTTACCCTCTTCCTGAATAATGCTAATTCCTTAGAACATAATCTGATTGTGCTCCTATATCACTAGAGCTGCTTCTTTCCTGTCTCCCTCTGCCTAACCTTGGAATGTTAAAGTGACTCAGAGTTTAGGGCTGGTCCTCGTCTCTCTCCATGACTTTCCTATATGCTCTTATTCTAACCAGACTTTAAATACCGCTTACTTACCGATGATGCTGAATTTATTTATGTAGACCCTTCTGTGAACCCCTTATATATTCAGGCTTATATATTAAACTGCCTACTGGACATCTCAACTTGGATGTCTTAATACATCCAAGCTTAACACAACCATAACTGAACCCTTGAGTCTGCTGTCTGCCCCGGACCCTGACTTTCCTTCAGACTTCATCTCAGTAAATGGCTCCATTATCTACCCAGATTTTCAATCCAGAAACTTGGGGAAAATCCATTTTTCCCAGACCCACCACATTCAAAACTTCAACAAATCTTGACAATACTTTTTCCCCCTTTTTCTTTGGTGTAGAAAGCCGAATTTCTATGGAGTTAAAAATGGAATAGAAATATGTATGATATTGTCAGTCTTCCTTAGTTGTATATAAGAGGAGTTGGACAGTGAAATTAAGGTCATGTAAATGTACATAAGCAGACTAAAATGTGATCAATATTGCAAATAAATGGAGAATTAAGAGAGAATATAGTTATAATTGTGAGTGATAATTTAGAAAAATTAAGAAAAAATGACAAGTTTTTGTTATATAAATTGGAGTGGTATGAGATAATAACAAATAGTATCAAGAGAGAGTGTTGGAATATGGAATGAGAGTGAAGGTAGTATTGCCATTAGCTGAAAAGAGTCTTGGTAGGTAAAACTCATTTGGGATCACAAAGGACATATTTGGGATACAGGAATTCCTAGACATGAGGAGTAACAAAGTATTAGAAGGGGAAGATACTAAATAGAATGTCAAATGATAAATTTCAAAGAGAGAAAATAGAATGGAGGAGCTGTTTATAAGCTAATGTGGCTTAAATCTTAAGGCAGGTGAGAGTGGTTTAGATTATAAAACCATTTTATGAGTCACAAATGTTCTCCGTAGTGCGAGGCTAATAGTTACAGAGTAATGCAGGTGTTCCTAGAAATGAGAGAGATTTGCTCTTAACAAATTACATTTAACAAATAGGTTAATGGGTCGTAAAAAAAAAATATGTGCATATGTGTATATTCTTAAAATGGTGAAAATATGATTTTGGATATAATTCCAAGTTGTGTAGATTTTGTGGGTTGAACAGTCAGTCTGAGTTAAGCTGAGGGAAAATAAAGAGGCTTTTTTTTTTTTTTGTGAGGAAGATCAACCCTGAGCTAACATCCATGCTAATCCTCCTCTTTTTGCTGAGGAAGACCTGCTCTGAGCTAACTTCTATTGCCAATTCTCCTCCTTTTTTTCCCCAAAGCCCCAGTAGATAGTTGTATGTCGTAGTTGCACATCCTTCTAGTTGCTGTATATGGGACGCGGCCTCAGCATGGCCAGAGAAGTGGTGCGTCGGTGCGTGCCCGGGATCCGAACCCGGGCCACCAGCAGCGGAGCGCGCACACTTAACTGCTAAGCCACGGGGCCCGCCCCTAAAGAGGCTTTTTGAAAGAATATAAAATATGTGGGAATGACTGCAAAAATAAGAATGCAAAGTGTAATTTCTAGATTGGGAATAAGAGTAGGAATTAGGCAAGAGAGATAAATGTAGACAGTTCTACACAGTGAGGAAAGTCGAGGGTTAGAATTGTGTGGAACTCCATGCTGGCACTGGAGAAACAAAAAGGCCTGGCACACCTTGTAAACTACGTTGCACTGCTTTTACTGAGTGAATTTTGGTGGACGGTGGCATGGTCTCCAAAGGATTTTTAGTTTATTTAAATAAACTTGTTATGAAGTGCTTCGTCAATCTTAATTGAAAGAGGTGAGAATCCAGTGAAATATGGTGGTTTTAAAACCTCAAAATATATTGATTTTAATTGCTGAATTATATCGAATACAAAGGAACTTTTCAGTCTGGAGAGCTGAACAGTGTGTCTGGTTTGATTGGCGTTGGGTGTAACCTCTTATTACAAAGAACAACACGTACATATTACAGCTAATGTCTGGTTCCAGGGAGTGGTTTGAATCCCCTTTTTGTTCTGAAAGTGAGCAAGTTTGGGAGCAAGTATTTTAATTTTATATATGAGCATTCAGAAAAAATTAACAGGAATGTGATTTTTTGATCATTGCAAAAGATAGTGGAGTATATCAATTTCAAAGAGTATTTAAATTGATTGATTTAAAAATTGATTGATAATTAAGAAAGATAATCTTTAAAGGACTGTGGAACTTAAAGAATATTTTTTCTTAACACATAGTTTAAAAGAAATAACTGAAATTTATTTTGAAAGTTGTATTCAGATATTCTTTACAATAAAATACAGGATTCGTCTTCTGTTTATGGTATTGTGTATTTTATTGTAAGGAAAACAATTACAAACTCAACTTCTAACAATCTTCTAAGACTCACATTTTTCATTCTTCTTCAGAAATATCTTGAAGCAATAAAATATAGTAAAAATTAGTTTCAGCAAAAATAACTGATATATGGGCTGTGACAATTAACAGAAAACATACTGTTTATTTCATTAAATATTTACATACTGACCATTATCAATATTTCTATTTGTCCTGAAAACAGGCCTATTGAGAGTATCTCATCTTTTCTCTCAAGCAGACATTCTGTTAATGTATCTATAATTTTTGCTACTTTGAATAAAAAGATTTAAAATATTTTGTCTTTTGAAAAAACCAGAAAAATACATTAAATTTCAAGAGTGTTTTCCTCCTTTTCCTTCTCTTTCAAAAGATGCATTGCCATTTGCTCCCTCGGAGTCTGGATATGTGAAGAACTTGCACAGTGTACAAGCCATCCTCAGCTGAAAGCCGCCGTCAATGTGATAGGTGTCACTTTGAAGGTATCACCAGTTTGTGATGTGTAGTTGACATTAAGCTATAGCCCATTTTTAGTCTGAATTAGCCTCATCTGTATTTCCCCCTACATTACAGAGAGGTTGAGATTCAAAAGTTCTTTTTCTGAGAATGTGTTGAATGTGTTGTGAGGTTCCCAGGAGAGGCCACCAATGGCTGCTTCCCCACTGGCAGCCGCAACCCGCTGTCCATAGCCTGAGTGTTCCTGGACCAAACCCAGTGGCCAAATGGGGTTCCTCTGGTGACTGGGTAGCTCCTGTGGCAAGCAAGATCCCTGTCACCTGCTGGTGGGAGTGACAAGAAAGTGAGATTTCATGCCCTGGCCTCTTCAGCAGGACTGAGAAAGACCTGACAGTCCCGGTTAGCAGCCCTAAGTGCTCACCGTCCAGCTGGGCCTTGGGTACTTTTAGGACATCTTTTTTCCTTTGTTAATGGGAAGAAGAGCTGCCATTTTCTGGGCACTCACGCTGGGCCAGATTCATGGAAATTCTCTAAATGCTTGTGTTAACCTTCACGACAGCTCTGCAGAGTAGATCTCACAGTCCCTGTGACACGTCAGAGGAAAGCAAAGCCCAGAAAAATCAGGTCGCGAGCCCACGGCCGTGCAGGTGTAAGTGATGGAATCAGCACTGAGAGCAGAGCTATGTGACAGGAAAGACACAACTGAACTTCTGTATGTGCAGTTAGGCCGCTTCCTAAACCAGAGCTCAGATCTGCTGGGTCCTTTCCTGGCTTCTTCTCAGAAGGGGTGGTAGTAGTTAGCATTGCTGTTGTTACACCTTCAGAACCTGCCAGGCACTGTGCTGATGCTTTGTGGAAGTTCTCACTCGCAAAGTAAGTTCCGCATTTTACAGTGGAGGAACCAAGGTGCAGGAGATTTAAGGAGCTTGTTCCAGGCTCTGGCCTGCCCTTCTCTGCTGCCTGCCACATGCTGCTATAATAGTAAAGGCCATTGCAGCTGATGCTTTGGACAGTCGTCACCAGGCCAGCAAAAGCCCCTATGCCACCCTTTGTGCATTATCTGCTTCAACCCACAGGATAACCAGCCAGGGGCGTCCCCTGACCATGGCTTGGCATCTGGCCCCTGCCTGCCTTTGTAGCCTGATTTCGTGGCAGCCCTCTTCACCCACCCCTCCTCCTGGCCAAACTCGAGGCCTCCTAGTCCCTAAGTGTGCCCTCTGGCCACCCCCTCTGTCACCCTACCTTCCCCCTTTCCTCCTCCACAACACCTGGGGGTGCTGGTTATATCGTGAGAGCTGGAAAAGCTCTTGCTGATCCCTGTGGTGAGGAATGGAAAATTGATCAAACCGAGATGTCACTTAGGGGTGCTCCCTCTGGCCTGAGTGTGGTGCCGACCTCTGACCTTTGTTGTTGTGTTTAATCCTTAGACCCACCCTATGAGGTGAAGGGTTACTGCCACCTTCACTTCACAGATGAGGAAAATGAGCTGATTGGGAACTAAGGAGCTTGCCAGGGTCAAACCCAGGATGCTCTGGCCCCACGTTTGGACTTTTGCACAACTGTGGTCTGCAAGACACTCCCCCTAACTCCCAACGCCATGGAAAAATATTCACATATAATTACTAAAGTGAAAAAAGTTAGATATCAATTGTATATCTGTGTAGATTCTAATTCATTTTTTAATATGCTATTTTCTCAATTCTAAGATGTTTTTCAAATTTTAATTTTTCTTAAATCTAGAAATGTATATTTAATGTAATGTGGTTCCTCCACCTCTACCTGTTTCCTAGAAAAGCTGTTAGTAATTTAACGGTATCGTAGAATGAAGGAGATATATAGGTATACATATATATATATCTATCCTTCCGTATATATGGTTCTATGTAGTATAGAAGAGAGGGGGACTTTGAAACAAGAGTAGAAGGATAGAAGATGGCTTACTTTTTTCTTCGTATTTGCACAAATTTTCAGAAGTTTTTGTAATTTTTCTGTAATTATGAGGAAAAATGTAAGGCACCAGAAAAATGTAACTGCCATGTATTGAGCCCTTGCCCTCAGGGGTGTCCCACACCGTGCGTGGACTGTCCCATTGAATCGCTCCACTCCTGGGAGGTGCTGCTGCTCTCCCCATTGTAGAGATAAAGGAGAAGGCCACTGAGGGAGGCCAAGAAACTTGCTCCAGCTTGAACTGCTAAGAAATCAGAGGGCCAGGATCAGCCACATCAGTCTCCCTTTAACCATTATGAATAAGACAAGAAAACTCGTGACGGAAGTCCTAGTCCCTGAGGCAGCACCCTCTCCTCCTCCCTCTGATGCCTGTGTTGCTGTGCCACTTGGGTTCTTCTACTGAAGGACATAGGACATAAATCCAAGAGAACCAGGGACAAGATGGGAAAGAGTTGCCACAAGGATGAAGGGGACAGCAGCCACTCTGAGAAGAGGAGCCTCAGGGACCCTTGGGGCTCTGCTGGGAAGGGGAGAGATGGAGGGAGAGGAGGAGGAGGCGGGGCAGGCAACTGGCGGCTTGAGCCCTGGAAGAGTTCCTCCCCTATGAGCTCCTCACAGCTCCGGGCACTGCTCTGCTGTAACCATGTCCTTCAGAAACACTCAGCAACGTTGGCCCAGGTATTCATTCCCTCAGAGGTGGGAAGGGCATGGTTAGCATGGGCTAAAGAAATGTACCCCAAGGGGTATAGATGAAAACCAGCCTGCAGCCACAGCAGTGAATAGGAACAGTGCTGCTGCACAGCCGCCTGGAGAATTCCGCTGGGCTAGTTGTTGGTTCTGGTGGGGTAGCCTGTTGGCAGCGGGAGTGGGGAGGTTGTTCCAAGCTGGAGCCAGACTTATAGACTTAGGCACCCCATTGAGGAGGAGGACTTGGGCTGAGGGCACTAGAGTGACAGCAGGGGCTCAGGCTCAGGTGAGCTTCCCGACCCTGCCTCCCAGGCGCCCCAGTGAGAGGAAGCCCAACCTGAGCCCCCGCCCTCAGCCCCACCTGCTGCTCCTTCTCTTACCCTGTCTTAGGAGACATCATTGACCCCACCACCCTCTCCAGTCACAGAGTCCTGCTGTCCCAGGGCCATCCCTCACCTGGGCTGGCTCCCTCTGCCAGTAACTGAGCCTCCTGGCATCTCCCCCCTCCATGGCCCTAGTCCAACCCCCATAGATCTGTCCTCCATACTGCCACCAGAGGGATCTGTCCTTCAGTGTAGGGACTGTATCTGTCCTGTTTATCTTGTGCCCTGTGCTTTCAGTTCAGTGCTGGCACATTGAATGTGTGTCCGTGAATTTGTGCCAGATGAGTGAATGAATGATTTATTTCATCCTGCCATTCCCCACAGCACTCAGGTGTCAGTAATACCACCCCACTTGTGGCCCTTCACACCCACCTTTCTTGCCTCAGCGCCTTGCCCTGCTGCCCACTGCCTGAAAGGAAAGACTTTGCCTCTGCATTCCTCCAGACAGCCAAGCTCTCCCCTCCCTCCTCGATGCCTTCTCTCTGCTGTCTGCCCCCTCTGTCTCACATGTCACCCCTTTCTGTCCATAGCCCTTTTGTCTTGTCTGTCAAGGCTTTCATTTCATCATTGTTCTCTTGTCTATTTCCAGCTTCCAGAGGTTAAGAGCCATGCCAGCCTTATGTTTCTATCACTTGACCATGACCTGACCACTCTGATGGAGCAGAAACACACCCAGTGCCCGCTCATATTCTTCCACTCCTGCCATGTTCCATCCTTATCTCAAACACACCATACGTTGTCGCTCCGGGGGCTGTGCTAGGCATTAGGAATACAATGGTGAACAAGACGCAGGAAGATAAACACACAAAAGGGCAGCCAGACAAATACAAAAGATCAGCTCTGATAGCCTTTAATGCCGTAAAGAAACGATTACAGGGGACCTAGATGAAGCTGAAGAGCTGCAGTGGTGGGCCACCACTCCTTTGGATGGGCATGGTGGCCATGGTGGCATGGACATTTAGTGCTATGATTTAAAAGATATGGCAGCACTGGCCATACGCAGTCCTGGGGAATGAGTCCCAGGCAAAGCAGGGAGCAATTACAAAGGTCCTGGGGCAGAAACAAGCTAGAATGTTGAGGGATGAAAAGAGGCCTGTGAGGATCAGGTCATCTGGAGCCTGGATGGCCAGAGGAGGCTGTGAAGAGCCCCTTGAGTGCAGATGTTCTCGCCCTAGGTTGACCTTGTGCCTGTCAGAGAGGCAGTAACTGTTTATTCTGTAGAATTAAAAAATTGATCACCTTTCACTTACGTTCTTCCTTATCCTGTGCATTTGTCACTGAGATGCTAAATGTTGACTTTTCTGTGTTGTTTATGTGGTGCTCATGTCAGCTGGTGTGTCTGCTTCATGTGACTTGGAGTTTGGTGTAGAAATACCTAAGCTACATATCTGAGGTTTCCCTAGACAAAGATACAGAAGCAGTGACAAACCTCTCTGCTCTGGATAATGAGATATGGATAGCAGGGTAGCTTCTGGCCAGAGAGAGAAGCACAGGGTGCCCTCATCCCTCTCATGCACCCCCAGCCAACGGTCCTTGCAGGTACTGCCCCTTTGACATGCTATCTCACAAGAAATGGAAGCATCTCCAGAGGATCTTAGACACGTGCCAGACTCAGAAAACATGCTCAGAGTAATTGAATACAGTCGTGTGTTGCTTAACGATGGGGAGACATTCTGAGAAAGGTGTTGTTAGGCGATTTCATCATTGTAGGAACATCATAGAGTGTACTTCACAAACCTGGATGGTATAGCCTACTATACACCCAGGCCGTATGGTACTAATCTTATGGGACCTCTGTTTTATACTCGGTCTGTCATTGACCAAAACATCGATGTGTGACACACCAGTGTATACCATAATTTGTGAATTACGTTCTCCTAATCCCCAATTTTTCACATTTCTTAGTATTATACATATGGGTTAAGTTTAACTTCATAGGATAGAAAGTCGTTTGATCGATCCCTGTTTCTCCATGTGTAAAATGAAGTTACCATCTCCTTTGCAGAGCTGTTAATTAAGAGTGATCAATGTGAAAATGAGTAAAAATCCTTGTTAAAGGTTCAGCACACAGGATACTCAATAATGTGCTACATTTTAATTTCCTCTTATTGTCAAAACTATGATTTATATGATCTGAATGAGGCATTTGAAATTATGGTTTTAATTTCCAAATGGTTAAATGACAGCTGCTTATTTCTATAGAATGTTATGTAACATTAGCTGTAATACAGCTAGTCTAGACAAGAGGCAGTTACAGAGTGGGAGTTATGTATAAACTATCTGGTAATAGGACAAATTTTTCATAAATTTAATGCAAAACAAGGAAGTGTATCCCTCTATGGAGCTAGAAAGAAATAACTATTTTGTTCTTCCTTAGGAATAATGTGCATGTTAAGTTGGGTTATTTAGTTTGGGGTTTTGTTTCCTTTTATAGTTTCCTAACAAAATCGTGGCTCAGGTAGCCTGTGATGTTCTTCAGTTGCTGGTTTCCTACTGGGAAAAGCTTCAGATGTTTGAAACCTCTCTGCCTCGGAAAATTGCAGAAGTAAGTCTTTTTCTTGTAATGCTAAAACATAAGCATTTCCTTTTTATTATATTTGGTATTTAATTAATAATAGATACTCAAATAATTGTTAGAGAACTGACTACTAAATTGCCATGTGAGTCATTCATTTTAAGATTAAATTGCACTGGTTCTTCTCAGCTGTGATTTCAAGCACGAGTTAAAGAAGTCACCAGTGTTTCAGGGCAGAGTCTTACACTTGGGGAGTTTGAAAGGCAGACACGACCACAACAAAGAGACCTTTTGTAGATTGGGCTTCATTCATCAAGAGTAATTTGGATGGTGCCAACAAGAAAGTAGGCAGCTGGTTATGATGCCCTCCATGTGGGGGTGGGGATAGGGGACTGTTGTGTACAACAGGAGTCTCTCCCAAACTGAAGCCCCGGACCACACTTTCTGCCATCCCATGATTACTCAGCTATAATGAGATTACTATTGTAATGCCCTCTGTGGGATAATTGGTAGAGGAGAGGGACAGAAGGAACAGGAAGAATCATCTCAAGGATAATGTCCTGGAGGTCGGTTACATTTGAGGATGCTCTGCTTATACAGGAGCAGGGACCCTCACCCTGTAGGTGCCTGGTGGTGAGGCACATCCATTCCTGCCAGTTGGTATTGCTGCACTTTTTAAAATATGCCCTGTTCTTTACACATCCAGTGGTAACTCTTCAAGGAAATTTGATTTGTCTCCATGTGATATTACAGGGAGAGAGAAGAAGAGGTATTGAGTTCTTTTCTCTCAGCGCTAGACAAGTTTCACCAATGAGATCACTTTGTTCTCTCAGAGATACATCAAAAATCACAAGTGATTTTCGACCTTACATGACCTAGAGTGAAATAGAGCTTTGGACATAGGAATATCAGATGCTGCAAAATGTAAAGTTGGGTTTTAGGGCAACCATATAATGTATCTTCTAAACAGGAATAATACCTTTGAGAATGAAAGGGGTGCTGTTACACGAGGACAGCAGGAGGAGACTGGGTATTTATAAGAAAATTAAATGGGAGCATTTTCATAATTATTTTTGAAAATATTTTTTGCTTTCATTATGCAAGGTGTAGAGACCGATGATGGAAATTGTGTGACTACAGAAATATTCCTTTCTCTGGGGTCCCCAATTTCGCCACCAGTAAAATAGAATAGAAACTGGGCAAGGCCCCACTGCCTTCCCCGATTTTCAAGGTCACACATATCTCTAAACTGTCTTTACTTTTTGTCACCTTCCTCTAGTGAGTTGGCACCAAACAGAGTTTAGTTGTAAGGCCATCTTGGGACTCTTATCATATGGCTTCTAAAAGTATTCCTATGATGTGTTTGACTGGGGATTTGTCTTTTATGCAGATCCTTGTGGCCACAATTGCTTTTCTTTTACCAAGTGCAGAGTACTCCTCAGTGGAAACAGATAAGAAGGTAGGTGGCGCATTAGCTAAGTTTTGTGTAGAGTTTGTTTTTAAAAATGTAAGACAGAATGATAAATGATATTACATGTAGGGATATCCCTTATAATATCTTTCTCTTGGCCCTAACAGTCTCTCCTGTGAAAATTTTGTTTATTCATTCATTCCTTTTGCATTTGTGTGTCCACTGAATAATTACTTTTATGCAGGGACAGTTCTGTTCTCCTGTTGTTTGTTATTACGTGTAGCGAAGTTTAAGAGACTACAGTATATGGTACTGGGCCTGTTTCCTCTTCCAGTTTATTGTGTCCTTGCTGCTCTGCCTCTTGGACTGGTGCATGGCATTGCCTGTGAACTCCCTTCTCCACCCAGTGTCCACAGCGGCCCTGGAGGAGCAGCACTTGGCCAGAGCCCCTTTGCTGGATTATATCTACAGGGTGAGTCTCCAGCTGGGCCTCAGGGGTATAGTTTGGACTGACGTATCAGAGAACTACTAAAGTACGTTTTGTGCATTTACATATTTATCTGTGCCCTTTTGAAACGGATTTATGGAGGTTTAAGCATTTTTAAAGAAATGAATAACTTAAGAAGTGAAAACAGAACAGATATAGTTGTAGAGAAGCAATGGTTAAGTGCAAGATGCATGCATTTTTACATGACTATCATCTTTAGAAAAACTGTAGTTTGATCAGAATCCCCCAATTTTCACGTAACATGGTCTTTTTAAAAACCATGGTCATTTAAAAAAGAACTGTTTATATTATAGGAATATCCAGAGCCTTGTTTGACAAAATCTGTTTATCCAAGGAAGAAAAAACTATAGTGGTTCCAGTAATCTCTTTGCTTTAACAGATCTTAAGAAATAAATTAAGAAAATATATCACATGAAAGTGATTAGCCTCATCATTTTTATAGTACTTAAATTATTCGGATTTCAGCCCTTCCTGGTGACTAGGTGTGGTGTTTGCTTTGGACCCTTTATTCTGTCCTTCCCTATCAGCCTTACAGTCATTCACTCCTGTGAAAGCCTGATTAAGTCATTATTTATCTATCTATTTAGCATTTGTCTGTTCACTGAATAATTACTATTACATAGAGACAATTCTGTTGTTTATTTTTTTAGTAATAAACCTTTAATAATAGTAAAAAAAAGATTCCAAGTCATTAACTAATTACTTTGTTGCTTTATTTTAAAATATATTAAATAAGGAAAAAAACCCACTTAAGTCTGGTTAAAATTCTACTAAAAAGTATTGTGTATTTTTAAATGGTTTCTTCAGTGGTCAAAGATTTAATAACTATGTTAGGATTAATTAGATACTTCTGTCATCCTTGTGGCTTATAAACCTACGTAAGGCTTGGCTTAACCAACTAAAGTAGCCACAATCAAGATTTCTCTTAAAATTGCTTTACCAATATAAGTTACCTCATAGTTAACAGGATTCATAAATTTATTGAATAACTGTTTATTGCATTTTTAAAGGAAACTTTTTATTGAAATATAATATGCATCCAGAAAACTGCATGTCTTAAGTGAAAGCTTGATGAATTTCTGCAAAGTGAGCACACCTGTAAAACCAGATCCCAGCTCTAGAAACAGAACATTCCTAGCATCCCCGCATCCCCCATTGTGCCTCCTCCTAGTCACTACCCCCGTACACGTACCCAGGGTAACCCCTATCCTGTCTGACAGTAAAGATTTGTTTTGCCTGTTTTTGAAGGTTGTATGGAAAGAATTATACAGCACGTGCTTTTGTGTGTGACGTCTTTCACAACGTTATTTTTGAGGGATTCATTCATACTGTTGTGAATAGTTGTAGATTTTTCACTGTCATTGCTATTGAGTATTACACAGTGAGAATAAGCCATGATTTATTTATGTATTCTGTTGATGGACATTGGGTAGTTTAGAGTTTGGGACCATAAAAAAAATTCTGTAAACATTCCATTTTAGTGTGTTTTTTGGTCCCATATGTATGCATTTCTGTTGGGTGTATACCTAGGAGAGGAGTTGCTGGAATACATGTGTTTTGCTTTAGTAGTGAACAGTAAATAATTTTCCAGAGTGGTTGTGCTAATTTACACTGTCACCAACAGTGTCTGAGAATTGCAACTGCTTTATATTCTTGCTAACACTTTGCTATCTGATAGGTATGCAGTGGCATTGTGGTTTTAATTTGCATTTCTTATATTTATTGCATTTGACTAATAGAAATTAATTCTGTCAATGACAGAAGCTCAATTTTTATGTTAATAAGAAAGCTACCAGTTAATAAGAAGGATTTTCCTATACTACTTTTTTGCTTGGAAGAAGACATATACAGCTGTCCTCTGCTGGCTACAACTCTTGGTCCTTTTTAGCCGTGTCCAAAGGTTGCACACATCTAAATCCTCTTCCACTCCCTAAGAGGCAACACAAGTAGAAGGAACTAAATCAGAAGATGTCCAACTTGACCACGAGAGCTCCTGCCACGTGGGCAAATCAAAGCCAGTCATCTATAAGTGAATTTACTTTGTATAAATATATTTAACCTAAAGATGTTTCCTTAGCTTCTAAAGTATTACCTTGATTTTCATAAAAATCATTTTTTTTGAATTTATGATTAAAAAGTAAAATTTAGTACGGTTATTAGCTCCTTTATACATTTTGGCATACTCAAGATGATTTGTGTATGCATGTCTTGTATGTGCACAAAAGCACAAACAGGAGTAGATAGAGCTTTAAGTCAACTGCAATTTGTAAATAACCAGTGAGCTTTTAGGACACTAATCTTGTGAAAATAAGAAAACTTTAAAAATTTGTATTAAATTTAGTTTCATTAATCATACTTTTAAAAGTTATATTATCCCTTCCAAATCATGAGTCACATTAATTCAGATTCATAAATGGTTATAAAGTACACTAATGGTCTCTGCTGACTGCTTTCATGCTACCCTCCACCATGGGTGGAGGTTGGCTATCCTGGGGCTCATCCACAGCTACTCTTCATCTCCTGGGTTGGTTCTTTCTACTTGTGTTGCCTCTGGTGGACTGGAGCAGGATTTAGGTGTGTGCAACCACACAGAATGGCTCAGTAAGCACTTTTTTACTTTTACTTTCCTTTTGCCTTGAGAATATATTTATTGGCATTGATATGAAAGGAGCAAAATTAACTTGTTAATAGCAAGAAGATATTTTGGAAATGGAAAGAATTCTGTGTTTGCAAGTATTACCAAAGAGGTGTCCTGCCTCCTACATGCTGTTGTAGTTTTCACAGATTGTCAGGGGACAGGAGGTTAGTGGCATCCATGGCACACATTCCCATCTTTTTTTCACAGGTTCTGCACTGCTGTGTTTGTGGCTCGAGCACATATACCCAACAGAGTCACTACACATTGACCCTGGCTGACCTGTCATCCACGGATTACGACCCCTTCCTGCCACTGGCAAACGTGAAGAATTCTGAGCCAGTCCAATATCATTCATCAGCAGAATTGGGAAACCTGCTTACTGTTGAAGAGGGTGAGATTCTTCAGAATAGTCATTCTTATGGGCAAGAAAAGGAAAGATTGTAGCCTTTTGTCCATGATTGCTGTTATTTTTTAAAAACCTGGTTGTTGAGGGTCCAGCCCTGAGGCTTAGCGTTTAAGTGCGCGTGCTCCGCTATTGGCAGCCCGAGTTCGGATCCCGGGGGTGCAACAACGCACCACTTGTCCAGCCATGCTGAGGTGGTGTCCCACATATAGCAACTAGCAGGATGTGCAACTATGACATACAACTATCTACTGGGGCTTTGGGGAGAAAAAGGAGGAGGACTGGCAATAGATGTTAGCTCAGGGCTGGTCTTCCTCACCAAAAAAAAAAAAAAAAAATCCTGGTTGAAATCCTGGTTTCTAGAGTCCTCTGTGATAGCAAATTCTCCGTCCTTGTTTCTTCCTTTTTTCTGTGTTTCTTCTCCTCTCTCTTTTCCCATCTTAGGTAAATTTTGTATTATTGAGGACCTATATGTCTCAGATCCATTGGACCCACAACAAAGGCTCATTTTCTATCCCCAAGGAGCTTTACATCTAATGGGAAAGGCAGGATTAATATAGAAGGACGCATTTGTGGACTGGTAGCACCGTGGGGGCTTCCCGTGGAGAAGGACTTAAGCCAGACTTAGAAGGATGGGTGGACTTTGAAAGAGGTTGATAGAGATTCCAGACCAGGAAAGCATCATGATGAGAGAGATGGGAATTTACATGCCTCAGTTTGAGGATTGCTCCATTCATAGCAGAGGGTCCATTTTAGAGTATGTGGATATTGTCAGAACTTAGGGGCTGCTGTATGTCCTCCTCAACCTGCCTCCTCCCCAAAATGACAAGAGCCCATCTCTGGGCCTTGGAATGTGAGTCAAATGTGGGTGTGTCATCTATGCATGTGAAATAATTGCGTAGAACCAAGCACACGCGCGCGCACACACACACAAATGAGTGCATGTAAAACTAGTGAACTCTGAATATTGATGAATTGTGTCAATGTCAATTTCCTGATGGTGATATTCTACTGTAGTTTTGTAAGATGTTACTATTGGGAAGGATATTTGGGAGCTCTCTATATTATTCCTCAGAAGTACATGTAACTCTTCAATTGTCTCAAAATTAAAAGTTAAAAAAAAATGTGGGTGTGGAGTGTTAGATCATCCATGAAAATTTTATAAACTTTGCAAGTTCAAGACTAGGCCCAAGAATGGAACCTTAAGGGTAAAAAGAAAAAGGAATGAGGGATTGTCACTAGGAAAGCAATGTCAGGGAAATGGAAAAAGAACCAAGAAAGAGTCATTTTTAGAAAGTCAAGGTAAGAAAGCAGATAAACAGCCAGGAAGGTTGGTAGTGCTAGGTCCTTCAAAATGCTCAGGGAGGGTGAGACCAAAACAGGAACCGTTTCATTTCCTAACTAAGCATTTGGTGGTGGGTTTTACCAAGTACTTTGGACAGAGCAGTTGGTCTGTAGCTAGACAGCATAAGCAGGTGACCTGGAGGATAACAGACCCTCTTGTGGGGCCTTTGGTGGAGAGAAGCAGCACACAGCAGGCAGAAGCTGGGTGAGGGGACAGGGTCCAGGGCTGTGCTTGCAAGATTGCAGAGTCTGGAGTATACTTCAGGCTGAGAGGAAGGGGACGGGTGAGGTGAGGATGAAGAGGACAGGAGACGGGCCACCAGTCAGGAGCGAGAGCTCTGTAATAGGAAAGTTTTGATTTTAGCTCCATTTTATAGACGAGCAAACCAAAGTGAAGGGATTTTCCCAAGGGTGTACAAGTCAAAAGTAATGGGGGTGGAATTTGAATTTAAGATTTGATGACCAAGTTCCTGAAATATCATTATTATTTACTCTGAGATTTTGCCACAGAGTAGACTAAAGACTCATTTTCAGTTGTGTTGCTGGTGGGTGGTAACATGGCACATTTTCATATTGTCCTCTTGGTTGACCTCCATTTGTTTAATCATTTAGTTGTGTTTTTCTGGAGTTCCACTGTACTTTTACTTCAGTATTTTCTTGACTTTTTTTTCCACAGTTGAAAATTCAAACCATAGATATATATTTTTTTTTTTCCTGAGGAAGATTCGCTGTGAGCTAACATCTGTTGCCAATCTTCGCCTTTTTGCTTGAGAAGGATTCACCCTGAGCTAATATCTGTGCCAGCCTTCCTCTGGTAAAAATGTGGGTTGCCACCACAGCATGGCCGCCAACAAGTGGTGTAGGTCCACGCTGAACTTAACTGCTAGGCCATGGGGCCGGCCCCCAGAACATATATTTTAAAAATAATCAAAATGACCCTTGATTATTTCTTTTGTTGTTTCCTCCCTTGCAGTTCATGTCTTAGAAGAAAATTAACTTACTTTTTCTTAAAGTCATTAATTTACACTCATCCCGCATGGCTATCCCTAAAATAGGTTCACCACTTATTGTGACTTGTCACTTGATAATAACAGGAGATTAATAGATTAGTAAAAAAGGATAAACCTAAACATGCATATTTAAATTTTGGCACCACTTTTCTTTTGAAAAGGGTGTTATATCTTTTGATGTATAACACTCTTTGACTTGAATATTCATTCTCCAGAAAACCTCAGGACCTTGTGCAAAATTGTCCTAACATAGTTCTTTAAAATAATTGTTTAAACTTCTATGACAAAAGAGCTTTAAAATACACTAACATTTTAACTAAATAAAAAAGCAAAGAAGCTTAAAAACATTGGCATGCACACTGTTGCTGAGTGGGTACATCCTGTTAAAAGTGAAGGGGAGGGGCCGGCCCCGTGGCTTAGCGGTTAAGTGCGCATGCTCCGCTACTGGTGGCCCGGGTTTGGATCCCGGGCGCACACTGATGCACCGCTTGTCAGGCCATGCTGAGGCAGTGTCCCACATACAACAACTAGAAGGATGTGCAACTGTAGCATACAACTGTCTACTGGGGCTTTGGGGGAAAAAAAGAGGAGGATTGGCAATAGATGTTAGCTCAGAGCTGGTCTTCCTCAGCAAAAAGAGGAGGATTAACATGGATGTTAGCTCAGGGCTGATCTTCCTCACCAAAAATAAATAAATAAATAAATAAATAAATAAATAAATAAATAAATAAATAAATAAATAAATAAATAAATAAATAAAATAAAAGTGAAGGGGAAAAATAAAGATGATAGCTTAGGTATTTTAGGTTAAACAAAATGTGCTTATATTTGAGGGTTTTTTTTTCATTTAGTGTCATAATTTGTCATTCATAACCAAACTATTTCTACTCAGGTAATGTTTATGAAAAGCAATAGTATATTTTTATCTGTTATTTTTAAATGAATCTTTCATAGGCCATTACCTACTGTTTGATATAATTACTACTTTCAAATAGAGTTACAAAAAAGAGACACATTCAACTACCTACAGCTGAGGTGGCTGCTGGCCCAGCTCAAGGAAAAACAGTTAATGGCACACACATGTGCTCAAATTTCTTATCATTAATACCTAATTGCTTAAAAAGAAGGGAAGAGAGGAGCTTTAAAAAATAAAAGTTAAAGGACAACCTAAAAATACTGCTTTTATATTTCATCTCTAAATTTAGAAAAATAAATATTTGGAATATATTTCTTCATAGTTTGTGGAAGTCATGAGCTTGTTTTTTCATTACTGGAGTCTAGATTTTCACTTTATTTTTCAGGGAACCCACAGGCAGTTGATTCAGCTGAAGTCTGCCAGTGAAGAACAATTCTTATTCACAAATATTCCGTTTCCTTTCTTTTCAGCACCAAAGATACTTTGGGTTTTTACTGGGTGTGTCTTGGTTTATGACTTGATTAGTGGACTCCAGGTTAATTTCCCATGGTAGAATTCAAACAAGTTCATTAAAATGCAAGTTTGTCTATATCTCAAATTGAAAGTACAACCTACGTAATTAAAGTAGAGGAAAGTTGCTTTTCCAGTTGTTATCTTCTGCCTTGGGCTTCATCAAATTGGACGGTTATCGTTGGTTTCCCAGCCTGCTCTACCACGTCCTCACGACGTGGCGTCTTACCTATGGACTCCTGTGCTCCCAACTGCCTGCACCTTTGTTGTTTGGGGCATTAATATTTCTGAGGAGCGTATATTCATATGGAATGATAAGCATGAATAAAAAGCATCTGTAACTTTTGAAAAAGTTAATATGGACACAAAAGCAAAAGCATTCATAACTGTGATTTCAAGGGAATTAGTTGAGGTATTTTAAATTTCTCAGCTGTATGGAAATCATACACACTTGTATGAGGGTCGGGAAGAAGTGTTTAATTTCAGAGACGGATGTAGATGACCTCCTTTGCTTCTAAAAAATGAGGTTTTTTATATGAAATTTTATTTTGCATTATTGAATGCAGATGATTTCTTGTTCATTGAAAAGAAAAAATTAAGAAAATTCAGGACAATCTTGTTCCACTCAGTCATCACACAGAATTTCTTAGATTCTGGGATTGTTTCTTTCTAGGATTTATACATCGTACAACTGATGTTTTATAAATAAGTCAATTGGATTTTTAATGCCTGAGAGGGAGGGTGTTTAGCATGAAAAAGCATATTTATAGTTATTTATGTTTTAATCAATATTTGGTTTTTCATGTTACAAATTTAAAAACCAAGTATTTCCTAAACCTTTAAGTCCAAATTACAAATCTTAGTTTATTTAAATACCTAGGGATTTTTTTGTTGAAATCAAGAGGTTTCCTTTTCACTTGTTCTTAGATTAATACACTATTCTTTCATAAATTTGGCAGATTAAAATTTCCCTAACTACTCTCAAGCTTAGGTAGTCATTTCAATTCATACTTACAGATTTGGTTTATCTACTTCACCCTTATACCTCAAACATTTTACAAGGCCCATTTTTACATGCTATTGTCAAAGTCTTTCTATACTTTTGAAGTCTTAAAAATTTTGTAAATCAGTTGCTCTTGGGCATTTAATCATCAACTACAAATTTCGTTAAAGCCTTCTAAGTATTGCCATGAATTATAAATATAT
The DNA here is from genome assembly GCF_057802395.1 of Ceratotherium simum simum. Classification (NCBI taxonomy): domain Eukaryota; kingdom Metazoa; phylum Chordata; class Mammalia; order Perissodactyla; family Rhinocerotidae; genus Ceratotherium; species Ceratotherium simum. The sequence continues at coordinate 46,561,958 of NC_141920.1, read as the reverse complement.
CAGATTCTGTTAAATATTTAAAATACCCTAACAAGAAAACATAAATTGTCACAATGCTTCAGAGCGCTTCAAATATATTGAGGCAGTCACAGGCTTGATTCATTTCCTTGTCAGTGTCTACCTTTACCCCACTGAGGTGAGCTGGGTAACCTCTCTGGCCCAGGCCCCCAGCCGCCCGCTCTGCCATCCTCTCCAACTTCGGATTTTCACCTCCCACAGCTCTGGGAACCATCAACTCTCTAAGGACAGGGACCTTTCTCTTTTGTTTATTGGTGTATCTACTGATAGTTAAATTTACTTTTCATAATGAAATCTTCATGTAAGTTGGTTCTTTTAGCAATCTATTTAAACTGTGCTTTTAAATTCAAATAGAATTAGTGTCAAAAAAGATCATAGGTGAAAAAATTTCCCAGACTAAAAAAACCAAACATTCTAAGTACATATTTTAATCTTTATTCTCCACTGTCTCTGTATATTTTTTTACTGCTGTTCACAGAAAGGAAGAGAAGAAGTTTGGAGCTGATCCCTCTGACTGCCAGAATGGTGATGGCCCACCTGGTGAACCACCTGGGACACTTTCCCCTCCACGGGGGCCCCGCTGTGCTGCACAGCCTGGTCAGCGAGAACCATGACAATGCGCATGCGGAAGCCTCTGAGCTCTCCTCCGAGGTGTTCAGGAGCCCAAACCTGCAGCTGTTTGTGTTTAATGACAGTACCCTCATCTCCTACCTTCAAACACCCTCGGAAGGACCGACAGGCACATCACCAGTGGGCACCCTCTCCGACGTGAGAGTAATTGTGAGGGATATCTCAGGGAAGTACTCTTGGGATGGGAAGGTTTTATATGGACCTTTGGAAGCCTACTTAGCACCCAATGGCAGAAGTCCTGCATTTCTGATTTCAGGTTGGCAGCATCAAGCAGTTGGACCTCAGAAAGATTTTTCTCAAACTGAGGAGGGAGATGATGTCCTCGACAAATTAGTTGAAAATATTGGCCATACAAGTCCTGAATGCCTTTTACCATCGCAGCTAAATCTAAATGAGCCTTCCCCACCCCCATGTGGAATGAACCGTGACCAAGAGAAGGAAATCATCGAGGTCATTTTGCGCCAGAATGCACAAGAAGACGAGTATGTTCGGAGGTGTAACTCTGATTCGGCCATGAAAGTCACCAGCCAGGAGCAGCCATCACCAGTGGAGCCCCGAGGCCCCTTTTATTTCTGCAGGCTGTTGCTCGATGACTTGGGAATGAATTCTTGGGACAGAAGGTAACAATCCACTGTAGACTTTCAGTTATCTTATCCTTATTTTATTTTTACCAATTTGGGGTTAGGGAAGCAAAGAATAGAAATGCAGATTTTTCTCTATTTTAGCATTTACAGTTTATTTTCTGCTGCTAAACTAAAGCTAGAGATGAAACTAACTATGCTCTACTGATGTACAGATTGAATTCCAAACATTTGTTGAATATTTTAGAGGATATCAAACATTTTCTGTGTGTGTATATGTTTTAGTTACTGCTCTGTCCATTATTGCTTCTGCCTTCAGGAAAGATGCAAATGGACTACAAAGATAAATAAGCTGCAGTCTCACCTTAGCCCTGATGAGGGAGGTAGATTTGATACAACTCTGATGAAGGGAGCGTGACAGAGGAGTTCAAGAGAAGCAGTTAATCCATTGGGAAGTGTTGCTCAGTGGAGACAACTTTGTGGGAGGAGCTGGGTTTGGCTGGACCCTCACAGTGGAGTGGAGTATTTATAAGTGCAGAGGTGGGGAAAACAGATTCATAGCAGAGTTGACAGTGAAAACAGAAACACAGGCACACGCACACAAGTCACACACTCATTGACCACAGAGCCATCCAGTGTCACTGGACAGTAATGGGATGCAGTGGCATTTTGATGTGTTTGAATGTCTTAAGAAGAATAGAGTTCATTCTGGAGGATTCAGTCACAAATCTTTTGTGAATAAGGTGGGTTATGGATTGGTAAATGGATGGATGGATGAATAGATAGGTTTGTTAATTGATTGGAAAGGGCAAAATTGGTCTGTGATTGCACAACTTTTCTTCCATCTTTTTTTCTTTGTAGGAAGAATTTCCATCTATTGAAGAAAAATTCAAAATTATTGAGAGAGCTAAAAAATCTGGACTCCCGTCAGTGGTATGTGAAAGTATATCAAAACACTTTATATCTGTCTATCTTTACGTGTACTTGGATGACAGATACAGCTGCAGGAATGAATACACCTACAGAGACACCCATGGGTAGTTCTATAACCTAGAATCTGGTGACATTTGCACATGCCATACCGTTGGTATTTTTACCCTTGAGGAATAAACTTACATGTTTGCTACACTGAGAACTCATTGCTTCCACCTAATCTGTGCCTTTGATTGAGGGCCTTTCCATGTGGCAGACAGTGGACATTCATTCTCATTTAATCTCTGCAGCCACCTCTTTTTCCAGTGAGGAACAGAGGCTTACCTAGGTCAAGCAGCCTGCCTGTGCTCGCACATACCGTGTTGTTTGAAGCAAATGAGTCTGATTTCATAACCCGTGCTGTATGCCGATGCACTGGCGTTCTGTGGTCTCTGCTCTACAATGTTGGCAAGATTAAACCAGTGTGTGATAATTAGTAACTCCCTAGTAGTCAGCCTCATTCTCCAAAGCAGGTCAAATTGCAGATCTACCCCTTTTCTGTATAATCTTAGAAGCAATTCTAAAGATGAGCTCACAACCAGTTTTTGATTTGGGGAAATGTGTGCTTCCAAAAACATCTCAGTCAAGTGTAAGTGTAGTACTTGGTATGTAACAGGTGCTTAAAAGTCTTGAGTGAACTGCTTTAGTTTTTTAAAACCTCATTTTTTAAAAAATAGCTTTTTGGGGCTGGCCCGGTGGCACAGCGGTTAAGTGCGCGCACTCCGCTTTGACAGCCCAGGGTTTGCAGGTTCGGATCCCGGGCGCGGACCGATGTACCGCTTGTCAAACCATGCTGTGGTGGTGTCCTATATAAAGTAGAGGAAGATGAGTACGGATGTTAGCCCAGGGCGAATCTTCCTCAGCAAAAAAAGAGGAGGATTGGCACTGGATGTTGGCTCAGAGCTGATCTTCCTCAAACAAACAAACAAACAAATAAATAAATAAAAACTTTTTGTTCCTTTTTTATTCTCCTTAGGAATTTCATGAGATATCTTGTTAGAGATGAGAAACCTGAAGCCATCATTCCTCACATTGCCCTCCATCATGTTCAGTTTCCCCATTGTTGTTGTGCTTCTTTTTCTGTAGAGGAATAGAGACCAAATTCTCTGGAAATTCTGTGAGGGGTTTCTTCTGAAGGACTCAGGGATTCACTTCCCTCTCCCTCTTGTCCTCCAGTATTAAACAAGCAGTCACTTGGTTTCCAAACTCAGCTTTTCGAGCATATGCTGAATTACTCTGTGCTTCGTAGTATTAAGTGAATATATTGCTATCTTGTAATTGTGGCCAATTTGTTGAGTGTTAATGCACTTTAGTTGCAGGAGGTACAATTGAATTAGCTCCCTGGGGTGCTGTTGCAGTAAAATATGGCTTTGGAGAGCTGATTGGCAAATCCTCTGCCCTTTGATTAACCTTTGCTTGAAACCCCAAAGCCTAGATTTAGTGTCTTCCTGACATCTAAAAAGGTATCAACTTATTTTATGGCAAAGGGTGTTTTCAGGGTTCTTTTTGAAAAAAACAGAAATAAACTGGGGACTCTTCAGCTATGAAAAATCTAGACTGTCCTGTGTATTGGTCAGTTAGGAGGTAAGAACATATCTTGTCCTTCAGCTTTCAGTTAGGGTGTTTCTCTTTCTGATATCAATCTATCTCCCTGCTGTTGAGGCGTAGTTCCTGCTTTAGCATGTTCTGAGGAAAAGTAGAGACTATCTTGCAACTATCATCTATATGCTTTGAAGTTAGCGAAGATGTACATAGTATGATGAACGTACATACAAACTACAGTGGCCTCCCCTTTTAAATATTAATGCCTCTTGTCACCACATGGTAAGGTGAAAGTTAAAAGCATGTTTTTTCTTTGTTTGGCTTTTTTTTTGGTGAGGAAGATCAGCCCTGAGCTAACATCCAATCCCAGTCCTCCTCTTTTTTGCTGAGGAAGATTGGCCCTGGGCTAACATCCGTATCCATCTTCCTCTACTTTATATGGGACACCGCCACAGCATGGCTTGACAAGCAGTGCGTCAGTGCGCGCCCGGGATCTGAACCTGTGAACCCCAGGCCGCCAAAGTGGAGCACGCGCACTTAACCGCTGCGCCACCGGGCTGGCCCCTTTGTTTTTCTTTTTAATGTGACAGCACAAGGAAACTGAGCTATTCTGGCCTATTCCTAATAAGAAAGAAAAATGCATTCTAATGAGGGGGAGAAAATTGTTGATTTTATGTATGTGTGTTCCTGAATTACCTGCTTCTTCGTGCACTGGTCATGCAGCTTATGGATATGAAGTGCTGTTGGTGTTGCTAATTATCATTTCAAAAGCCTAGCTCTAATAAGGCCAGACACAGTGTCTGCATCCTAGCGGGCTCTCTGTGGTGCTAATATTTTGGAGGATGTGAAATTTGATGAATGTTTACAGCTAAAGGTCACCTTTCCTCACACCTACATCTGTTAGGCAGTCATTGGGGCTTAGCTCTCTTGTGCTCCCATGTTGAGTTAATGAAGACTCAAGGATCTGTGAGTAGCTACGATGTAAAAAGCTTGGACTTTAAGGAGAATAAACAAAAACATTTCAGATAAACCTAAGATGTTTTTATATATGTAGAGTGTATAGAATAGGGAAAAATTAAATGCTAAGGACTTTTAAATATATATAGAGAGAGCTGCAGAAAGAAATTAAGTAACTATACTTTTTTCTCCTTTTGTTGAAAAAGACAGTCTTTTAGGTCATAGGTTATGATCTCTGTTATCATCCAAGCCCCCAAATTATTATAGCTCTTAGAATAAGCTAGTCAGATTGTAGACTGCCAGTGTCCTGCCTGTTGCTCAGGGAGTAAATGGTGTCACCATTTTGGGGCTCCGTACTACCTGAGGACATGCTTTCTGACAGTCTGAGAGCGCAAGGTCTCTACGAGAGCATCAGCCCCCTAGGATCCATCACCACAAAACTCCCCTCTCCTCACAACTGTTCCCATTAAGAGAGGCAGCCTCCCGGATGTGCTCATGCCGTACCAGTCAGGGTGTTCAGGATGTCCGCCTTCCCCAGTGGCAGCAGGCCAGTGTACATCAGAAGCCTTAAAATGGGCAATGACGATGATTCCATTTCTATGAGTTTATTTTAAGGACATAGCAAAGATAGTGTGAAATGTCTTTAAAAGTGAAAGCAACCTGAATGTCCAATAACAAAGATTTGGGAT